>NC_083731.1:83318077-83634440 GCF_028564815.1 Eubalaena glacialis | reverse complement strand
TCTTGCTGCTACAAACCCCAGGCATCACTGGCCCTCAGCATCCGGGGCTCATTCTTCAAAGCTCAGTTTATCTTCTCTGTGAAACCTTTACGAGTCCTCTCTTTCCCATCGTTCCATCATGCTTTGCAGCTCTGAGACAGCTGTCATCATTTGTGTATGTCTTTGCTCCTCTACTGGAAGGTAGCAACTTGAGGGTCATTGACTATGTCTTACCCATCTTTGCATTTTCCATGCTACTTAGGTACCCGTGGCTTCCACATATTAGAGCTCAGTGTGTTGGCCTTGGACAAGTTGCTGCATCTCCCTGAGCTTTGGTGCCCTTATCTGTAAAATGGGGCTAATAATAATGTGTCCTTCATAGGGATGAGTGCCAGAATGAAGTGAGCTCATTGGCACATAGTACGTGCTCCTTGCTACTACTATCAATGGTATATCAGTTGTACCTTATTCATTTCATACTGAAATGGTCTCTTTTCAGTGCTTGGGGTCTCTCCCAGCTTCCTCGTTTCATGAAGAAAATAGTGCCTACGAGATTTCGGTGTTCTCAGCCCTGCCTGTGTACCAACACCATCTGGGAAGCCTTTAAAAAATACCGAAGCCTGGATTCTACCTTCCAGAAATTCTGCTTCAGTGGGTGGAGCCCAGCCACCAGTAATTTTTATTCCCTGAGTGTTTCTCACATAGGGCCGGGATTGAGAAACCCTGAAAACCATTAGAGAGTTTACCATTTCTGTAACAGATCCTTTCAGTCCTATTTCTAGAGCAAAGAGCTGGAATCTTAAGGGAGCCAATCTCCAGACTACGCCACTATTAACACCCAGAGACGTACATTTCTCCTTGTTCTAGAAATCTTCCACTGTTCATTCTCTCTAAGCTCCCGTGATGACTCAGCGTTTTAATACTTCTTGGTGTCCCTCTCCATTCCCAAAACAGTCAAGTGCTGGTTCAAGATAACTCAGTGCATAAAATGCTAGGTGATAAAAACACAAGGTAGTGACACATAGGAGAGGAGGAGGGACACACAAAATCCTTCCAACCCTCCAGCTCTCATTTTTCCTCTCCGGCCTGTTATGAGAGATGGGCTCAGTCCCAGCAGCCACGAGTGGGCAGGGCCTCGGAGAGGGCACGGGAGGCCACGGTCTGCCAGCCTGTGCCAGTGTGAGCAGAGGCTACACGGACAATTGGGCCATTATAGCAATAAGCAGAGGGCAATTGCCGATAGAGAGATGCAGATTTCTGTTTCTTGCTCTCCAGCCTTTTAAAAGCCTTTGCGCATAATTATATGTATAAACCTTGTCGTTCTTACTGGGCATTGAATTTCAACGGGAATTAGGCCAAAATCAGGACTGGAGAAGTGTCCCCACTGTGGCCAACCTGGGAATGCTTAGTCAGTCCCGTCCTGCTGACTCAATTCTCTCTTTGAACTGCAGGACTTATGTAACTTTAGTATAAGAGTCCAGCCCAGTGCTTCTATTGCCAAGATGGAGAAAAAGAAAAAAAAAAGGCTGATTAAATTCGAGACGTGGCGGATAATGCCAAAAGGCAGAGGAAATGTGATCTCTGAGGAGAAAGAGAAATGTGTGTATGTTGGAGATAGGAGATACGGATATTGGGGAAATGGATTCCGAGGGTCAGATGACTTCTGTGAAGCAATCGCTCTGAGGAATTTATACTGTTTCCCTGACCCCTAGTCCTGGATGGCCTAGTGATCGCTGGTGATCGCTGTTGTTTTTCCAGTAGACCCAGAATGTGACTTAAAACCTGCATGAAAGGCCCATGAAATGTTCAGGTGATTCTGAGGACAGGCCCCATTCGCCCCAGAGCCTGAGTTCCGGCTGACATAGAGGACACAGCACACCCACTCCCAAGAGGACCCACACCCCAGATCAGACTTGGAGCTGATGCCACAACCCCAAAATGCCCTGGGCCTTAGTCCAGACATGTTCAAGCTTAAAAGTGCAGTTGGATGGGACCGTGGACATAAGTTTTACTGGTCAGGAAACTAATGCCTGCAGGGGGGAAGCAAGTTACCCAGATCACATATCGTGCTTGTGGCAGAGACAGGACCAGCCCCTGAATCTTCCAACAGCTCTGCGTCTGCTTGCTGTAGCTCTGAGCTGGAGAACACTGGGTTAGCAGCAGAACGGCACAAGGTGCTGGAGAAAGAGACTCTTCGTGGGCTATAACCCCCCAGCCCTTCCATTTTGGGGGGACAATTTTGAAAATTCTGTCTGGGCACTAACTGCATAAACAAAACAGAAGAGTAAATAGAGACGGAGGGTACCAGCCAGGGAGGACATTGTTAATGCATGAGGTCACTGGCTCCAAGTGCAAGCCACCTATGGAAACAAGGTTCTCAGGTTGACTGCAGCCAACAAAGCTCTCCGAGGCTTCGAGGGGCAGCAGAGAAGATGTGTAGAATCTACAAAACAGTCTGCAGCTTTGCTCAGCTCTTGAAACTCAAATATTTGTGTTCTATCAGGAAGTGGCTCAGAGCACAGGCACAAACCCGCTAAGTACGTGATTCTGGCACCAGCTAAGCGCCCCAGTGTGATTCAGGATGTCCCCGGTCTTAGGCACGCCTCTAATCAACACCTTTCAACAACAACAGCACCTGAGTCAGAACCAGTCTGAAGCCCTTCATGGGCTTTGAGCCCAAGCCTCCCATTTACTTACTCCCTTTGCCCCTGGAGCCAAGAGTGGTCCAGCGCCCCCTGCTGGTGACCTATCTTGCTCCTCTTCTGCTGGGTTTAGGAGCCTGGGCTGCCTTACCCCGTAGTGAGTCAAAGACTTTCTGTTCCCTATTTTACAAGACACCTCTCTCTGCTTAAAATGCCCAGTGCCTGGGGATGCCATGTCTTTTCTGCTTCCCTCTTCCTTTCCTCTCAAAGGGAAAAAGAACTTCATTTGGGAGTAGTTGGGGCGTGGATTATGAAATCCTTCCCTCACATCCTGGGTGCCATGGGGATGCATGAATTCGTGGCTGGCGGCAGGTGATGCTGCCCTGAGCTCCATCTCCATGCCATAACCTCTGAGCACATTAGAGCCTTTAGCCAGTGTGCTCACCATGCAGCTGAGACTTGGACAGGTTTGCCAACTGTCTCCTCAGATGGAATGCAAATAAACAGAGCGGGGAGAGCCTGGCCCGCTCCGGACGCTCTTGACTATTCCAGCGGGGGGTTGGGCAGGGGGGCTGGGGGGGAGGCTGCCCTCCACCCAGCAGGGCTCCCTGATGCCTCTCTCAGGACGGAAGAGCCTTGAAGCTGCTTTACTTCCCCAGGCCACTCCTTCATGCCTGCAATTCCTGCTACAGGAGAGGGAAAAAGCCTTTCACTTCACAACTGCAAATAAGACTTAAACGCCCATACTCCTTTGATGAAAAAACAGTGACACTCAAACCCATCTAAATTGGAAGTTGCTGATTTTAAATCATTTACTCAGATTGATAAGAAAAAAGGATTATGTAAGAGCTGGACATAAACTCTGGCTATTTCATAATTTTGCCCAGGGCTTAGCCTTCTTGCATTAAAAAATCTATTCACCACACTGACAGGGGTAGATTTTCCCCTCTCCTCTCTGGATTGTCTGTTATCTTCCTTAGCTATGCCATGAGGCTTTCTCAATACCACCGCCAAGTTGTCTGTGAGCCCAGCTTTCCAATGGGCACTCCTTAGTACTGACCAAATAGTGATGAACTTTAAGGCGTCCCCTAATCTGTGAGCCAGTGGAGATCTAGCGGTCAAGTCCAATGCCCTCCTTTTACAGACAAGGAAGTTAGGGCTGCTCCTGTAAGTGAGAGGTTGGCAGGGCTGAGACCACAGTCGGTTTTGCTCGGGGATTTAGTCCAGGTTTCACAAGTCCTTCTCTGGTCCTCTCAGGGGCCACCAACAAAACTACACTTCCATATTCTGCTGTCTCAGGCTTCTCGATTCTGACTCAGGAAGAGCCAAAAGGCTTCCTTTCAAGCTTTCTGTGTAATGGAAACCCTGCTTGACTAATTAGGATCCACCTCTCTGGGATTCCTGAGTCTCTGGCATTAATTAAACATAGAGAGCATTTTCCTTCCATAAAGTAGGAGAACTGAGCCATATAGATGAGTCACACATTGATATTCGGTAAAGGCGAAATTCTCTCACTGTCAGAGAATTAAAGAACCTGGGAGGGCAGGTTGAAATCTAGAACTAATTCCTGTCCTTGGGTCTGACTGTGGAGAGAGACCTTGGCACAAGGGTTTATTTATGCTCTAGTTCCCTGTACAGGGTGGGGTGGGGAGATGGGATGTGGGTTCTGTTTTAGAAAGTGTGCGTTGCATTGGCGGATGGTCTGGAAGAGGAGACTAGAGGAAAAGTGTACGTATGCACACACACACACACGCATATACACACACACATACACGCATACACGCACGCCTGTGGTTGCCATGGGCCTGGTGTTTGTTCCCACTGGCTGACTCAGCAGAAAATTTGGCTGAGTTGCAAGACTATGTTTTGAAGGTGGGCGCCGTAAAGAGCAAATACATTTTTCAGGTTCAGGAAAACACCAGCCAGGGAGAGCCAAGGGAGGAGAGGAGAAAAGGTTTTTTTTTTTCTAGTAGTAACTTTTAAAGTCAGAGCTCAAGTTCACCTGTTAACCTTGGTGATGTTGACTTACCCTGCTGGCTCTCAACACCCAGTGACCGAGGTGAACCCAACTCCAGCCCTGGAGGCACACCCTCAGCTGGCAGCTGTGATGTAACTCTTTGTTTTCAACACATGCTCTGAATACCCCAGGACTGACCAAGCAGGACTGGGTTGAGAGCAAAAATCTCCAACCTGACAGTCATGGTGATATCAGGAACGTTTAGAAAAGCCATAACTCAGGGCCGGTTCATAACTTTTTGGAATAGTTGTGCTTGCTTCAGATGATATGTAATCAGCAGATGGCAGCTATGGATGTGGGAATAATTCAGGGGTAACCAGGGATCCTTAGATCTGGAAGAAGGAAGAAGCAAAGTCAAGCTTTTCTTCAAAGGTTTCACAATTTCCTTAGATTTTAATGCAGCTTAAATTCCCAAAGTGTAACCAAGGACATTGCCATAGGAAATAAATTAATTCGATATTGGCCAATTTAAACAGAATGACAGAATGAATTCACAAGCTGCAGAACCTCAGATGGAATTAGATTTGATTATTCTGACTTAAGAAAACACATTTTGAGAGAAAAATAATATGGGTTTATTGTGAAATTAGAGTTGTATAAATCAGATAGGTATTGAAAGATTTAGGGAAAGATGGTACTTTTTAGAAACAGAGTTCTAGGATCCCCAGTCCATATTTTACATGTACCAGCGTTGTTTCAATTTTGTCAGTGGGTTTAAAGAACTTATTTTTTAAATTCTTGAAACAACATTAAATCTTTAAAGCTTTTTTTTTTTTTTTTTTTTTTTTTTTGGTAAGATGCCATGGCGCCTTTGTAGAAAAGAGAGAAGTGGTGATTACAACATCAAACCAAATCATCGTTGTTGAATTGGATTTTGAACTTCCAACTCAGAACAGGTCTGGATTTGCTTTATCACTTCCGCTGGCTCCAAACAGTGAGGCCTCCTCCATGGGGGAGAAGGGTGGTCACAGAGATTAGAGATATTTGTTCCCTCAAGTCCCTTTAAGTTGGGCTAGTCTTTTGAAAAGGTCTCATTTAGCGTAATCCCTGTAAAATAACCACCATTTCATTATTAAACTCATTTTCTTTTGGCCACATGTCCCCCAAATGCTTTCAAATCACAAGTAGGTTGGTGAACGAGAATATGGGGAAGGAATCAGTGCCTAATATTTCTAAATTTTTATGGATTTTTCTCCTTCAAGAATTAAGAATATTGTCTACCTTCCCAGGAATTGGAGTTGTGTTGAGAATTAGCTCATAGTGAAAAATGGTGAATATTCCCATAACCCCTGTGTCACAGGTGCGAAAGCCCAGACCTGACCAGGGGAAACCAAATAAGGAGCCCAGCAAAGGGTGGACCCTGAATGCATGGGGCAGGGCAGGGCAGGGAAATGGGAATGAGGTGTTTGGGAAAACTGTCTAGATTTTATCCCTATATTTCTTCATGTATTCAATTCAGTCTATTAAAAAGAAGTTCTGCAAATGAATTTTTTTCATAAAGAAGCTGATTAGAGATAACCATTTTTTTAATTTTCAAAGCTATTTTTTTTAACCTGATATAACCAGAAAGCTTGTTAAATTGGGGATGCTGAGTTTGTCTGGGATGACAAGGTTGGGAAATGTTAGATAAAGCACCACTTTGCACCCGCCAGAAGACTGATTTTTGTTCTATAATAATAGAGTTCACATTCCTAAGACAGATGCACTCAGTCCAGCTGGCCGAGAGGAAGTGGGGAAGAGGAGGGCAAAGTCCAGATGGAAGGGAGTTCCCCATTGGCACACTAGCTTTGTCTTAGCCTGATTTCCCTAGAAAGCAGAGCCTGATGCAAAAGCATGTGTGCTACCACTCCACGGGGAAGTGCCATCCCAAGGAGAGAAGGGTCAATTATCAGTTGTGGAGGAGGGTGTATCTTGGTGTGGCCATCTTCAGCAAAAACAGAGCTTGCGTCTTTAGCCATGGAACCATCCTACGCCCATGTGGGACACTCCGTACCCAAAACCCGTTCTGGTTGGTGTTGCTTTCGGCCGTTTCTGCTGTCACTAAGCTGCAAGAACTCTTACCACATCCTTGGCATCTTTTGCAAAGGAGCATCAATTATCAGTGATAATAGAATGCAAAGAAAGCCATTGATTTTGAGCTTCTAATGTATGATGTGGTTTGTTCTTTCTGAGAAGATAGATGCTACTTGTGCCCAAGAATCCCCCTCATCCCAAAGCCTTGTCTCTCTTACCTCAGGACTGCTGCGCCAGCCACTTCCCTGAATTGGAGCATCTGATTGGCTACTCCGTGTTATAAAATAGGCGGAATCTGGACTCACCTCTTTACGCAAAGTTCTGCCCCACTTTCTCTGGGATCCCACCCTGCCCCCCGAGTCAGCCAAGGCGTGGGTTTGGGTGGAAACATCTCTCCCAACATTGACGGACCATGGTGACACAAAGGTGGCCACAGTGCAGATTGAATGTCTGGGTTTCTTTTGAGCTGGATGTGTGAGTTTTAAATTTTTATTTATTTATTTATTCGTTTATTTATTTTTATTTTTTGGCTGAGCCGTGTGGCATGTGGGATCTTAGTTCCCGGACCAGGGATTGAACCCGCACCGCCTGTATTGGAAGCTCGGAGTCTTAACCAGTGGGCCTCCAGGAAAGTCTGGATGTGTGAGTTTTTTTTTTTTAATAACTTTTTTGGTTTTCTGATGGTTATATTTGCCTACATATTTAAGGTTTTGCTTATGAACTGATTTGTTTTATTTATTTATTTTTATCGATTTATTTGTTTATTTATTTTGGCTGCGTTGGGTCTTCGTTGCTGCACGCGGTCTTTCTCTAGCTGCGGCGAGCGGGGGCTGCTCTTCGTTGCGGTGCGCGGGCTTCTCATTGCGGTGGCTTCTCTTGTTGCGGAGCTCGGGCTCTAGCCGCACAGGCTTCAGTAGTTGTGGCACGAGGGCTCAGTAGTTGTGGCGCACAGGCTTAGCTGCTCCGTGGGATATGGGATCTTCCCAGACCAGAGATGGAACCTGTGTCCCCTGCATTGGCAGGCGGATTCTTAACCACTGTGCCACCAGGGAAGTCCCTGGATGTGTGAGTTTTAAAGCCAAGTTTCCAATGTTTCCGGGCACAGGGACGTGTGTGTGAGCAGAGGACTGCTCCTGTAGTGGGGAGAGAGGACAGCTCTGGGAGCTGCAGGCTCTGACAGCTCAGGAAGGGGTGCGTCTGATGAGAACCTCAGGGGAGCAGCCCTGGTCCTTTTCGGCCTCCTGACTCACTAGTAATACTTGGCCTGTTCCTTCCACCCCCAGGGTGCTGTGCTAGGGTATGTTTGCAGAATGCATGGGGTTCCTCTGATAAAAGATGTACCCTAAGTACAAAGTATTATTGTCACGTATTACACAATGCGGCTAAAAATAGGAGTGTGCCATTCAGCAGGAGGGCAGGATGTCTCTTCAGCGTTTGTCTGGGACGAACAAGTGGCCCAGTGGACGCAGCAGCCAAGAGCCGGTGTGCAGCTGAGTGGCCTGAGAACAGGTGAGGAGAGAGAGGGAGGGGGGGGGCCCTCGGCTGGGGCTCCTGGTGGGGCACCCCCGGGTGACAGGGTGACACGTGAGGCTTGAGCCAACCAGGGAGTCTTGCCATGAAGCACACGTGCCCACAATTGCCACGGGCCCGGCCAGGGATGGGGCAGCAATCAAACACTGCAGATTACAGGGCACCTGCGGAGCTCAGCCGCAAAGCGCAGGGTGGCAGAGCAGGGCACTGAGGGCGTCCCAGTTGGAAGGTGACACTCAAGGCCAGAGGGCAGGAGTCCCCTTTGGGTGTTTTACACAAAGCCCCAGGACAGGTCGTGGTACTCTGCCGTGCCCACCGTGCCCTGGCTGTTCTTCACCGTGTAGGAGACGGACCCGTGAGAGCAGGGCATCCCCATCCCAGGCGCTGTGGTCCCCAAACCCCCTGTACTAAGCGTGAGCTTGTGGAGCCCACCCCGCCCCTCCGGGCGCTCTCTCTTCCCACCCGCAGCTGACTGTACAGGTGTGCGGAGGTGTCGGCTCTGGAGTGTTAAAAATAAAGCCAGGCTTTCCGCACGGGGGCTTCCCATTACTGTGCTGACAAACGAGTCCCGCAGCAGTTTTCCAGCGATCGGCTAAGGAGCTCTCACTTGCGCGTTTGGGCTGGACCTCGGTGGGGCGGAGGAGACACGGAGCAGGTGTCTCCTGGGACTGCCTGTTCGGGGCGCTGAGCACGTTTCCCCTCCGGAAACGTTTCCAGCCTCCCTGCCTAGGGAAGCCCCAGCGGGCGGGGAGAACCTCCCGGCCGAGAGCTGTGCTTTGGGGTGGGCGGCGGGCGTGGAGAGAGGCTGGCAGGTGCCAGGTGAGGGCACCAGCCGAGTTAAGGTCCAGGGGCGGAGGGGAGGATGGGGACCTTCCTCCGGCAGCTTCTGACCCCTGTGAAACGTTCCCACTGGAAAGGGGGAAGCCCTGATGGGTGCTAAGCTCAAGATGCCTCGCGTGCTGGCTTGGCTGTCTCCAACACTGTCCCGGTGATGTCAGAGGTGGTTCTGGGCCATGAAGCAAACTTTTCGGGGTTTGGCCAGTTCTTCTTCAGCCGGGTTGAGTGGTCTGGCTTTCGTGAACCTCTAAAAAGGAAGGGAGGGGAACAGCTCAGTCTCTCAGTGGAATAAGATGACATTGGTGGCTGGTACCCAACTCCTCACCCCTAACTGCCTGGTCCACTCGTGGCCTCCTGGGTAAAAGGATCAAGGAGTGACCAGAAGCAGTATCAGGGGTTGAATGAAGGAGCTGGGATCCCCCAAACCCAGCCGAGAGGCTCCATGGAACATTCATGAAGTCCTGCTCCTCTCTTCTCACCTGCCCCCTCCCTGGAATGTCAGTGCCACGAGGGCAAAGATGCTGGATTCAGGGCCTGGAACGAAGCTGAAGCACAGAAGTGAGAGAGTGAATGAGTCTGGAGAAACTTCTCGAAGTTTCTTTCACTCTCACGGGCCCTCAGGAGCCCCCAGCTGTCTACTCCAGAATCTCTCCTGCTCACTGTGATTCTCTCCTCTTCTTAGCGTTTTTGCTACCCTTCTGTTCAGCTTCTAATTAATTATTGGTCTCCAGCCAATACAGTTAGCCCTTCCCTATCATGCTCAAGGCAAACCCACTAACAGGGTCAAACTTTGCTCAAATAAAATATAGAAGTGTAGCTTTTCTTCTCTTTCCTCTGCCCTCCCCACCACTTAAAAACTGTTATCAGGGAAATTTCCAAACATACAAGAAACTAGAAAGACTAGGGTAATGACCCCACCCTCCATCATATACTCAACATTCATCAACATTTTGCCAATCTCGTTTCACCTCCCCTCTGCCCTTTTCCGTTTGGGGGAATATTTAATCCTCTAACTTTCTGAGTGCAATTAGAGAGCCTCCCTTACCTTCATGCCCACTATTAACATTTTAGCCCCATCAGGACGGGGCACATACTTGCTCCATTATGTCTGCATCCCATGTCACTCAGTCCTATTTCTGTGTTGAGAGCTGTTTGAATTATACAGTGTTTACTGCATTAAGTGTTGTTATTTAGAATCCAGTTTGGCTCACTTTAGATGAGCTATAGGGTCTATATTTTTTCTCCTTTCCCGTTTTCCTTCTTAAGCTGAAAATTAGAGTTGCCCAATTCCCACCCCCATCCCATAGCGCGTTGCCTTTTCTTCCTTTCTTTTTCTCTAATCATATCCTGAAGCATTTCACCAGCACATTGCCTTTTCTTCCTTTCTTTTTCTCTAATCATATCCTGAAGCATTTCACCAGCACGCTTTATTATCTAACCACATGTCACCAGCCCAGGAGACATTCTGAATATTGACAGCAATAATGAAATAGGCCAGGTCCAGACTAGCTCTTCTCTGTGAGATGCTCATGTACTAAGACAGACCTACTAGGCTCTGTCAGGAACGTTCTCTGTCTCCTTCATGGCTGGAGGGACAGAGGCAGATGGAAGGACAGCTGGGGATAAAGAACTCCCTGGCAGCATCTGGAAGGTCTGCCTACACACGGAATGGACAATTACTCCTTGGGTCAGAAATGTAAAACTTGTTACATATATATATACACATATATACATGCATACAGTATATACATATACATATATACATACTATATATATATAAAATATATCTTTCTTATTTCTCACATTGTGTACAAGCTCAGTCCTGGGATGCTTTTGTTGACCTTTTTTTCTTAGGCAGAGAAGAAGATTGATCCCCTCCTTGCCAGGGCCCAGCAGGTGTGTGTGGCATTATTTGGGGGTTCCACGTGTGCCCTTCCCTATAGCTAACCAGAGCCAGGGGAAGACAGGTGGGGCCCAGGGAGTTGGATTCTTCTCTCTCTTAAGTCAGAACCGAATCATCCAAACCATCACCTCTCAACCCAGATGGTGGCTGGTGTTCCGTGAATTTTGATCAGCACAAAAAGCACATCAGCCAGTTGGGTTCCAGCGTCCATTTTCCCTATAATTACCCAGCCCAGCTCAGCTAGGGAATGTTCTCCAGTCTCATCCTGTCTGTGCCCAGACCTTCCCCACCCTCCCCAATCCCCCTAAATGTGAATAATTCTAGGAATGGGAGCCAGTTGTCAGGGCCGGTGGACACAAGGGTACCAAGGGGGCGGAGCTGGCCCTGCCCTCCCCTTGGTCCTCTCTTAAATGGCTCCACCTCCTTTAGTTTCCCCTCCTTGCTGCTGCTTGGAGACTTGTGGAGATACCTCAGCCGGGCCCAGACCTCAGCCCCTTCCCACGCCTTTCCCTTCCCTGGGCTTCCTCACTTGCACTGCGTGTTTAGTGCCCCAGGTCCTCAGGGCAACGTTTAGTCACAGGGCTGCTCAGACACAGCAGTTACTACAACAACACAAACCTACGTTCATTTGTCAACCCTGCCCAGGTATCCTGTCTTTCCTCGTCATAACAGCCAACATTTTTTTGAGTGCTCACTACGTGTCAGGTACTTTATCTGTATTAACTCACAATAACCCTAAGAGGTAGGACTACTGTTGTCCCCATTTTACAGATGAGGAAACTGAGGCACAGAGCAGTTCAGTCATTTGCCCAAAGTCACACAGCTAATAGTTATCAGGGTGGGGATTCAAATCTGAGATTCAAGTCTGACTCAAGAACCCAAAGTTCTTTCAAAGTAAACCTGAAACTGTGTAGAATTACATATGACATGGAAATAATTGAATAAGTTTCTGGCTCAGGTGGTGGCATTCTGAGGTTTTCCTTTCCCCTTTTTCTTTTTCTGTTTCTACTTTTTTTATTATAAGATTGTTCATGCAGTGACCATGTCGAGAGTAAATATGATGGTGGATCTTTAGATAACGTGGAAATGGAGGTGACAGTTTTGGTTAGGTTGCTTTGCTGTGACCTACTAACCTCAGGTAGGCAGGCACCCTTAGGTCTGGTTGATGATCTTGCTTAAGTCCTGTAAAGGAAGACCAGAACTCCTGGAATCACTCAATGTTTTTGTAACTGTTATGGAAATACAATGTGCAAAATCTCCAAAAAGAGAGGATCCATCTTTAGGGATTTGAGGATCAACTAAAATCGTAAGAGAAAGTAATTAAGAGGGAGAAAGATCTGTGACTATGAGTTGGCTGGGAACCAAAAAAAATGAAAATATCTGCAAACTCCCCACAATGGATGAGGCATTGTGAGTGGAAAAGGGCATCCTTCCTGCCTTTACAATAGCTCAGAGGATGTCCTGAGCAGGAGAAATTCATTAAAGACAGAATTGCCAAGGAGTATCTGGTACCGGGCGTTGTGCTTTGGGAGTTTTCAGGGAGTATCAATTAAATCAGTGAGGGATGAGTAGAAGGATGAAGATGGGGGCTTTGAGGATGGTAGAACTACTACTCAGGATGGTAGAACTAGGATGTCACCGGCGAGACCTCGCCCAGACCCACGTGGTCACTGCCTCCGCTGTCCTTCCAAGATGTTCTGGGCGTAAACTGAGGGCAGGGACCGTGTCCATGCCCCTTGGTACCCTACCCTCTAGCTACAGTACCTGGCGCATAGCTGGTGCTCACTATACATTTGTTGGGAAAAATCAATGAATAAATGAATGAAGGTGGCCACTGAGTTCTCCGGCTAAGTCAGTCAGGCGTATGAAACTTGACGAGCCGCTTATTCCTCTCCCATCGAATTCCCCCAACTGTCTTGCCAACGTCTCCATCTTCCTTCATTGCGTTGCTCGGATCTCTCAGCATGGCCTTCCTTCACGGTGTCACTAAAGAGACATCCTTCAGGCATCGCCCACTGTGTAATTCAGTGTGTCACCAGCTGCCTCAGCTCTAGGGGAGAAATAGCTTCAAAAGAGTGGTTACCCTTACTCGTAAGCATTACACAATGTCTCGGCTGCATCCCATGGGGCTTCTGGTCTCCATCTTGGTTCCGCCTAAGAAAACCTTTGATAGGGGTGGGGGAAGTGGGATGGCTTGGATCATGGCGCTGAGCCATGGTGGTACTGGCAAGAAGATGGGCACATTTCTGGTTCTGCTACTACCTCCCTCTGGCCTCTGGGACAAGCTCCCTCAGCCCTCTCTGCCCCAGTCCCCTCAACCACAGAACAGGGGTGGCTGCACCTGGCCACCTGCCAGGGTTCCCATGAGCGAGACAGATGGAGTAGTTCTTTGAAAACTTGAATGTTCTCTTTAGAAATGCTCTCTAGCAAATGAAAATTTCCTAGGGATAAGTCTTTTAGCTTTTCTTATAACTCCCTTCTTTTTAAGGCTTTTTTTTTTTTTAATGGGAGGGGAAAAAAAAACTGTGTACTATCTCCCCTTCCACATTTTTCTAGTTATGAATTTTTTTTGAAAAGCAGCATTGTTCTCTGAATTTCTCAGCAACTGAACTTTACACAGTAGGTGATTCTTAATTCAGAGTTAAAATTCACATGCAAACCGATTTTCTGAACCTAATGGCTGTTCACACATTCAAAAAGGCTTCGCTTTTCTGTCTTCATGTCACTGTTCACTCTATATTTCCTCTGTGCTTGCTCATAAGTCTCTGAGCAAATCTCTGGACAACTCCTCCCCACAATAAGCTCCTCCAAATCAGTGTGAAACCCTTAATTTAATTAACACTATTACAGTTTCCCAACAAGGATAAATGAGATCAACTACATTTACACCAGGAAGGAAGGAAATTAATTTTACTCAAATGAAAAAAAGGAGAAGACCTTGCAAACCCAGCAAATTAACAGTTGTCTTAGTGGGGATCACGGAAGATCCTGAATCCGGAGGTCGGGAGGTCACGTATCCTGGGTGGGTTTCAAAATAACTGCAGAACTCCCAACAGCAACAGTTCAGAAAAGACCCAGCGGGCGAGATATTCCTTAAGGAAGGGAAAAGGATGGGAGTGTGAAAAGAGGGAATTACATCATTATCAGAAATTATTAAGTTTGACACTGGTAATTCACATGTTAATAAAGCATCCCCAGAACTTGTCTCTCAGCTGCTTCAGACTTTTAGTTAATGTGTTGTGCAAATCATGATCAAAAGAAGATACCCAGCATTTTCTATTTTCTATCTTTTCTATTTTCTAGAACCAGATTTTTAGGGGACAGAAGGGAAGGGATCCAGGACTTAGGAGAGATTTAATGTAAAATATAAACTAAGGTGATTAAAACAAAATGGATCCTGTCTAGTAACGCTTAGGGGTACACTTGGACCGAAATGTGCCGATTCATGTGAAGGCTGGCTGGAGGCTAGCAGGTAAAAATCTGGGGGAAAGAGGCCTAGAATTCATCCCTGATCCCAAGCTGGGAAATATGCCAACTGCATTGTGTTACTGTGGGGGAAATACCCCACCGTGATTCTAGAAATTCACTAAAAAGAAAATTGAATTCAAGGGAAGGAGAAACAGTCATCTCGTTATGCTTCCCTGTTAGATGCTCAGGCAACCACATGCCATCTTGATTATTGTACTTTTCAAAAGATACAGAAAAACTTGAGACAATCCGGAAAGAGTGACACAAGGGAAAAGACAGAATGTGTGATGGAAAAGAGGTCCCAGAAGAGAAGGTTAAAGAATCAGGACTATTTAACCCAAAGAGGAAAGATCCAGTGGTGAAATACCATTGTTTTCAAACATATGACAGTTTTTTGGCAGTAGGATGCTGATCATATGTTTCCTGAGTATGTGGAGGCCAGGACAAAAGAAATGCAGACGAAAATCAGAACAGTAAATACATCCTCTGATGGCTTTCTGTTTTTCCGCAGACCAAGGCAAAGCTCCCTCTCAGTGCACCCAGGGTCCTATCTTGTGTCACTGCTGCCACTCACTGCAAACCCAAGCCGAACACGGCCTCCTCCCCTGCTTTGCGTGTCTTCCACACGTTTTCACTAGTAGCCAGCGACCGTGAATCTCCTCTGGGGGGTACCCACTCCTGTATCTGGCTCTGCCACAACACCAGGAGCTCTCAGCACAGCGCTGGATCAGAGTTTGAATCCCACAATGTGTTGTTAAATCAGTGAAGAATTTAAGGAAGTAATCCTTAATGCCACGAACAAAGACGAGGAGAGAGATGTCTAATAAGGAATTTTAAAGTGAAATGCTGGCTGTTGTGTTCCAGAAATTCCTCTTCATCCCCTGAACAGAGTCTTCAGTAAAATCTACAGTGCTCACTAACACTTTGTGAAGTGGATTTTTCTCTCTGGGGACATATTTCAGTGCATAATCCTGCTTCAAGGTTGATAGGGAGTGAAAACTCGTAGATATTCAGCATCCAGGTAACACTGGAAAAGCCATTATGCCTTCTCTGAGAAAATCCTGCTGTTTATATGTAGATTCTAATCCCTCAACAGGAATTTTCTTGATCTCCTGTTCTCGCTGATCCAGAAAAGGGTTCAGCAGAAAATGAGGTTCTACTTAATATAGCTCTTTTCCTGTAGTAGGTTTACAATAAATTCTTGAGATCTTATGGTAATTAAACAACATGCCTATTCTGGGGTAGTAGAAACTCAATTACAGGGGGCCCTCTGTATCTTCGGGTTCCATATCCATAGATTCAACCAACTGCAGATGGAAAATATTTTTTAAAAAATTCCAGAAAGTTCCAAAAAGCAAAACTTGAATTTGCTGTGCGCTGGCACCTATTTACAAAGCATTTACATTGCATTAGGTATTGTAAGTAATCCAGGGATGATTTAAAGTCTATGGGAGGATGCGTGTAGGGAGGATGCAAATACTACACCTTTTTATATAAGGGTCTTGAGCATCTGTGGATTTTGGTATCCCCAGGGTCCTGGAACCAGTCTCCTGAGGATACCAAGGGATAACTGTATTCTGTTACATTGACCGTCCATGTGTTGGCCTACACACCTGTCTGGATTTTTTATTTAGAACATATTGTCCTGGGAGCCACATAGCTTCCTGGGAGGGTGAGGATGGAGAATCTCCGACAGCTATTCAGCATCGCCACTTGGACTTCATTCACAAAGACCTACAGGGTAGACAGTGCTAAGCTAGCCCCTCTGCCACCGTCGAACTCTTTCAGTAAACTCCATTTTCCTGAAACCACACTGCATCCTGTGAGGCTGGAAAGGATCACAGGTAATTACCTAGTTCATGCTTCTTTGTCTGGGCAGAACGGAGCTCAGCCTTGGTAAAGAGCTGGGCTGTTCTTTCTCTATAAAATCCCCACGTGCTCCTTTTACATCTTACCTTTTTATTTGTTTCCAAACCACATTCCTCTCTAAAGCAAGCCTTCGCTGTGTTTACTTAAAGATACATTAGAACGCCGTGGTTTCCCATGGTGTCTCTTACCCATTTGCCAAAATTATGCAAATTAAGAATAACCCCAATCTGGCTGGGGTTGCTTGGGATTAAGAAGTAATTGGATTGTAATATGCTAAGCCATATGCTAATATTTGTCCCAGAAGATGAAGAGACCCAAAAATGCTAATGTGAGATCCTTTCCAGGAAAGAGAATTGTGAGCTGGGAGGGCAGAGGTGGGGGGAGGAGGAGGGAGGGGAGCCCAATGGGCCAGGGAAACTGTTTGAGGGTTTTTGTTTATTTGCTTCTCTTTTAAAAAATTTTTATTTTTTAATTGAAGTATAGTTAATTTACAATGTTATGTTAGTTTCAAGTGTACAGCAGAATGATTCAGTTATACATACATATATATATGCTGGATGATTAGGTGCTTTGGAGAGGGGCAGGAGCAGGGCTGAGACCTCGCTTTGGAAAACTTAAGAAAGAAATAAGGGGGTGACCATGCAAAGTGCCTGGAACTGTGACCCTCTGTTTGGGAGCTGCCTCGGGCCCTGCTCCGTCCACCCTCGTCCAATCCTTCCAGCACGTGATTCCGCCAGCGGGAAGCTCTGAACTTCTGTTAAAAGCTACACGTTGTTCTTTCCTGATCACCCATGTCTTTTTCTCGGACACCCCTGAAGCCCTTTCCTGTCTGCTCAGAGATGTGAAGGGCTGCTTTAGCTCCTTTTCTCGCCCTCCCTCCACCCGGAAATCATACATCATTACTGTCAGTGGATGGACCCCACATACATCATAGAGGTCAAAGACTCCAGCCAGTGAGTTTCAAATGCCATCAACAAAAACCGCCGCCCATTAGAAAATAATGTAAACCTGGACCAAAGGAAGCCATCTTCAAGGCATACTCTGCTGATGCCCCGGCTTCCGGTTCCCAAGTCCCTGGTCTCATTTGTTCTGAGGCAAAGTACGTTAAGGCTGGTACTGTTTAGTTGCACTAATGTAATGAAAATGTGGCAGAAATGTTGGAAAACCTCTGAAGTCCCGTTAATTGGATTGAGACTAGAACCCTGCTTTCTACTCTGGAAATTGGGTCTAAAGCCAGTAAAGTAAAATCACCCCAAAATGCAGATAATGTGCCGTGTGGTAACTGTGGGTGTCAATGATCAATGCTCAGTGTCCTTCCCAGGGGCAAGGTCTCCAGATGCCTTTCAACAAAGGGAATGGGCTGTTCCCTGGTTGTAGGCAAAGAGGGCGTTTGTTGATCACACATCTTTTTAATCAGTTATAGACACAGATGCTTCCCCAATTTTTTTCTGACATGAAATTACTTCTCTAAACAAAGGTGCTCAGCATATAAATTCAGGAGACAGATTTCCTTACCCAGGAGTGTTTTCTTCCTACTTTCTGTATTGTTGGTTCAATGTGAATTACCCTGAAAAAGACCACCTCCAAAGCCCTGAAAGTTCTCCTTAAATCATTTCACCCTGACAGGTTCTCTTAGTTTCAGACAAACACAATACCCAGTGAGGTGCTATAGGTGGGCAAAACGCTGCAGGCGTTAAGCAAGGCTCGTGTTAGTGCACGTCTGTCCTGTTCATACCAGGGCTTTGCACGACTCCATGCTTCTCTCCATCAACAGCCAGCCATCCGTCCTCAGGAAATCCATTGCCCTTCCCTGGCCTCAGCTTGCTTGTCTGTAAAAGGATGGCTGAGCTAAGTGTATTCCCAGGTCCCCTCTGGTCTAAGCTCCCAGGTTGAAGACGCGTACCCAGCAGGACTACTGGAAAGTAACAGAAAGGCCTCCCCTTTCCTGCCTGACAACCCTGCTGGGTGCTCTTGGCTTCAGAATTTGATGTTTCTATCTCCTCTCTTTTCTGACTGGTAAAACCCAGTCTTGCTTCAAGGCCTAGCCAGTCCCAGGCAGCTGTTGAGGGAAAGCGACTTTCCTCGTTCTTACCAGCCCTTTCCCTCTCAGGAGGGGAGCTCAGAGGGACGATGCACAGGCAGGAAACAGAAACACCGAGATGGTGGTGTAGAGAAATTCCGAAAGGCTTGAGGGACTGTTTGAGAGCTAAGGGCAGTCTGGAAGCTGGGAGTAAATGACGGGTGTTATTTTCAGCTTCTGGGTTAAATGGTTAATGTTCTCTGGTTGGTCGTTACCCTGAGCTCTGAAGTTATAGCCTTGGTCTCTCGATGATCTGTCTCTGCCCGACTGAACAGGTGCAGGCAAGGGGGTCTGGTGCTCTCTGAGGGCCCTTGACTTCGGACACCCCAAGTATTCCTGTGGATTTCTCCACGTGCTGACGTACCCGGGACTGTCCAGTGGCGTGTGTCCATCCCACCTGGCTCTGCAAGCCTCACGATGGGTGGTTTATGACCACAGGAAACAGGGGTATTTGCAACTCAAGATGAACCTATTTCAGTGGATCCTAGGTCTAGAGAAAAAGGCTTTAAAACTATTAAAGAAAGGGAGATGCTGGATTCCCCCCACCCACACCGTGGCTCTTTCCCCCTTTCCTTTAACCACTTTGGCCTGACGTCCTAAAGGGACCAGATGTGGGTTCCTGGGAGGGGTCTCTCTCTCTGCCCGTCTCTGTCTCTGTTTCTCTCTTTCTCTCTCTCTTACACCCTGCATGGATGCACCCCTCCACTCCTCTCCCCACACAATCCAGTCTCATGCATAATATTTCTTTCAGTTGCTCTTAAAAATGTACTCAGCTACTGAAAATAAACTCCTACAATTTGCTGCAAGTTTTCAGACTTCTTTAGCTCCCAGGCAGACACGAGAGCCTTCAGGAATCTGCATGCGGCTGCCCTGCTGGTTCTTAGAGGCTCACATTCTCCATCCCCCCGCAGAGGTGAACGGTCGCGGTGTGTGGAATATTTAGGTCTTTCCTTTCCTTTCCTTTTTACTCACTGCTGCCCCGCAGTGTGTCATCTCATTGGGCTTAGTATCTCTCCAGAAAGTGGCCAAGATCAAGGAGAAAGGGAGCACGTAAAGTCAAGGCCTTCCTGCCCCAGCTCTTACAAAAATGCTTCAGTGCTGGAGGATTTTGAAAGTAATAACACAAATATGATATTGTGGGCTCATTTCTAGATTTCAATAACTTGTGTAAGAGTGTTTCATGGTAGTCCAGAAAAAGAGCATCTGTTCATACCTTCAATTTCCTAATGAATGGAGTGTTGTGAATAAAGAAAGTCCAGAGGAAATCTGTTGATGAAAAACACTTCTTCCCTTTATGTATTGCACGGATGCTCGGCAGTACATAAAGGGAAGAAGGCTGCTCCGGGTTGAGCACATAGCAGTAGCTCACTAAATACATTCCGCTCTTTTGGGAATAGCTTCTCATCAAAAGTATATTTTATCTCATCACTTATATGTGGAATCTAAAATATGACACAAATGAACTTATTTACAAAACAGAAACTGACTCACAGACATAGAAAACAAACTTTTGTTTACCAAAGGGGAAAGGGTTTGTCCATCCCAAACGCACAAGATGTCAAGAATTCCCACTCCAGGGTTTGGAATCGCCTGGACAGCTAAAGTAAAATGAAAACTCATTTCCTATTTGCCATTTTGATTTCTTCTGAGACCTGAACATATCCATTTTCCTGCTCTCTGAAGGTTTCCTCTCCTCTGTTTACTTAAAGGACTACTCTGTTGCCTTTTCAGTACCAGAGGAGGCACAGCCCTTGCAGATTTCTAAAGACAAGCGGCCTCACCGTGCAGACCACTGTGCTAGCTGTAGGCATCTAAGGGAAATGACTTGGGCAGCCCAGTATGAACCTGGGTGAGGGACCAAATTAGCACAAACATTACTCCACCCAGTAACTACCAGCCTTTCCTTGAATATTTTTTGGGTTCAGAGTCACTAATGGCTGGAGCAGACTCCAGGACTCCCTAAATATCAGTAATACCAGCTCACTCAATGGTGTGGGCCTGGGGAGAGGGGTGGGGGGTTGTTAGAAGTCACATGACCTTCAAAAATGAAGTGCTTTGACAATTATGGATACAGGGGTGGACAATAGAATCTGCCTCCCTCCTCTCTTTTGGAGCAAATATTTGCTAGTTTAGATAACTTGCAAGTATTTTCCCAAGGCCTGGTTTGTGCTAAGCAGGACAGAACCACGCCTGGAAATGGCTCTCCCCATAACCCATTCCCATTGCTGGTGCCACAGGTTACCATTAAGTTCAATGGGCTTCTCTCTACATCCTTTCTTTTGTGCCAACATATTGGAATGATAATATTCCCACTCTTGTGCTTGGAGAGTAGTTCTACCAACTAGATTACAATAATAAGCATGGTCACCCAATCCCTTTCTTTAGAGGGAAAATTCCTCAAAGTCCTCTGGGAAATGTAGGGGTTTTCCATGATTGGAATGAATTCATGGTCATCTAAAGAAATAGGACATAAGACGTGTGAGGGGTTTACGCATCAAGCGACAACCTTGACTTGTCCTGGGAAGAAACTCATACAACACATTCGTTCTGCCATCCAACAGACATGAACTGGGAGTTGACTTCTCCCACAGTCTGTGCTTGGTACTTGGTAGAATTAAAAAGTAGAGATGTCTCAGCCCAGGTGGGACCACTGAGGCTGGAGACCTCACATTCCAGGTGGCAGGTAGGGGGAGAGGGGAGGGGCTGGGGTTAGAGGAGGAGGCCAGAAACGAGCTTGGGACGCATTTGAAGAAAACAGTTCCCTTATGTCGATATAGCTGGTATTGTGCCCACACATTTAGGTCCAGAAATAGATGGCACATTAGCATAACAGGGGAGACCTGGTTTAATTGCAGTTCCTTTAAAAAAAATACCTGGAGTCTTCCTTTGGCCAAAAGCTTAATGGGATACAGTAGAGTGATGTGGTACCTTTAAAAAGCTAATATAATTGTAGGCTCTATTAAATAGAAATAAAGTGTCCAGATCATAAGTAATAGCAACAATGTATGTTGGTCAGATGACAATTGAAAAGCATGTTCCATTCAAGGCACTGCAATTTAAGATGAATCATAAGGCGCGATAATGTAACTAGAGAAGAAAGGTATAGATGCTGGGCTCTGGAAATGCCAGGCATAAACTTGGGGGGAGGCTCTGAGTGTTTAGCTTGGAAGGGAGAAAACCAAGAAATAATAACTGTCTCCAAATATTGGAGGAGTTGTGGTGAGGAAGAAGGAATGGATGGGTTTTATTTTTGTAAAAGAATTAGAGCAAAGAGTGAATAAATGTCAAGGGAAAGGCTGAGGGAGTAAATAAGGAAGGAAGTGGCCTGGAGGAGAGTTTAACTCAGTATAGGAAATCAACTTTCTAAAAAAGCTTTCTCCCAAACCAAAGTGCTGGGTGTGGGAAATGACACTCTCCAGAGATAGAGAGCTCTTTGTCCACCAGAGCATAAACAAGATGGACATTCGTCAGGACTTTGAGGAGAGAGTTCCAGGATCTGGCAAGATGTTTGCTGTCTAAGGTCTTATTCATCTCCAAGATGCCGGGTTTCCATGATGGGCCAGACCTGAAGTGGTCCTGCTAAGAGCCACCGGAGGCCTATGCACGTGGAGCCCAAGTCCATACGCTTATTGATCAAAGTGCTTTTAAGCAGACGGACCACTCTAGACTCTTTAGTTAAAGCCCCAGCCTTTTTCTCAGCGATAGTTCTAGAGAAGGGACCTTTCCCTAAAGTAACAACGAGGTCACGAGTAAGATTGACAAGGTCTTCACGAGATGCCTGCTCCTTCTGAGACAAGTATGAATGAGAAGTGTTGCTAGGTTACCAGTGACAGCTCGCATCTACGATTTTAGGTGCAGTTGGGGAGAAATGATGCTGAGATATGCAAAGGACAAAGAGCGAACAATCAAAGAGAAGAAGGAAATATGGACTCCATCCAAATACAGTGTTTCCTCCAGGTGCTGTCTATGAGAACAGGCTGCCGTTCTTGTGCTAATCCAGAGCAAAGATTTAGGAAATAGAGACACACGCAGAATGGTAATTCAAACTGGTTTATCAGATTTTTTAATAATAAAACGTTAATTCATTTCAGTACAAAATTTAATACGTGGGAGTATAACATTTTCAAAAAAAATGATTCATTTCCTTGCTATACCAAGAGCTCTTAGAGGATCGGGACAATCTTCTATTTATTTTGGTACCCCTGGAGTTTAGCAGTGTGTGGCACAGAGTAAAAGTTGCTATAAATGTTTAGTGTACTATACAGAAATGTGTTTTTTGGGTGGTAGATAGGTTGAAGTATCTGAACAAGACCACAATGATTTCTACTTTCCCTGGTCTTCTGTTGCTCTAGCAAAACCTTCCTCTGCTCTAGGTGGAAAATTAGGCTCTGAAGCACTTGATTCCAGCACCTTCCATGGCAACCTCAGTTTACTTGTTCACTAATGCACTCATCAAATGTTTATTGAACCCCTACTTTGTGTGAGGCACCGTGCTGGGGCTGAGGTACAGATAAACAAGGCCAGGAAGACCCCTACTTCCAGAAACTCCCCTCCCGTGTCTGCGGCTGGGAGAGTCATGGCACTGGGAGTGAGTTCCTAGTGTCAGTTCAACAGAAGAATAGTTCCTTTTTCAAATGACCAGTTGAGATACATCGATGTAGTAAATAGAAACAACCTTTTTTAAAAATTTTTATTGGAGAAGAGTTGATTTACAATGTTAGTTTCAGGTGTGGAGCAAAGTGAATCGGTTATACATATACATATATCCACTCTTTTTTTTAGACTCTTTTCCCATATAGGCCATTACAGAGTATTGAATAAGTTCCCTGTGCTATACAGTAGGTCCTTATTAGTTATCTATTTTACATATAGTAGTGTGTATATGTCAATCCCAATCTCCCAATTTATCCTTTCCCCCGCTTACCCCCGGGTAACCATAAGTTTGTTTTCTACATCCGTGACTCTACTTCTGTTTTGTAAATAAGTTCATTTGTACTCTTTTTTTAGATTCCACATATAAGTGATATCATATGATATTTGTCTTTCTCTGTCTGACTTACATCACTCAGTCTGACAATCTCTAGGTCCATCCAGGCTGCTGCAAATGGCATTATTTTGTTCTTTTTTATGGCCGAGTAATATTCCATTGTATATATGTGCCACATCTTCTTTATCCATTCCTCTGTCGATGGACACTTAGGTTGCTTCCAGGCCCTGGCTATTGTAAATAGAGCTGCAATGAACATTGTGGTACATGAATCTTTTTGAATTATGGTTTTCTCAGGGTATATGCCCAGTAGTGGGATTGCTGGGTCGTATGGTAGTTCTATTTTTAGTTTTTTAAGGAACCTCCATACTGTTCTCCATAGTGGCTGTATCAATTTACATTCCCACCAACAGTGCAAGAGTGTTCCCTTATTCTCCATACCCTCTCCAGCATTTATTGTTTGTAGATTTTTTTGATGATGCCCATTCAGACTGGGGAACAACTTTTAAAAGAACTTTGTCCAGGAATCTCTGTGATTTGTTTTCCCTTTGATCCAAAAATATGTTAACAAGTAGAGCTGACCCTTGAACAATGTTGGGGGGTGGTAACCCATGTATAATTTACGGTTGGCCCTCCGTGCCCACAGCTCCTCCTGCATCTGAAGATTCAACCAACCATGGACCGTGTAATACTACATGGTAGTATTTACTGTAGTATTTACTATTGAAAACAATGGTAACATGGTAGTATTTACTGTCGTATTTACTACTGAAAACAATCCACATATAAGTGGATCCTTGCAGTGCAAACTGTGTTGTTCAAGGGTCAGCTGTATAAACAAAAAACACCCTGCCCAGGAAGGCTGAGTAATCCTGAGAGGATTCAATCCAAGCTTTAACCATTTTTTATGTCAAAAAGTAAAAATGATTACAATCAAATACTATTCACGATTGACCTGACCAAATACATTGCTATCAAGAGAAATTGTTCTATCAGACGTTCAGAAGCAGAAGCATTCTCTCTGGACCTGCCACCTGGTTGCTCATCAGTGGCTTCGAACAGATCAGCAAATAAGGAGAGATTTGAAAGGATCACTGCAGCCACACTGTCAAAAATCTGAATGTAAATTGGGTGGTCTTCTTTTTTTTTTTTAAATAAATAAATTTATTTATTTATTTATTTTTGGCTGCGTTGGGTCTTCGTTGCTGCCCGGGGGCTTTCTCTAGTTGCGGCGAGCGGGGGCTACTCTTTGTTGCAGTGCATGGGCTTCTCATTGTGGTGTCTTTTCTTTGTTGTAGAACATGGGCTCTAGGCACGCAGGCTTCAGTAGCTGTGGCACAAAGCCTCAGTAGTTGTGGTGCACGGGCTTAGTTGCTCCGCAGCATGTGGGATCTTCCCGGACCAGGGCTCGAACCCATGTCCCCTGCATTGGCAGGCGGATTCTTAACCACTGCGCCACCAGGGAAGTCATGGGTCATCTTCTTAAAGGGTTCGATTCTTCGCTCATATCCTCGGACAAGAATGGCAAAAAGATGATTAGAGAAACGGAAAGGAAAGAGTTGAGAAGAGAAAGCATGAAGAAGAGAAAATCCAGCAGAACTTGAAGGTCAATTAAAATAAGAAAAGGCTGGAAGAAAGGGCACCTTGGATAAGAAAGGAGTGGAGGAAGTGAGAAATAAAGAAAAAGAGGAGCTAAAATTTTTCAGAATCACTAGACTCTGGCTCGAACTTGATGGAAAATAGGCATTTCTTTGCTGTTGATCTGCAGGGGTCCCTGCTGTCGGGCTGCAGTGGTCCCTGATTTTGGAGGCCAGTGATGGATTAAATGTCACCAGTAGGATGCTGCCCAGCACATGGCAGGCATCGACGCCGGGGTAGCCTGAGTGCAAAGGAGACCTAAATACAGGAGCAGATGGCCGAGATGCACTTAGTGTCTTTAACGTATTCAGTCCCTCTGAGATGCATCCCTGGGAAACATTTTGTTTCCTCTTTCTGGATGGGTAAAGCAAGGCATTTTAATATTACCTAATTATCCCCCCTTCCCCACATTGTGTATTTTTATATAAAGGCAGCATGAAGAATGAACTGGGCAAGGTTTAGCCCAAATACTGCTGAGGCAGGAGGGCTCTTCAGAAACCCACACCCCCTCCCTCTATATAGGGGCTGGAGGAGTCCACAGAGAGGAGAGGCATCAGAGCCTCCTGCCTGCCTTATATAAATATTGAAAAGACTGATATGATCATGTTGGCAAACCGTTCTGCGCTCCTGAGAGCGAGAGAGTTACAAGGCTGTGATTTTATTATGCATAACACGGCATGTGCTTACTGCTGGTGAACTCAGATGCAAACTGCCTGGGGGTTGTGATTTCACTCTGCTCCTTCCCGCTCTTTCTGTGTTAGGGACCAGCAGCTTAGGTTTCTATATTGGAAAAATCAGTTTCTTCATCACCAACAACTCTAATACATCAGAGGAGAATGATGGAGGAGAGAAAGTTCGATAACAGCGGTTCTGTTGCCCCAGTGAGATTTGCCCAAATGGGATGGTTCAGCCAGTTGAGGAGGAAATCAGACCGACAACGGACCTGGTCTCCACTGAGTCGGGATTCTCTCTAAGCAAGACACCACTGAGAAAAAAATCAATAGCAGGAAAAACGAGATCAAACCATGCTCGGGTTTCAACACCGTGGGGAAATAACTGGGAGAAGGAAACTTTATTAAGACTGTTCCTCCAACCCTACCCATTCCTTTGAGGCATCTCTGCTTTAAACATTCCGGTCCATTTTGGGGAGTGGAGGACATCGTAGGGCAGATTGATCTTGCACTGAATAGCCATTTAGTTACATATTAGATGTGTAACAAGAGATGGATTTTCTTGGCGAAGTGCGTCAAAGGGTGACCCCTCCAACTCACACCCTCCAGACAGGTCCAAGACTCACTGGGCTGTTTCCAAGATTGAGAAGAAGCTAGACTATTATCCACAGTGGAATAGGGACCCACCAGAAGAAAGGAAGAACAGTCACAAGTGACTTGGAGAAATGATGCAAGATGGGCATTGTTTTCTATGTATTGTACTTAAATCAACCACAAACCAATGACTGCAACTACTCAGTGCTATGCAAGGAAAAAAAAAATGTTTTCTGGTCTTTCTCCCTGTCTCACTCTTAATAAGCCTCGGACAGCTGTGAGCCCCTGCCTTGTGCTCTAACACTTTACTGCAAAGCTCTAAGTGTGATCAGAGATGCACCATGTTCAAGGCGATGCAATTCAGCAAGTCCTTATTTTTACTTACTTAAAATGAGTGGCTGTTATAAGCCCAGTGCTTTCCTGAGCACTGTGGGGTTAGAAAAGAAAAATACTCTTTGCCCCTGTACTGATGGAACTTACAGACTCGCCAACATGCATGAAGGTATTAGAGACTATATCACAAAGTAATAGTAGTAACCCAGTGCTGAAATGCATGGGACATGGAATAAGCGCTGTTTCTCCAATCTTGAAAGATGGCCCTGAGACGGACAAGCCTCCCTTGGTGCCCCCCTCGACCCTTCTCACAGTCCCAGGAATCCCACTGGGCCCAGTGCCCACCCAGTCGAAGGGATGGTCTCACCTCTGTTCTTAACACCTGGACTTGAGGTAGGGAGTGTGTACACAGCCTGCATTTCAGTGGAGCCTGAAGGAGAGTAAAAGAAGCTCATTTGGTAGCAGCGAAAGCCCCAAATCGGTTAAAACGCTATCATTTATTTTATGTAAAAAAAAAAAAAAGTCATTTTTTACATAAAGAGGCAGAAGCCCTTAAATCCTCGTGCCTGTTCTACCAGCTGCCCAGGTCCTCACCTGTCAAGAAACTGCAATAGCACTCAGCACCCACCTCCAGCAAAGCTGCACGATGGGGGCCTGTGAGGAAGACTGAGACGAACTGACCATTAAACACTCACACAGGACTGGGTAAAACAAGCACCAAGAACCACCGGGCACTTAGTGAGGAAGGGATACAATACCCTGCCTCCCGCTCACTACTCAGACCCTTTTATTGGTGCTCTGCTGAGTATTCCCCGACCTCTAGGAACCTGACCCGCCACCTGCCAGGTCCTGGAACCTGCTCCAGGTTACAGAGCAGGGCCATTCAGTCGTATAAAAACAAGGCCTCCGAGCCCACATAGGCACAAAAATCGAATCACGAAAACACGGCACTGAGAAGGTGAGAAAGACACACCACCGACGAGGATCTGGCAGCTCTTAGTGGACCACACACAGCAGGGGAGTCAGCTCAGCCTGCACCACGATTTTAAGAGGAGTTAATGAGCTCCAGGTGAGCTGCCTCTAAGGGCTTCTGTGGCCCGGAGGAAGATTCTGTTATGCATCCCCAGACTCTGCCCTTCTCACCTCACAAATGCACGTCCCTGGTCTCAAGGGACGGGTGATGGGAAGTGATGGACAGACTGGACGAGGCAGCATTTCTGATTATTGAAAGTGGCAAGAGGGACCCGACGGCTCTCAGCTAAAGCACACAGTTGGATCACGGGTTCCCCTGGGGCTTCTTCTCAAGTCGCCACCTGAGCTCTGCCCCCAGCTCTTGCCCTAACTGCGGTCCAGGAGGATAAAAGCTCGTCCCTTCAATGCCCGCCCCCTTCCCCTCCCCCAGCCTGCGGGCCCCACCCAGCAGCCATCACGAGTGGTAAGGAATCACCGAGGCCCTCCCGGGGGACCTCTGGTAGGGCTTTCTAGCAAACAGGCCACTTCGGATGAAAGCAGCCCAAACAGCTGAGCGGTTAAAAGTGACAGCAGTCACCAACGATGTAGGAAATGGCAGGTCGATAAATATTCAGCAGCCACACTGCACACTCCCAGTGCAGCCCCGATCTCTAATAGTGGATGCTTGCTTGTATATGAACGGGTCCTTCTCCCACTCGGCACCCAGCTACCTTGAGCTAAGACGCTGATCGGCTCCGCTAAAGACAAGTTCAAGGCAGCGCTGAGTCCAGGAGCCTGGAGAGCAAGGGGCAGAGCCTGAGGTCCTGCGGAGTCACCCGGGGCCTTTGAAAACCCCAGACCAGTTAAACCAGAACCTCGGGTGGGGGGGGGTGGAACTGGGGAATTAGGATTAAAAACATTTTTTAAACTTTTATTTGGAAATAATTCCAAACACTGAAAAGTTGCAAGACTAATACATACTACAAAGAATACCCACAGGTCCTTTATGCTTGTGAACATTTTAGCCTTTTTGCTTTGTCATTTCTCTGTCTCTCTTTACACACACACACACACACACACTATTAAAAAAAATTTTCCTGAACCATTTGAAAGTGAGCTACATCATGTCCCTTTGTCCCTAAACACCTCAGCGCATACTTCCTACAAATAGGGCCGTTCTTCCACACAACCACAGTACAGGTTCAACAGCAATAAATAGAACATTGACACAATACTTTTGGAATCAGTCTGTTTTTTACTGTCAGGTGAGTTCAGTGTGTAGCCAAGTGAGAACCCCTGGGGCCACTACCACTCACCCCAGGATCTTGGTTCCTCGTAAAGGAAGCAGAGAAGAGCTTGATGGCCCAGATTTCCCAGTCACTCGGATTTATTTATTTTTTATTTTTTGAAGGGTATTTATTTAATTAACAGTGGAAGACTACAAAGTAAATGTTCCTCATTAGTTAACTGGTTAAATAATTTATTTCTTTTTCTTTTTCTATTCTCATATCCTTATTTTTTCACTCAGATTTATTAACAGAGCAAAGTGGCCGCTGCACTATTGGGACCCAGTGGACACCTGGGTCTGGGGGTCGCTCTGGAAAGCTCCGACTCCCGTTTTTTCTTCCATCTCACCGCTTACTCCATTTCCCCCTGAGGGACTTCTCTTGTGACCCTGCTTGTTTCATAACCAGCAGGTAATTTATTAACAATCTAATATGGCACAATGGCCTCTCGAGAAATTACCCTGAGCTTTGTTCAGACTGCTTCGGGACTTTTATAACTAAAATGATCTCTCTCCTTTCTGGTAATTCAGGCTCACAGCCTTTGAAGAGGAGTGTGGTGGTTGATTTTCTGTGTCAACTTGACTGGGCCCTGGGGTGTCCAGATACTTGGTTAAACATCATTCAGGGTGTGTTCTTGAGGGAGTTTCTGGATGAGGTTAACATTTGAATCGGCAGGCTGAGTAAAGCAGGGTCATCCACCCAATTCTGGCCTGAGTAGGACCAAAGGCTGAGCAAGGGAGGACTCACTCTCTCTGCCTGACTGTCCTCCAGCTGGGACACCGGTCTCCTCCAGCTGGGACACCGGTCTCCTCCTGCCTTCAGACTTCAACTTGGGCTGGAACCACACATGGGCTCTCCTGAGCCTCCAGCTTGCAGACTGCAGACCTTGGGACTTAGCCTCTGCCGCCACATGAGCCAATCCCTTATAATAAATCAGATACATCTGTTTCTCTGGAGAACCCAGACTAATACAAAGAGTGAGCTGGATTTTTCCAGAAGGGAAAGGAATGGGACAGAGAAAGTTGAAGAGTTAATTTCCCAACTGGAAGGAGGTAGTTGGGTACTCAGAGATGGGGAAAGAGGATGGTGGGCTGCAGGTTCTCCAGGGACCTGACCCCTCAAGGTGTCCCCTCTGAGGTGGCACGTCCTTAGATGGGTGGGTTGTAAAAGGTCCAGGTGAGGCTCCCCTAGGGCTGAGCCTGGTCCAGGGTGGGTGGAGCTGCCAGGCAGACAGACAGACAGCCCTTGAAGGACCACTCTGACCTGGCTGGGGGCCAGCAACTGCAGCTACTGTGCCAGGCAGGCAATGCAGGACCAGCTCCACGGGCAGCCTAGGTGCCATCCAAGAGATGTGGCAGAACGAAACACCCTTAAAACCCCAGGAATCTTATATGGCCTTGGGAAGGGAAGGAGGCCAGAGAATGACTGATACTGGGTTTCCAGCCATGTTAGTCGGAGGACACCCTGCTTTCCGTAAGTGTCACAAGGCAGTGGACACCTGGAACATGCATATAAGGCCAAAATCCATCTCCTTGTCCCAGTATTTGCCTAGGACACATATTTCCCATGTAGAAAATTCTCTCTTCCTCATAACATTCCTTTAGATATCAGGACGTCATCAGGAGGGTTTCATAGACTGTTCCCTGGGGGAGGTGGGAGGGAGGCTCTGAATCCTCTGAAGTTGATTGTATTCGAAAATGTGCATTTTTCTGGGGAGGGAACCCGTACACCTGATCAGATCTTCAAAAGAGGGTGGACCTAAAATAAAATCACACACCACTGTAGCAGAGTGAAAAGGTCCTTTAGGGCAAATCGCCTTCTTTCTAGTCCCCCTTCCCTGAATTGGTCACTCATTCACACATTCACTATTTTTATTTATTTAAGTTTTTGGCCACACGGCGCTGTCTATGGGATCTTAGTTTCCCGACCAGGGATCGAACCCGTGCCCCCTGCAGTGGGAGCGCAGAGTTGTAACCACTGGACCACAAGGGAAGTCCTTCATTCAGTATTTTTAGAAGCCCTCCCTTTCCTCAAGTCCTGTAGCTCCAAGTAGAATAGTCTGCGCAGAATGGCTCTTACCTCTGGTCTTTGCTCCTCCAATTGTGTGTCGGGCTATGCTTTTTAATCACAATTCCCTTCATTGCTCTCCTTCCATCCTAAAGTCTCAAATGGTTCTCACTGCCAACCCATCGTCAGAGCAGTCAAGCAACGCAGGCTCGAGGAAACTGAAATTTTCCACTTTCTGTCATCCTGGTTCCACCTCCACCCTAAGAACGCCTTAAGGCTTCTACTCAGAAAATACCCTAGTCAGGTATTAGCAGAGTTTCCTCCTACTAGGACTATCTGCAGTTTTATTGGGATCTCGGAAAGAATGGAAAATCTTTACCAGTTGAAGAGCGCATCTCTATGCGTGACATTGAGGCTGGGTGAAATGCAGGTGGAGGGATTGATTTGGGGTGGAATCAGGCCTCCCTGGAGCCCCATGGGCTCATACCACCTGGACGAGCATCCTTCGCGGTGGGTGGGCCCTGCTCCCAGCGGCCCCTGCGTCTCATTTGTCTGCCCACAGAGGCTGCTCCATAGCCCATTACTGCCCACCCAACACTCTTCCTACTGGGCCTTTGCCCATGCTGTTAACCCCTGCTGGGATGCCTTCTTTCCATTCTGAGCCCACACAAAGCTTCTCATCCTTTTTTCAAATTCTCACTCAAGTTCCACCTCCTCTGAGTCCTTGTGAAGCTGCAAGGTCTCTGGCTACAGGGCATGTGTATTTCACTTCCACAGCATCCTGTATCCTCTCTCACTTTCATAGCATATATTTGGCACTTAGTTACTTATTTTTCTTGAATTCTCTAATCGCATTAAACAGGAAGGTCTTCCCTCCCCTAATGAAATGATTAACTCTGGGGGCTGTTTTTTTCTTTTAATCGAGATTTCACTGTTTTTTGGTTTAATGATTGGTAAAAAGATGTGAACAGAACACACATAATTCATAATACAAGTGCTAAACAAAAAAGCCACATAATTGTAATACTTTTTCCAAACAATTAGCTCACTTTCCAGCTTAACTTTGGAGGAAGTTTTTCCTTAAAGAGAGCTATTAACCATCAGTATTTTCAAATGTTGACAAGTTGTTTGCCCAAAAGTCCCACTAATTCATGACAATATTATGCATATCACATACTGACAAGTCTCCAATTTGTCACAGAAAGCTAATACAGTTATTAGGGAGAAAATTATGCTACCTCTAAAGAGATTACAGACAGTACCCAATTCTGAGTGGGAGAGCCAAGATCAGGGAGCAGTTTCCTTCACAAAGCAATTGTACTAAAAAATAGCTTAGATATAGAAAATAAATTATTTAAAATGCTTGAGATGCAAGATTGGGATTCCAAATTATCATTGTTATGCTTCATATCAATATTATAGGTTTTAAAAACTGCCCTCACCCCACTGGTTTATGGAATGTTAGGTTGATACATGAGACTGTCAAAGCCTCCTGCAGTTCAGTAGCCGGCTTTGTTTTAGTTGATCAGAAAAACAACCACCCAGGATGTGATTTCACCTCTTTAAAAGCTTTCACACTTAGCTAAATAGGGAAAAAAATGAGATGAAGTATGTGATGCTTAGCTTTTTGTGTCAATCGGCTAGGCTATGTGACTAGGACTCGCAAATATGGAGAGAAGGAAGGCCAGAAAGGACCTTGGGGTGTTGAATGGAAATTGAAGGTATTGGTGTGAATGCATTTAAAATATACATCCAGGGCTTCCCTGGTGGCGCAGTGCTTAAGAATCCGCCTGCCAATGCAGGGGACACGGTTCGAGCCCTGGTCCGGGAAGATCTCACATGCCGCAGAGCAACTAAGCCCGTGAGCCACAACTACTGAAGCCTGCGTACCTAGAGCCCATGCTCTGCAACAAGAGAAGCCACCACAATGAGAAGCCCGCGCACTGCAACGAAGAGTAGCCCCTGCTCACCGCAACTAGAGAAAGCCCGAGCACAGCAACAGAGACCCAATGCAGCCAAAAAATATATATACACATCCAGGGATATGTGTGTGTATGTGTGTACATTTGTGTGTGTGTGTACATTTGTGTGTGTGTGTGTGTGTGTGTGTGTGTCTTCTAACTCTGAACAGTAAGAGAGCTTGGGAGCAATGAGTACAGTCAGCACCCAGACACTGGGTTTTTTTTTCTTTTTCCAGACATCGGTTTCTGAATACTACCCTCCGCCAAGAAGAACCCGGGATCCTCGGAGAAATGGCTGATTCCAGGGTTGGAATTATTTCACAATAAATTTAAAAGTACCAATGCCCAGGCCCTGACTCAGACCAGTTCAGTCAACATCTGCCAGGCCTTGGCATTCTTTCTTAAACTCCCCTGGGGCCTTTTACACGTGGTTGTGAACCGAGCGTTGCCATCTCAGCCGCCATCTGCACAGATGTGATATTTGCTTTCCATCTGCAGACTCAGGCAGACCCAGCCTCCATGATCAATTCGGTCTCTGTCAGGAATGGTTTTAGGAGTTCTAGGCTTAGCGTTAAATCAGCCCTACTCCCATTGGCCGTGCTCTGCCCTTGTCCTTTGACATCGGGCTCTGGCTTGGCCTTACCATGTCCTCCTGCTATGTAGCCTGGTGACCAAAGCTTTACCTTGGTTCCCTCAGCCTCATTTCCTGGTTCTCCAAGGGTCTCCCTCCTGCTCTCCCTGGAGGTTGAAGGGCTGTATCACCAGCTATCAAGACCTTTGGATGCCAACTGTCTTCCTGCTATCCACTCCCGTACCCAGCTGCCTGGCTTCCCGAGCTGTGATCCATCGTGTTTGGGGCACTGCCTTGCTTCCCCCTGCAGACTCTCTGTGTGCCACCTTTCACTCTGGAACTCCCCACACCACCTGTCACAGCTTCCCTGGACATGCTCTCTGCCTGCCACCTGCCACTGAGGCTTCCTCCAGAGCATCTGCTCCCATAGCACTCTGCACTTTCATTGCCAGAACATGCCTCACATGTTAGCGTTTAGTTGTCTGCTTTATGCGCTAGATTAAATTCCATGAGGGTAAGAGCCGTGTCCTGTTCATTGCTATATGCCCAGTACCTATTAGCACATAGTCCCAAGTCCATAATTGGTGCCTGGGACGTATTTGTGGAATGAATGGATGAATGTCCAGTATCCAGGTCCTTCCTGGCTGTCCTTAGCAAGATCGATCCCATCACCAAATAAATAGCATCATTTGCACAGGCCTGGACACAAAGCATGTTGGGACCACAGCAAGGTCAGCAGCTGGGGAGCCCGGTGTTCTGTTCCCAAAAAGGCAAGGAGCATGCTGATTTCTCAGGCAGGCATGGTGGGCCAGTCTTTTAGCAGGAGCACTGCAGGGGGCTTTCAAAAAGCTCTCTTCTTGAAATCAAGAAGAGTAACGTCACTGCGGTGAAGGAGTGTCCCACCACAGACAGCTGTAGGATCCTCAAAGTGGACCTCAGGGATCTTCATTGAAATGCAGATTTTAGAGTCCTGCCCAAGACCCCTTGAATCAATGTTTGGGCCCGTGGTCCAAGGCTCTGCTTTTAAACAAGCTTTATGAAGATTGCACTTGGAAAAACTCAGAGCTGTAGAATGGAAGCAAGACCCCACCTTCTCCAGGATTCTGGCATGAGCTAAGTTGGAAAGCCAGACCCCAACCAAGCTAAGTGGGATTTGAGGTTGTTTGTAGAAAGCACGGTTAAAATTTTGGAAGCAGGCAGACTGTTTTTTTGTTTTTGTTTTTGTTTTTTAGTTGTATGTGTAGTTGATTTTATTGAATGCGTTTATTAATTTTCTCCTTGATATTTTTTTACTTTAAAAATTAATAGACAACTTTTTAGAGCAGTATTAGATTTACAGAACAATTGAGCAAATAGTATAGAGTTCCCATATACTCTCCTTCTCCGTACACAGTTTCCCCTTATTTTTTTAACATCTTGCACTAGTGTGGTGTGTTAATTATAACTAATAGTTACAATTAATGAACCAATATTAATACATTATTATTAACTAAACTCTATAGTTTACATTAAGGTTCACTCTTGGTGTTGTACATTCTATAGGTTTCGACAAATGCATATCAGGTATTCACAATTATAGCATCATACGGAATTGTTTCACTGCCCTAAAAATCCCCTGTGTTCCACCTATTCACTCCTCTTCCCTCCCACAAAGCCCCTGGCAACCACTAATCTTTTTACTGTGTCTACAGTTTTGCCTTTTCCAGAATGTCATGTAGTTGGAATCCTACAGTATAGAGCCTTTCACATTGGCTTCTTTCAGTGGGCAATGTGCATGTAAGTTTCCTCCTTGTCTTTTTGTGTTGTTAGCTCTTTTCTATTTATTGCTGAATAATATCCCATTGTATGTAGGTAGCAATTGTTTATCCATTCACTTATTTGAGGACATCTTGGTTGTTTCCAGTTTTTGGTAATTATGAATAAAGCTGCTATAAACATTCTTGTGCAAATTTTTGTATGGACATGCTTTCAACTATAGTGGGTAAATACCAAGGAGAGTGATTGCTGGATTGTATGCGAAGACTGTTTCACTTTGTAAGAAGGTGGCTGGACCATTTTGTATTCCCACCAGCAAAGTATGAGAGTTCCTGTTGCTCCATACCCTCATCAGCACTTGGTATTGTCATGTTTTTAGATTTTAGCCATTTTAATGTGTGTGGTGGTATCTCATTATTTAATTTGCAATTCCCTAATGACATGTGATGTTGAGCATCTTTGCATATGCTTACTTGTCATCTGTATGTCTTCTTTGGTGAGGTGTCTATTTAGATCTTTCACCCATTTTTCATTTGTTTTAAGAGTTCATTGTATAGTTTAGATAAAAGTCCTTTATCAGATATGTGATTTGCAAATGTTTTCTCCCAGACTATGACTTGTCTTTTCATTCTCTGAGCTGCATCTTTTGTAGAGCAGAAGTTTCAAATTTTAATAAAGTCCAACTTACTAATTTTTTCTTTCATGTATTGTGCTTTTCATATTGCTAAAAACTAAAACTCACTGTGCTTTTAATTCATCACCAAACCTAAGGTTATCTAGATTTCCTCCTAGGTCTTCTAGAAGTTTCATAGTTTTGCATTTTAAATTCAGATCTATGATCCATTTTGAGTTAAACTTCATGAAAGATACGAGGTCTATGTTTAGACTCCTTCTTACCATAGATTTTGGCAAACTCAGCATATGATTTTTTTCTTTCTTTATTAAGGCCAGAACTTTCACCTTTTCACTTCATGGCTTCTCTTTGGCATATCCGAATTGCCAGCATCACTCCTCTTGAGCTTTGGGGCCATTAAGCAAAATAAGGGTTACCTGAACACAAGTGATATTGTGGCAGTTGATCTGATAACCACCATGGCTGCTAAATGCTGTACAAAATGTGCTGGACAAAAGGACTCCTGGGCGGGATGGTGCAGGACAGTTTGAGATTTCATCACACTACTCAGAAAGGCATGCAATTTAAAACATGTGAATTGTTTATTTCTGGAACTTTCCATTTAATATTTTTGGACTGCAGTTGGCCCTGGGTAACTGAAACCGTGGAAAGTGAAACCCCAGATAAGGGAGAACTAGTGTAGGTAAGATTTTTTTCTCCCTCTGGCTTTTTTCAAGAAGTTCTTTCTGACTTTGATTTTCTGCGGTTTGACTATGATATACCTAGGTGTGGTTTTTAGGTATTTACCTTGCCTGGTGTACTCTGAGATTCCTGGATCTTTGGTTTGGTGCCTATCTTCACTTTGGAAAATTCTCAGCCATTATTATTTCAGACTGGGTTTTAAATCCTGCCTCTGCCATTACTAGAGAAGTGATCCTAGGTGAGCTATTTAACCTTTCTGAGCCCTAGTTTCCTTAACTCTGTAACGGGAGTAACAGCTATGTGTTACAGGATATGGTGGGGCGGAAATGAGGTCCAGCTTTGCACAGTGTCTGGCATAGAGTGGAAGGGGGCTGGTGGTTAGTGAGTGCCATGGAATAAAGGGAACTGTCACTGAGCAGGCAGGGTGATGGACCTTGAACATCAGGCCCACAAGACAAAGTCCCTGGTTGGTACTGAAGCTACTCATATGCTTCTTAGACTGATTAGGAATTCACTGAAGGGGAGGTGGGGGGCCCAGAGTGAGCCCCAGCATTGACAGAACTTCCTGGAATCTAGGCATCTTGGAATTGCCCCAGTCAGTTGCCAGGCCCACTAGTAAACCCCAGATATTGATATTTTCTCTAGCTTTAATTATGGGCTTGAGTATCCAGAACAGTCTCACAAAATAAAAGTTTTATGAGGGCAGAAGTCAGGCTACCCCAGCCCAGGCTCAGAGCTGGCTTCATGAGGACTATAGCTAAGCATCCAGCAATGGTCTAGTGAGGTCTAGCCTGGAGGTCCTGGGGGACCCTGCCTGAAGCTTCCAGCCTGGCATACCTCAACTCCCACCCCTAGACTGTAAAATCCCTGAGGCTGAAGGCTGCTACTCCAAGGGTCCTTGCAAGCCTTCCTCTGCAAGAACAGTAACTGAATATTCTTGCATGGGAAGAAGAGGGATTCAGTTCAAAGGGAGGCAAAGAAAAAGATGAAATACAAATGTAAAGGTTTTTTAAATGTTCAGCATAAGAGCCAAGGTAACCTACCTTCGATTTACCTGACTTAAAAACATGCACTCTGAAAAACACTCAAATAGGCTTCTGGCCAAGATGGAATAATGGAGACCAGATTTATTTTACGACCTGAAATAATGAAAACCACATGACACAGGCATGCCACTCTATTTACCCAAGAGAAATGAAATCATATGTCCACACACATTCTGGAGCATGGATGCTTATATTAGCTTTATTAGTAAAAGCCAAAGAATGGAAGCCACCCAAATGTCCATCAAGAGACGAACGGAAAAACAAATTATGGTGTTTCCATACAGTGGAATACTATTCAGTGATAAAAAGGAATGAACTATTGATCCATGCAGCAACATGGATGAATTTTAACATATTTATGTGGAGTGAAAGAAACTAGACAAAAGTAGAGTTCATACTGAATTATTTCTTTTATATAAAATACTTGAAAATCGAAACTAATCAACAGTGACAGAAAGCAGATCAGTGGTTGCCTGGGGAGTCGTGGGCAAGATAGGAGTGGGGAATGAGAAGGTGGGATTACAAGAGGGTCAGGGGAAACTTTAGGGGGTCATGAGTATGTTTATTATCTTGATTATGGTGGTGGTCTCATAGGTACATCCATATGTCAAAACTTACCCCATTACACACTTTAAATATGTGCAGTTTATTAAAGTCAACAGAGCTGTTAAAAAAATCTTTTCTTGTTCCAACATTATCTTTTGCTGTTTTCCCTCTTTAAAAAAATGTTCAATTTCCTAAATAATCAAAGAAATGAAAATTAAAACTAATATAATCATCTCCAGTGTATGGAAAAACTTTATGAACATAAAACATGGACTCAGAAAAATAGTCTCTCTCCTATGCCCTTGTAAAGGAAAACGACTTCATTTATTCACTGCTCACTGAATACTTCACTTCTGGTCACATAATGTGGCAGTTTTCCCATGCCAAGCAATTCTGTAACGTCAGCTGAGTGTCCTACAGTTTAACTCAATTCTGGTGCTATCTACCTGTAGCTGCCACAGATGAAGGGCTCGGTCCCACAGGACTGGCTTCCCTTCCCCAATTCAAACATCAATCTCAAATCCAGGTTGTCTCCTGAGATTCTGACCAATTGGCTATAAATCAGACATTCTCATGACCCCCTCTTCAGGTTGATTAATTTGTTAGAACGGCTCACAGATCTCATGAGACAGTTTACTTACTAGATTTCTGGTTTATTATAAAAGGATATATCACAGGAACAGTCAGATGGAAGAGATGCACAGGGCAAGGTATGTGGCAAGAGGCATGGAGCTTCCACGCCCTGTCTGGATGGACCACCCTCCCAGCACCTCTATGTATTCAGCACCCTGGAAGTTCTCCAAATCCTAAAGTCCAGTTCAAGGATTTTTAAGGAGGCGCCATTACTTAGGCAAGATAGATTAAATCATTGGCCATTGGCCATTGACCAACTGAACCTCCGGCCCCTCTCCTCTCTCCCAATGTTGAGGGGTGAGGCTGAATGTTTCAACCCTGAAGTCACAAGGTTGGTTCCGCTGGCAACCAGCCCATTCTTTGGCCTTTCCAATAGCCACCTCCTTAACATAAACTCAGGTGTGCTTGAAATTTGTTATGAATAACAAAAGGCACCCACTTCACCTTTATTCCTCTGGAACTATTTCAGGAACTGGAAGCAAAATTAAATATTATACGAAAGATGCCCCTATAGCTCTTTTATAGGAAATGACAAGGGTTTTAGGTGTTATGTGCCAGCAATTGCAGACAAAGACCAAAATATGTATGTCTTATTATGTCACAACATCACAGCCCTCATACATTTTTGGTGGGAGTGGTAATAGGCTCAACATTGCTGAGGGCAATTTACCAATATATATTAAAAGCCGTAAAATGTGCCTAACATTTTAAAACGTGCCAGCCGATTTTAGGGATTAGCTCCGAGGTTACCTCTTGTCTTAGGATGTGAGAAAGACATAGTTTCAAGGGTATAAATTACAGTCCTGTTTATATTTGCAAAATATTTGCAAATAATCTATATATCAAACAATTTGAGATTGGCTAAGTAATAATATAGTCACACAAAAATAGGTGCTCCACTATTTACAATAGCCAGGTCATGGAAGCAACCTAAATGCCCATAGACAGACGAATGGATAAAGAAGATGTGGTACATATATACAATGGAATATTACTCAGCCATAAAAAGGAACGAAATTGGGTCATTTGTAGAAACGTGGATGGACCTAGAGACTGTCACACAGAGTGAAGTAAGTCAGAAAGAGAAAAACAAATATTGTATGTTAACACATATATGTGGAATCTAGAAACATGGTACAGATTAACCAGATTGCAAGGCAGAAATAGAGACACAGATGTAGAGAACAAACGTATGAACACCAAGGGGGGTGCAGGGGTGGTGCAGGGGGGATGAACTGGGAGATTGGGATTGACATGTATACACTAATGTGTATAAAATAGATAACAAATAAGAACCTGCTGTATTTAAAAAAAAAAAAAAAAAAAAAAGGTGCTCCAGAAACAGACATAGAAACAGTTGGGGGTGCAAGATGTTGACTTGGGTCACTGTCTATGAGACAGAACGGGAGGAAGCAGGATTGGTCAAGAAAACAGCCAAGCGAAGGCTGGGCCGACCCAAGGGGGGCTCAGGCTGAAATGGCCAGGCTCTCAGAACCGCCCCGTACTCAGTCACTGGATGCAAGTAAGATGGCAGGCTGGGTGGTCCTCGGCAGCTGAGGCCACCCTGCAGGAGCTGGGAACGGGAGGGGGTCTGCTGACTGCACTCAGCTGGACAGCGCGTCCTTCTTCCAGCGGCATCTGGACGGCATGTCCCTCCTTGTCCACCACCATCCTCAAAGCCTCCGCTCCCCTGCCCCTCTCATCCCTTGTGCTTGCTGTTCTAATTCTATTGTCTCCACTGACTTTCAGAGTCAGTTTCTTTATGAAATGTTTATTGTACAGTTATTTGTAGAACTCTCCGGAGGAAAAAAATGCTATCGAAATTTAATTAATGGGAGAGACAGTAAGTAAATAAAATGAGATTCTGGAGAGAATTCAGTGCACGGGAATGATAACTACATTCATTGTCGCTTAATTTGATGGGCTGGGCAGAGGAGCGGGAAGAGTTCCCTCCTCTCCCAGCATCCACAGGATGAGCCTCTGCAAACCAAGAGCAGGGTTTTCCTGTCTGGGTTGGAAGTCAACGAATGGGTTTCCTGCGCTGTCATCCTGCATCTGGATGCAGCCAGAGGGCCAGGGGATGAACGTGTTTGTGTGTGTGTGTGTGTGTGTGTGTGTGTGTGTGTGGTGGGGGGAGTGTTTATGACCAGGACAAGGACACAGGACAGCCTCTCTCTGCTCTCCATCTGGGGGGAGGTAGACTAGGACCCCGGGACCAGCCAGTAGACAGAGCATAGAGCCCAGAAGGGAAGGAAGAACAGTGGTATCCACAGTAACATCAGCATTCTGGGTCAGCAAGCAAAGGCTGGAACTACTACAGAGGAGAACTGATAATTATGGAAGGAGATAAGGGCAGGTGGCTATTTCTGTCTGAATCTCCATTAGAATCTTATTATCAGGCAATGAGTCAAATGCAGAGCTGTTGTTTGACTGCTAAAAAATAATAAAATAAAATAAATTAAAAGTAAAATAAAATAAGATAAATTATCAATAACAACCTTTTCAAAATCCAGAAATTCTGCCCATGGCAAATAGTAGCAAGGATGTGGGTCAATAGGATCTTTTATTTTGCTGGTAGATTATTATAGCATTTGGGAAGCAATTTGGCCTTCTCTTGTAGTGCTGAACATTTGCCTTCCCTATATTTCAAGCCATCCACCCCAAGAATATACCCCCGAGAAACTCTTGCACATGTGCCCAGGAAATACTGTGGTATGATGTTCATAATAACACTGTTAGTAGGAACAAAAAACTATGAACAAAGAACCCAAAGGCCCATAAACTAATGAATAGATAAATAAAATATGGAATATTTTTTGGCAATAAAGTGAAGCCCCCTGATACGTGCTACAAATGTGGATGAACCTTGAAAAGATTTTGCCAAATGAAAGAAGCCAGTCACAAATTATATGACTCCATTTACATGAAATGTTCACAACAGGCCAATCTGTAGAGACAGAAAGTAGGTTAGCGGTTGCCAGAGACTAGAGCGATTGGAGAAACTAGTGAGTAGGGATGCCCCCTGTGAAGCAGCAGCAATGCCAGTGGTCTCTGCCCACCCGACATCCTCTCCTCGCTGGTCTTCATTGCCTGAGAAGGTACTCAAACAGTCTGCATTTCTCACCCACAAGGGGGAGGCATCTTTGAAGAAGCTTCCGGGAGCTTTCAAGTCCTCCTGAACCACAGTTTGGGGCTTTGTCAAACAAAGCACTCAGACCAGATTAGCACGTCTATTAGGGAAGGGTAGCGGGGAGCTCGGTTGGGTTAAGTAGTCTTTCCAGGCACTTGTCTTCCATCAATTCTCCTTGGATAAGTTCAGTGTTCACACCAGTTCTCAACCCACACACCTCTTAATCTACTTTAATTTCTGTTTTGGAAGGAGGGCAGGAGGAATTTTTGTACAATGCTTCCAAAAGTAGGCGTTAATAGACCCTGAGGGCACCCTGCGGTGGCCACTTAGCACTTTCACGCTGTGTCCTGAAAGCGGTCCACACTCTCTGAGAGCAAAGGAGGCTCTGTGGACAGAGACACCGGGACACCAGGATCACAGTCTCAGAAGGGAAGAACATGACCCTGAGTCCGACCCATATGCCACTGAGTGTATGGACCAATCTGTTTCCAATATGAAATAGTACTTATGAGCGAAATAAAGGGCCCCTTCCTTATCCTCCAGAAACCTGTATTGCAGCTGGTGAAATGACACCTTTACACGCGGTTTGCTTCCATATCACCACTCAGGATTTTTCAAGGACCCCGCCCTCCACCCTGAAAGCAGATACTCCAGCTTCAGAGTTCAGGAAACGTTCTCATGAAGCGCAAGGCAGTGTTTTCTTCCTTGATACCATCCTGCACTGTTTTCACTATTGTTTCTGTCTTTGGCACCTGACTTTCAGAAGACGCAGTGCAGGCAGAGCTCGGGGTGGGTCTTCATGGTTTAGAAAAGATTCATGCAACTCGATGTGCGATTATTAGCATGGTGATGCCCCCCGTGAAGCAGCAGCAATGCCAGTGGTCTTGTTAATTGGGCTTTTGTTACGAGCAGACGCAGGCTCTGGACGAAGGCCTGGGAGCTCCTCCCGCTGGTCTGGAGTTTGGAGTGTGAACAGAGTTGGAGCAGCGCTCTGAAGGCCAAGTCCTGCCCACCAGAGCCAGATGGGGGTTGGACTGGATCACGTATGTGAAAACTTTGAAATGAAGAGGATTTGACCTTAGGGAGACAGACGCTGCTTTCCTTGCCTAATTAGCCATTTTGGAAGAGAATCGAGCATCTTCAGTCCTGGAAGAGTTTCCAGGTTGAGGGAACTCTCCATGCCGCCCCCAGGCATGCCCCGGCACTGCCCAGAACCCACAGCTGCAGCAGCGCAGGACCAGCAGTCTACCTGGCTGAATTCAAGGAGGCAAATGTGCTCTTAAGCCGTAAATTCGTACCCAGGCACAGGTCTCCATGGCAACCTTTCCCACTAAAAGAAGGACATTTGTAAATATGCATTTTGCAAGCCTTCTTTTTTGATTCGAAATATCAGCCTTTTGAGAACGATTTGCTTTGCCAGCTGCGTCCTGCTGTGGGAAGGGAGAGAGCACGGGGCCTTCTCGCCTGCCCCTCTCTGTTTCCTCACGGTCCTTTACTTCTGGGCTCACTGAAATCAAGTGGCAAATGCACACTGTGCTTCCTTTCTGGGCCCAGTGCCCTGCGAGGAGCTGGGGACACAGAAGGAGGGAGGGTGCACCGTGCCCAGGGTCCCCTGGCACATTGCATCCCCACCACCTGGTCACAGACCCTCAGGGGGCCTGAGCTCCGGGAGTCTGAGCCGTGGAGCAAACTGTCTTGGCTGTTTCCCTACAGGAGCTTCACCAGGGTGTGTATGAGACTCACCTGTGGAGCTTTAAAATTTACAGAGGGCTGATCCGGCACGCTAGTCCTTTGGTATTTACCCAAAGGAGTTAAAAACTTATGTCCACACAAATACCTGCACATGTACATTTGTAGCCGCTTTATTAATAATTGCCAAAACTTGGAAGCAACCCAGACGTCCTTCAGTAGGGGAATGGATAAATAAACTGTGGTACATTCAGACAATGGGATACTATTCAGTAATAAAAAGAAATGAGCTATCAAACCATAGAAAGACATGGAAGAAACTTAAATGCATGTTGTTAAGTGAAAGAAGCCAGTCTGAAAAGGCTACATACTGTATGGTTCCAACTGTATGATATTCAGGAAAACGCAAAACTAGAGAGATAATAAAAAGATCAGCAGTTGCCAGGCCTTTTGGGGCACTGGGGATGGAGGTAGAAAGGGATGAATAGGCGGGGCACAGAGGGTTTTTAGGGCAGTGACAATACTTTGTACGATACCATAATGGTAGATACATGTCATTATTATACATTTCTCCAGATCCACAGAGTATATAACACCAAGAGGGAACCCAAGTGTAAACTGTGGACTATGGCTGATGTTGATGTATCAGTGCAGGTTCATCAGTTGTAACAAATGTGCCCCTCCGGGGGTGGATGCTCACAATTCGGGAGGCTGTGCACGTGTGGGGACAGAGGATATATGGGACATCTCTGTACTTTGCTCTCAATTTTGCTGTGAACCTAAAACTACCCTAAAAAATGGTCTTAAACAAAATAAAGGACTACATACTATATGCTCAATAAATAAATAAAGAAAGGACAGAAGGATGCAGTGAGAGACAAAACAGGCATTTCCTCTTGATCTCTCTCAGTGATTAACCTGTTGGTATTTAATTTCCGATGCTATGGCCAACTGGTTCTTTGAGTCTCTAATTAATTTGGTCAAAGTCACTTAACTTCACTCTGTCATTAACAATGAATAAAGAACTTAAAAGCAAGCAAACACACACACACACAAAACAAAAACTGCAGCTGCCCTTGTCCTATTCCCAGGACTTCCTAGACCTGAGGTATGTTTAAAAGTTCTTGGGATGACTGTGACATTCACCCCTACGTGAAAGCAATCAACTAGGTGTTTCCTAGAAGACAGGCTTAGCCCCTCCAACAAAGACCTAAAGTCACAGAGGCTCAAAGAGATGGAATTTCATCTTTCTCTCATTTAACAGTCCAAAGGCAGGCAGGCAGGCAACCCAGGGCAGGGGGATGACGACTCCTCAGGCGGTCCTGCGATGCAGGCTAGTCTTCTTTGCTGCTCCAACACCTAGAGAGAGGCTCTTGCCCGCATGGCTGAAGCTGGTGCCCACTCTCCAGCCTTTGGGGCGGGGAAGGGAAGAGAGGTGGCTGGGACCTGAAAGAGGCACAGGTCACGCTCACACAGAAACAAATCCCGTCCTTCCCGCAAGCGAGGTGAGGAAACGCAGTCTTTGGCTGGGGTCCATGAGCCAGCCCTGCTGGAGGTTAGGAAGGGGAGAATGGACACAGGGACACACCTCCATGTGCTGTTAGAGGATGGCTCAGACTTTGCTGCATATTCGAACCATGTGGAGAACTTTGAACAAATGTTGGCCCCCAGGCCAGCTACATCACAATCTCTGGGGGTTGGACCCAGGTGTCAGTACTTGTAAAATCATTTCTGCAAATAACATTTTTGAGACCTGGAGCCGACAGAGAAACATCATTCCTAGGAGAGCATAAGGAAGTTTCTGGAAAGCTGCACAGACCATTGCGTTCTGGAGGGTGTAGCTGTCCTGAGTGGTCTGCAGATGCAGGAATGCTAGGCTTTGCACTGCTCAGTCGGGCCGGGACACAGCTCCACCTCCGGCCATGCCTCTCAGACTGGGTCTCAGTGAGTGGCGATGAGTCCACAGCCCACAACAGGGAATCTCATTCAGACGAGTCACCTGCTGGTGGTCTAAGGTGACCAGCAAACTCTGCACACATCGTAGAAGAGGTCGTACTGATGGTAACCCCACAGACAACACACTCTTTGGGATAAACCTGCCTAGAGCTATTGAAGTGTGATGTGCAAGGGAGCCCTGACCCACAGCCCAGCTCCCACCACGGGCTTTACCTCCCTGGGCCTATTTCCTCAACAACAAAACGTGGATGATGAGAATACTAAGCTAACATTTATACGGCACTTACTGTATGCCCATCGCTTTTCTAGATGCTTAATATATATTAGCGAATTTAATCTTCTCCGCAATCTTATAAGATAGACACTATTGTCATCCCTATTGTATAGACAAAGAAACTGAACCATGGAGAGGTTACATTGTTTTTTTTAGTTTAATAATACATTGATTAAAAGCAGTTATTTTCACAGAAAAACCATTATTATCTGGTATGGTGTGCTGTAAAAGAGAAACACCGTTGTTCCCATCGGCGGCACCTTATATTACTGCCCATAAGCAGGTGCCAGAGTCCACCTGGCGTTCAAATCCAAATTATAACACAGTGCTGAGAACTCTCAGGACTCCTGCAAACCTCAACCTTCATGAAAGGGACGGAGCAGCAGAGAGAGTGCGCAGGCGTGGCGCGGTCGGCGATGAAGATTCTCTACTGCGAAGCATCTCTGGTACTTTCCAGGGCTTTGCTGTTTTCAGAATCTTTTTTTTTTTTTATGTTTATAAATATCTGTAGCCATATTCTTCATTGTGAATGTGAGTTATCAAATGTATCCAGCAGGGTATGTGGATACCCTGCGGATGAGTGGCCAAGGCAGGATTTGAACCCTGGTGACCTGGCTTCAATGTCCACGGTCCCAGGTCCACGGATCCACTGCCCGGTGCAGCTTAGTTCAAGGCCTTGTTGTGGGGATTAAATGGTGTGATGACTGCCTGGTAAAGCACGGGTGAGGCCCCTAGTAGATGTCCATTATAGGGGTTATTATTAGTAAAGTCAAAAGTTGATCCTTAGCTGTCACAATGAGCATGTCTACTGTCCCAGGATCTAGCAGAGTGTCTGGTGGGCACTCAGTAAAAATGAATACAATGCACAGTTCTTCTCAGAATCCCTCTTTCCCTCTGTCTCTGACTCTTTCCATCTTTCTCTGTCTCTCTCTCTCCTTTGGCGTCCTTAGTGTCTGGAGCCAAAGATGTTTCCTTTGTGCTTGTGGTCTGGAGAGGCAGCGTCAGGGGCCCGGGGACGCTCTGATGACCACAGCCGGTGCTCCAGGGCAAAGCTCCTCTCCCTTCGGCCGCGCCAACCATTTCTGGGCACTGCCTTTGGATACAGTCATTTCTTTGTTGCTTCTGTCTGAAACTTCACAAAATTACTCCCTTCGATTCACCCAAAATGCTATTTCTTGTCCTGAAATAGGATCTTAACAGACTCACCGGCATTTTTGTCCCCCTGGGCTGTAAATTCCCCAAAAGCCACAGCATCATGAGAGCGAGGGCGTTTGTAGATCTCGTGGAGGCCGGGCCCCTGGGGCCAGAGGCAGAGACCCAGTCTCAGTGCACACCGAGGTGACTCAGGATCAAAGCCGAGCTCAGGTCAGGGGAGAGGCTCAGCCCGAGGGAAGTCCTGTCCTCACAGCTGGGAGGGTCTTCCTCCTCCACGTTCTCACCTCCCATCCCATCTGAGGGAGTCAAGTCCTCTGTGGACACTTTCCCGGCCTCAGAGAAAAGCATGGCTCCTCCTCGGAAGAGGTGATCAGGGAAAAGGAAGGAGGTGAAATCGGTTTTCAATTAAGATGCTCGGGGAGGGTGAACCCCACATCAGGGCCTTGATCTGGGGTTTCCAACATCTTTTCTACGAGCCCCCAGTGAGGGGTGTGGAGAGAGGCTCTCACCCACCCCGAAGCACCAAGAATCAAGCCGCCACCTCCTGCAGCTATTTTTATTTCTGGAGCTTTCCTGAGCCTGACATTTTACTCAGGGTTAGACAGAGCCCTGCGAACGCAGCTGTGTGCCCGTGCTGCCTCAGCGCTCGGGGGCGAAGCCAGGGGAGCTGGGGTGGGTCCGGGACCCGGGGACAGCTGTGACCGAGGCCTCCTGATCCTGTGGGCTCAGAGAGAAGCCTCTTCAGGGTGTGGGAAGTGTTGTCTCCTACACTTCATTTCACCGTCTCCCCTCCCAAAGCCATCGCTCTGTGGGTTCAGAAGAGCGAGGCCAGATAGAACGCAGGTGAGAAAATTAGGGATCAGAGGGGTTATGTCCAAACCAAAGTCAAATCCGAGCCTTCCGACCCACCAACAGGGCTCAGTATGGTCCCACGTGGACAGATCTGGCACCGTCCTGTCGCCCCCCCCCCCCCCGGATGCGGTCAAGGCTGACTATGGGCCCAGCAAAGGCTCTGGGAGAGTTTTGATGCATCGGGAACCAAGTTCAGTTGAAACTCACAGGATTGAAGTTCTCCATAGGGCCTTTTGTTATTTCTCTAAAATGGACAGTTGCTATGTCTCAATAGACACACAATACATACTTGGCTTCAACAGGAAAAGAATTGCTTGAACTAGAGCATAAAAGCGTAAGAAACGACGTTCTGTTGGAGGGAGAGAGAGGCTCCTGTGTCGTGGGGATGGGTTCTCGTGTGCGCTTGGTGATTCGGTGAGCTCTTCTCCAAGGCGGGGAGAAACCTCACTGTTCCAGAAAGTGCCGGGGCATTGTGCAGGCTGCTAAGAAATCCAAATTACATTGAAATATAGTTAATATCCCAACGTCCTCTGCCCCTCTTTCTTCCTGTTTTGATCAGAGGGTTTCAGACCCATCCCTGTTTGTGGAAGAATTTTTTTAGTTCTTTCTCTGTCTCACCCATGCCCCCAAATGATTCCATCAGTTTAACGAAGGGAAAAAAAACAAACCAGTGATGATACACAGAACCCCTCACTACAACAGTGCCCCCTGGAAAAAAAAAGTTTATTTGGATTTTTATTTTAAACCATTTATCCAGTGCTTGCTTTACCGCACAATAGAATCACCTGGGGAATTTAAAATAATCTCTGCACCCTGGGCACTGGACTCAAACATCAGAATTTTTTTTTTTAACTCTTCAGATGATCCCAAAGTGCCACTGAGTTGAGGACCAGTGATCTGAACCAGTACGGCTCAAGTTCGTGGTTCTAACGAGCTCCCAGGAGACGCCAGAGCTGCTGGTCTGTAGACCACACCTTGAACAGATGAGGCCAAGGTGTATTTCTTGCTCCCTGATGCCAAGTGACTTGTGGAGAAATAGAAAATGTTGAAGGCAGCTTAGGCAAAATGGACATGGGGAAGCGAGAAAGCTCCTTTGATTGTAGAATATCCCCCAGGTTGTTAAGAAATGATTTCTAGGCTTCCTACATAGATGGGGTTGACAGCTCCAGTTTAGGGAGGACCTGGACTTCCATAACCTAGAATGTTCCAGACCAAAAGGACCTGGTAGGTCATGGGGTCCAGTGATCCCCAATCCTGGCTGATTATCAGAATCACCCAGGAACTTTCTAAAAATTTATATAGTCCTGGGCTCCACCCGAGTAGCTACTCATTCAGCATATTTTATTTTATTTTATTTTTAAAATTTATTTATCTTTTAATATTTATTTATTATTTATTTATTTTGGCTGCGTCAGGTCTTAGTTGCAGCATGTGGGATCTAGTTCCCCAACTAGGGATCGAACCCCGGCCCCCTGCATTGGGTGCACAGAGTCTTACCCACTGGACCACCAGGGAAGTTCCTCATTCAGCTTATTTAAAAATAGCCGATTTGAGTTCAGACAGATTTGGGGACCACTGGTCTAGTCCACCCCCAGCCTCACCTCCTGCCCCTCACACGTACATATTTTATGGAAGAGGAACCCCGGGCATGGGATTCTCTGTGACAAGTTGGCATTTTTCTGTTATGAGAACTGACCGAGCCAGAAGGAAAAAAAAAGCCTGAGTGAGCAATAGGGAGACCTCCTTCCAGGTCACAGCGTTTGGGGAGCCAGATTCTGGCTAATAAATTCAGGCGATGTGTCTGCCTTTGCTTTCTCGGGCTGACAGGCTAATTTTATGAGACAGTAAAGACAACCGCCAGGTACACGGATAGCTACTAAACAAGGAGGCTTGGCCCAGCTGGAAGGGAAGATTTTGTGCTTGCCCAGAACACATGCCCACACGCAGGAGAGGGCGGTGATGGCCCCCCTGGGCTGCCCACCCCTCCAGTGGAGCTGGGCGTGGGCCCTGGTCATGGCTTTCTCTCCTCCTATGATTCTCCAGGCATCCTTGTGTCCTTTCAAAGACAGAGGGTGAAGGTTTTTAAAGCCTCACGACAAATCCCAGCCACAATCCAACCTATGAGTAGAAATACTTCTGCCTGCTCCGCTGGGACTTCCGGCAGCCCGCCCCCACCCCCCCACCCCCCCGCCAGCCCCCTGTCTTGTCAGGATGCTCCCATTCTACCTGCCTGTGTCCATCCAGCTCTGCTCACAATGAACGTATGAGGGACATGGGCTACTTCCAGGTCTGCCTGATGCTCCACACCCAGACCCGGGCCCTGCGTGTCCCCAGCTCTGCCCAAGATCCACTGAAAACACCACCTGAGTAGCCCTTAGAGATACGGCCATAATTATTCATGTGATTTTGTAAAACCACTAGACTCTTCCCTCTTTGAATGCTTGATTTTTTTTGTTAAATTAGGCATAAATATTCAATTTGAAGTCTTAACCCATATTTAATCACTCATCCATATGTTTATTTCTTGAACACATATTATGCAGCAGTAAACACCATATTGGTGTATTTTAACGCCACAGTCCTGTTGGGTAGGTATGATGGCTGCGTTTTACACAGAAAGAATCTGAAGTTCAGAGATTATGAGCTATTCATTCAAGATCACACAGCTCGAAAGCCATTTCACTGAGGTTTGAACCCAGATCTCTCTGGCTCCAAAACACCTTCTCCTTCCCCCACATTTGCCTCCGAAATGACAGTCCCTCTCCTTTCAGAGACAGAGGAAGGCTGTTAATTGTAATTTTTTTTTTGAATTTTATTTTACTTTATTTTTATACAGCAGGTTCTTATTAATTATCTATTTTATACATATTAGTATATATATGTCAATCCCAATCTCCCAATTCATTAAAAAATTCATTAATTTTTTTAATGAAAGATTTTTTACGGCAAAGACAGGAGAAAGCCGAAAGACATACACCAACAGAAAGTGGTTTCAGCACATAACAACTTACTATTCATAACTGGCTAGCAGACCCATAAATTGGTGAGCTAAAATTTATACATCTGAATTTCTCTGAGACGCTTCCTGTGACTCTCCAGTCTAATGAGGGCGCGAGGTCGAACACTTCATAGACCCCGAATTTCTCCTCTTCTGCATAGACCTGCATCCCTTGCGCTGTGACAAGGGTTCGTTCGGCACAGGCTGCGCGGCTCAGCACCAATTTTGGGAAGGATGGAAGAGCAGGATGACGAGAGTGATCTGCATTGCATCCCTTTTGGAAGGGCTTATACTTCCAGGCTGTGGCCTATTTCTTTAAAATCAGCTTCGTATTTGGCAAGCGTCGTAGATTTCCGGAGAAGCTGCAAAGAGAGTACGGAGTTCTCACTCTGTTTGCCCTCATGTGAGCATCTGCATTACCATGGCTAAATTATAATGTCCGGTAATTTTTAAAGTGATTATGCTCTCTCTCCCTGTGGAGTGTGGATAAGCAACTGCTGGTCATGCAGCCACAAGGAGTCTTGGGGGTCACAGCCTCGGTGACCTTGATCCCCTGGGTCTGAAGTCTCAGGGTGGGGTGGGGAGGGGTGAATAATAGGATGGCTTTGCAGGGGTTCCTTGGGAGGATTAAATGAGGCCATAACAGTGAAAGGCCCCAGCGTGGTGCCTGGCACACTTGTTGAATATGAGCCTTGTACTGTGCCTTGAAGCAGCGGTTTCCATCAGGCTGTGTGGTTCCCTGTTTTGACTGTGTCATTCCCCAGCACCGCTGAGCCATAGCCTAACTTGTGTTTACTTAATATACTCTGAATATTTGTCTCCTCCCTGCTTCCGTCCCTCGTCCTTTCCCCATAAATCCTGTTTGACAAATTCAGGCCAAGGGCAGTTATCCTCAACGGAGAGATTGCTTCCTCTTCCGGGACTGCATATTTCAGAGCCGTTGGCCGGGCCAGGTGTTCCCAGCCAAGCTGACGAGCAGCCCTGATGCACAGCTCATGCCTGTTGAATTCTCAAGCAGTGGTGGAAAAACACGGAAACTGTAGAGATTAACCAAGGTGGTACAGAGTTGAAAACATTTCCACATGGGTCATGTTACTGGCGGCGAGAGGAAGGTGGGGACAGAGAGGGGTTGGCGTCGGGGGGAGAGAAGGAGAGAAACCAGACATAATTAGAAAATGTGGGTTCTAGACATTTTCCTCTCCTTCCTGATTTATTTTATGTCCCCCGAGCTGGATGCCAAGCTGGCACACGTTTTCAGAAATGAATGGGATACTTGAAGGCTTCAGAATGAAAATGACAGTCTTCAAGTGCATACTTGGTGACGGAGGCTGCCTGCGTCTGTCTGCTCTCTGAACAAGGAGCCTCCTCTGTGCACATCTCACCTCGCCCACGACGTCTTGGAAGCCAGCAGATGCCCGGAGGGAACCCGCTTGGGGCTGTGCCTGTATAATGAGGCTTCTCTTTAAGGCATTCTTTCTTGTTCACCCCAGTCCATTGAGAAGATTCCACTCACGTGAGTAGTTGCTAAAGCTTATTAACAACAACTGTCCCTATTCCTTAATTAGCACAAGAGAACGTGAAATTTTAAAAATTTACATGTGTTATTTTCTTCTTTTCTCTCTCTTTTTTTTTTTTTTTTTTTTTAGCAAACAAGGTTGTCCTTTGATGCGCGCCTCTCCTTGCATGCCCAGTTTTTTAACTGAGCATGCAAGGAGAGCCCACTCCCTGCGTTTTGGGTCTTTGGCAGGAGGACCATGCGGGTGGAGGGAGTCTGGGCTGTCTGCTCCTCAGCCAGGCAGAGCAGACGGCCAGGAGAAGCAGGAGAGAGATCTTTCTGAAGTGGGAGAAACAAGACAGAGAACTGTCAAACTCCCACTGGCAGCTGCTGTTCAAGTCGGATGCGGAAGGGATCACACACAGCCAGCTTCAGAAGCGATCAGGGAGCCAGAGGTTACACACCAGGATTCTGAAGGGAATTATGGCTATCTTGAAAATGATCATGTATAGAAGGTTCTAGAAATCTAGGTCTTTTTTTTTTTTTCTGCATTGAACATAGCTTGAAAGAAGTCATTGTTTATCGTGACCGAGATGTTTCTATCTGCTACCTGTTGAAATCAGGGTTGACCTACACTCCAAAGTGAGATAACAGAAAATATAGATGTTTCTTGGCACACAGAGCCATCGGTATGTGGGGAAGGGCTTTGAGTTTTATCTGTAAGTTGCAAAACAGTGATTTTGCTGCCTGCGTCTCCATTCCTTCTGGGCAGATGCAAACTTTTGCAGATGGGATCTCCTGTCTTCATTATTTTCTTTCCTTCCTCTTTTATCTTGCATTTTCTCTCCTTTTGCCCTTTCTCCTCTGAAAGGTCCAGAGCTCTGAAGAGGAGGGTGAGAAAGGAGGGAATGGTCAAGGGTCAAGTTTCAAAGGAAGGACACAGAAGGAAAAAGAGAGTAAGAACAGCTTTGGCCCAGGAGTTAAGAAAGCTGAGCTTGAGTCTGAGGTCTGACACCAAACAAGAACAACAACAACAATAATAATTTAAAATAATAATAGCGCTTACCGCATATCAAGCACTTACTACTGCCAGGCATTATCTGGACTTTGGATTTAACCTGCCAATTGAATGAGTGAGGTGGGTGCACCCCTGGTGCCCACGCTGCAGATGAGCAGACAGTTCTAGATCTCTAGGTGGCCGCCCATGGTCACGCAGACCTCAGAGGCTGAGCTGGAATTTGTGATCACGATACAGCGTCGCCTCCCTGGTGCACGGGGGCAATTAATGTCCATCCCCTCAGTCTCTGCACAACGAGACGGTCTTAACAGATGCTTTAAAAGCTCCTTCCAGGCCTTCCTTCAATCAATGCCAGTGCTACCTTCTTCTTGCACTAGCCGTTTTCTCAAGACTTAATACAAGAATGTGGCACCCTTGGCTACTTGAGGTCATTGGAGGCAAAGGGGGAGGTGAGCGTTTAACACCCAGTGTTGCCTCGTCACACCGCTTCCTGGGCCCTTTGAGAGGAGCCTTCACATTTCAAGCAAAATATTCGTGTTCAGCAGGTCCCAAGCAGAAGACCTTGCTGGAGATCCCTGCAGATGAGCACTGCAGCTGAACAGAGTGTAGGAACAACACCAAGGTGCCTGGAGAATAAAGCAACCATGGATGAACCTTGAAGACATTATGATAAGGGAAATAAACCAGACACAAAAGGGCAAATGCTGCATGATTCCACTCATAGGAGGTACCTAGAGAAGCTGAATTCACAGAGACAGAGCGCAGAATGGTGGTTATCAGGGGCTAGGGGAGGGGGATGCGGGGGGCTGTTAGTGTTTAACGGATGCAGAGTTTCGGTTTGAGAAGATGAAAATGTTCTGGAGATGAAGAGTGGTGACGCTTGTGCCCTGTGAATGTGCTTAATACCACTGAACTCTCTGCTCAAAAACGGTAAAATGTAGATTTTATGCTGTGTCTATTTTTCCACAATAAAAAGAAAATAAATGACTATATGAAAAAGTGTCTTATTGTTTGTTTATGGCTGTATAATATGCATTTGTTGAAAAATAAATACAGAGAAGTATAAAAATCAGATTAAAATTACACAATTTTCACCAACTAGATTGAACTATAATTATGACTTCTATCCAATCTTTTCCCTTTGCAGCTATCTAATATATATACAGAAACTCAAATATTTGAGTTCATACTGTATAAACATTATTTATTCATTCCTTTTCACTTAACATTGTATTGTGAGCATTTTCTAAACAATTAAAATTTATTTGTAAACATGATTTTGTAATGGCTGCCTCCTAGTTCAGGCATGCTGTAATTTATGTAGCCCTCCCTCTGTTTTTGGACTTTTAGGTTTTTTTGATTTTTTACTTTGTAAATAGCATTAAAGCAATCATCCTAGGACACTCATCTTTGCCTGCCTCTGATCATTTCCTTAGGACACGTTCCTAGAAATAGTGTTACTGGGTCAAAGGACAGGTTATATATTTGAAAAATTGTTTCACTATTTCTGTGTGTGTGTGTGTGCGAGCGTGAACTAGTTTCAGAAGCCCTTTCCCTGTCCTTTGTTTGTCTGGGGACTGTTTGAAGCCCCTGGAATCTCATCCTCTTTAGAGGATGCTGGCTGAGTGGCCCTCACATTCCGGCTCCCTGAAAACCGCCTTTAGGGAAGATGTGTTTGAATTCTGATCAGACCTTAAACCAAACCTACAGATCTGAGCAAAGGAGTCCTGTTGGGCAAAACTGAAAGAGACAGGGTCTGAGGTTTTGTTTGTGCAAACATGGCTCGTTTCTCACGGGAAGGTGTGAGATTAGGGCAAAGCTCAGCTGCCCCAGCTCTGTCCTGGCTGCTCACTAACGTATTCGGCGCACTTCCTGCTCTGAAGGAGAAGGAAAGTGAAAACTTGCTGGAGCTCCTTGGATGCTGGTCCACAAGGGGTTAAAGGTAGCCTGGACCACATCGACCTCTGGGCTCCCCTGCATTCTGTCACTTACTCCCAAGGGACACACACAGACCCACCCTAGAAGGGGAAACAGCAAATCTCTGATCCCCAGGAGACTTTTGGTTTCAAAAGTCCTTCTTGCATCTTTTCATCAGGGTCTGCTGACTCTTTTCTCACTGTTTCCCGCCTTCTCTGTAACTCCCTTCCACTCTTCAGAGCTCAGCTCAAATGCGATTTTCATGTGGAAGCTTCTGCAACCCTTTCAAACTAGATCAACACTCTAACGCACTTTTTTCCACAGAGCTTTTCACAATTTGTAATTATCCTAATTTGGGTAATCATTTGGTTGATGTATCATTTAATGTTTTCATTCAACAAATATCTTTTAAGTGCCTCTGTGCGCCAGGAACTGTACTATTTGCTGGGATTACAGGGATGAGCAAAACAGATTTGGTTCCTTTTCTTGGGGAGCTTACAGTCCAGTGGGAAATACCCAAATAAAAATCTGGTTGCAGTTTTCAATAAGGGCTATAAAGGGAATGAAGTTGGTGCAGTGACAAAGATTGGTGGAGGGACCCCATCAATGGTATGATCCTGAAGGCCATCCTGAAGACGGAAGAGTAGGAGGAACCAAGAGTGGGAAGAGTCAGGAGGAAAGAGGGAAGCAGCAAAGTGTCCACTGGAGCTGGTAACATGTAGGACGGTGGGGCCCCGGACAGTGTTTCCCAGAGTGCAGTTTGCTGAGAAGTGAATGGGTGGTGAGGAATTAGGAAGTATGTGCATAGGAAGAGCAGTGTGGGCTGTACAGGGGGATAGAAAAATCAGGTGGATGGAGAGAGATAAGAAGGGCCAAGGGAGGAACTGAAGTTGGTTTTCCAGATTTTCTTTCTTTGTTTTTTTTTTTCAAATGGGAGGTAGTAGAAGGTGTTGATAAGCTGTGGGATGACTCAGGGGGAGAGAGGGAGAGATGGTGCTCAGAGAGGCAATAAATGGAGAGCTAAGTCCTTGAGGAGATAAGATGGGATGGAACCCAGAACAGAGGTAAATAGATGGGACGTTTATAGGAGGAGAGCCACCTCATCAATGTTTAACCCTTTATTATGGAAAATTTCAAACATATAAAAGTAGAGAGAACAGTATAATGAAACCCCATATACCCATCACCTCAGCTTCAACACATAGCCAATCGCATGTCATCTGTATCCCACTCCATTTATCACCCCTTTCCCAGGTTATTTTGAAACAAATCCAAGACACTCTAACTTTTCATCTATAGAGACCTTAGTAGTATCCCTAAAAATAAGGACTTAAAAAAATTACAACAAAACTATTATCACACTTAAAATTAGTGATTTCTTAACGTCACCAAGTACCCAGGGTTCAGATTTCCCTGACTGTCTGTTATATGTCTTTTATTTTTTTATTTTTATTTATTTATTTATTTTGATAGCTCTCCAGTTTATTTATTTATTTATTTATGGCTGTGTTGGGTCTTCGTTTCTGTGTGAGGGCTTTCTCCAGTTGTGGCAAGCGGGGGCCACTCTTCATCGCTGTGCACGGGCCTCTCACTGTCGCGGCCTCTATTGTTACGGAGCACAGGCAGAAGCGCAGGCTCAGTAGTTGTGGCTCACGGGCCTAGTCGCTCCGCGGCATGTGGGATCTTCCTGGACCAGGGCTCGCACCTGCGTCCCCTGCATCGGCAGGCAGACTCTCAACCACTGCGCCACCAGGGAAGCCCCCTGTTTTTTATTTTTTACACATGACTTGTTCAAATCAAAGCCAAACAAGGTGCACACGCTGAATTTGGTTGATATGCTTTTTAAGGTCTCCTTTGAGCTATAGGTTCCCCCTCTCTTTTTTTTTTTTTCCTTAACGTCTGTTAAGAAACCAGGTCTTTGTCCTATAGAATTTCTCACATTCTGGACTTTGCTGATGGCACACCCAAGGTGTGATTTGACACATTCTTTCCTCACCTGTAAATCCTCTAAACTGTTCGCTTACATCTTATTACATCAAAGGCTTGATCAGATTGAGATCTGACTTTTTTTTTTTTGGCGGAGACAGAGGCAAGAACACTTTGTAGGTGCTGCTGTGTCCTTCCTATGACATCACATCAAGAGGCAGTGTGATGCCTTGTTGTCCCGGGTCTTGTGCTGTTAAGATGGGTCAGTGGGTTTCGTGCTATCAGCCTGCTCCACTCACGATAAATTTCCTCATCAGCTTTTTGCTGAACGGTTTTAGCAGTTACTGATGGCCGTTGCCTGGATCCATTATTTCATAAGGAATTACCACATGATGCTATTCTATCATTCTGTTATGGGGTGAATTAGGTCCCCCCAAATTCATATGTTGAAATCCTAATCCCCCATATCTCAGAATGGGGCCTTGTTTGGAAATAGGGTCGTTGCAGATGCAATCAGCTAAGATGAAGTCATACTGGAGTAGGGTGAGCCCCTCATTCAGTACGACGGTGTCCTTACAAAAAGGGGAAATTTGGACACAGAAACTGACTCGTGCCCAGGGAGAATGCCATGTGAAGATTGGAGGTATGCTGCCACAAGCCAAGGAACCCCCAGAAGCCAGGAGAGAGGCCTGGGGCAGATCCCCCCTAGAGCCTTCAGAGGGAGCATGGCCCTGCCAACACCTTGATCTTGGACTTCCAGCCTCCAGAACTGTGAGACAATAAATTTCTGTTAAGATACTCAGACTGTAGTACTTTCTTAGAGCACCCTAGGAAGCTAACATGTGTTTCTTTGGCAGTTCTTGATGGTAATTCTTAAAGAGAGAGAGAGAAACTTTCTCTTGTCAAGTATTTGGTTTTTCTGTTATACTAGAACTAGTATCTAATTACTAGTTTGGGAATATTGAATGAATTCCTAGTATCCTCCAAAGGTGACCAGTGGGGTTTTGTAAATTTAATATTATTATAAACTATAGATTTTAAAATAATTGGTGGGTGCGTCTCAATCCACTGCAGTTATGAGTCTTTTTGATGATCAAATCGTCCTATTTTGGCCAGAGATTGTCCCTTCCAGGTGACTCTGAGTCCTTTGGAAGAATCTTCGATAGTTTGATGGCTTTCTTGTTTTTTGGTACAATAAGATGTTGCAGGTTCATCTTTCTACAGACCTGTAAGCCGCTGTTTCTCCCAGGGCCTCTGATGCTTTTTGTGGGAAATGATATTTAGAGACCATAATCTGGGTGCTAGGGATACTCATTGCTACCAAGCTGATTACTGTTTCTAGACCTTTTCAGTGGATAGAGCTAGGAAAAAATTTTTGTGAAAAATCATGAGTTTATAATATTTATGTCTTTTACACTGCAAATTATAGTTCTTAGTCATTAACTGTATTCTAATTTTCATTTCTCCTGTTCATTTTACTAGTTTTAAAGGGAGACAAGAGGAAGAGTGCAGGTAGAAGTGTGAGTATGTTTGTAGATTTGATATTAACTAGAGGTTTGCCCCTCCAGACTCTGCCACCATGAGGGCAGGATGATGGCTCTTTGTTTCCCACTTGTATTTCCAATGCTGGGCTGTGCTTGACATTGAGAAGGCACTCTCCAGCGTACAACGAAAAGGATGAATGAATGAATGAATGAAAGGGTGACTAAAATACAAAAACTGCCCCTTTTGCCCATCTTATGACTGCACTGGGGTATATTCAACCTCTTACCTTCATTCCGTCCTTCGCCTCTCTCCAGGCTCAGACCTATACTTAGGGGAGCCATTTGGAAGTCGAAATTAAACTGTGAGTTGAAAAAACAAGAAAAAGAAAGTCACAGAAAGGGCTTGTCTACTGCCACATCCGGAAGGTTAATGTGCTGTGCCTGTAAGTAAGGGGGAGGGGGAGGGCACAGCAAGAAAACGTTAGCACTTGTTGACAGCTGCTGGGAAGACTGGCTTGGCTGGTGGGCATTAGCGCAGGAACGATGATTTGCTAGTTTAAGGGAGAGAAAACCATCCACGTAAGTCCCTCCGTCTCCATTCCGCCCCATTCACAGACTCAGCTGACGGCAACTTCAGGCTCATTGACTAGAGTCCCCCGGTCAAGGCCACAGTTCCCTAGAGCATTCCTGGCTCCAGCCAGCCCGTGCTCGCCTGGCTCAGAGGACCAGTCCCGCCGCACTGCGCAGGACCATCTCCCTACTTGGGCATGGACTCAGTGGAGAGGCTCTTTGACCTACAACCCTCCCCACATTGTTGGACTCTCGCTTCTCCAGGCGGGACCCCTGAGGGAAGGAACTCTGTCTTTCCTTTCTGGATACTAGGCTCCTAGCACCGTGCCTGGCATATTTTATTTATTTGCATTCATTCATTCGTTCATTTATTTATTCCGCTACCTCATTTCAAAAAGGATTCAAGGCACTGTCAGCTACGGCTGAAGGTGTTTGCTAAATGAATAAACGCAGGTGCACCGGAAAGAACAAACGAATGGGTGATTCCCGGACATTTCCATCACACTCTGAACTCCTCCTCAGGATAAACTCCAGTATTACAAAAGGGGGTGACCAGTGCAGAGCACAGGGACCCCTTCTGTCCCCTGAATGAGGCATTCCCCAGCTTATAATACAAACCAGCACTGCAGTGGCTCTTTGGACCTCTACTGATGACTCACAGCCTGCCATAAACCAAACCTCCCGTGGCTTTTTCATATGAACCGCATCTCTGCCTTGCTTTTGTGTGGTCAACTTTTTTTTTCACCTGCTGAATATTATTCTTTTAGATAGAAAATAGGTAAATAGATAGATAGATAGATAAATGATAGATAGATAGATTTAGCTATAAACTGTCTATTCAGAATATTAAATTGGTTTGAATCTAGTTTGGGTCTCCCAATGTACTGGCCCTTCCTCCTAGTTTTGTGTCATCTGCAAGTTGGTAAGAATGTCTTCACTTACTCTAAGCTGTTGGTAAAGCCTTATGATCAGCCACGTCTCACCTTTAGGATTTCCTGCTTCTGAATTCTTACAGACATGGTGCACTAATCTGTCACTTACACTGAATTTCTCTTTCTCCATTTGTCACGTTCCTCCTAAAAGATATCATGAGAACTTTGCAAAATGCCCCCTGAAATCCAGCTATATTTTCTCTATGCCAATCCCTGGATCTATCAAAAGGATTTTGCATCATCGAACCATGGGGTTGGAAACATATGTTAGATGTCGTACAACTCAGTGCTTCACTGATGGGGAAACAGAAGGCGAGAGTACCTGCATAAGTACTCACGCTGAGCGCTCACACAAGTACCTGCACTAGTACTCACAATGAGTACTCAGTACTCACAGGAGTACTCCTTCATTCAGGTCAGGGAAGTGCTCAGTGACAATGTCTTGACTTGAAGCCTGGGCTCCTGACTCCACATACAAGTGACTTTACAAAATGTCCTGCCACTTCGAGAGAGACCGTGCAGACTCCTAGCGACTGCCCCTTGCTTTTGCTCACAATCTGTTAAATAAAACTCCTCCATAATGTTAGGAGGCTTTGTGTGATACCGAGAGAATTGAAGCCAAGGGAACGTCCAGGGCTTTAAATAAACTAAGTCTCTGGATCAGACACATTAACGTTCCAGAATACAAAAACAACCTATGTGATCCTGAAAACATGGCAGGCAGTGTTTGGGAAAGTCTGAGAACAGTTTCTGGAGAGGATTGGAATTGAGTAGACTTTGAGGAACAGGAAGGACTTTGATAGAAAGAAAGTGCCTTAACATTGGGGAAACTGGAGCCACAGCAGCTGGGAATGCACCTTCGGGACAATTACAAGAAACAAGGGGATGGTATCAGCTCACCTAACTGGAGAGGACAGGGGTCCACTAGGACAGCCAGATCCACAGCCTCTAAAGACTTGATGTGGATGTTTCTTTCCATCTCTCAGCTCTGCTTCGTGTGCTAACTCCTTTCTCAGGGAGGCTACCCCAGCGGTTGGTGACAGCGGCTATCATGATCCTAGTGGGGAAAGGGTGCCCTTTTGCCAATAATCCCAGAAATGTCCCAGGGAGGGCTCTCATTGGCTCCCCTGAACAGGGTTGCCAGATTTAGCCAGTAAAACTACAGATGCCCCATTATCTTTGAATTTCAGGTAAATAATGAATAATTTCTTAGTGTAAGTATATTCCATGTAATATTTGGGATATATACAAGAAATTATTTATTTTCCAAAAACCCAAATTTAAATTTGAATCAAATTAAATAACATCCTCTATTTTATCTGGCACCAATCCACGCGGCCAGGCAGGTGAGGAGCTTAGCTGGTCCACCCTGGGTCGTGTGCCTGTACCAGGGATCCCAGGAGTGAGGTCACCCTGAGGCAGGAGATAGATGGGCCCCAGGGTAAGCAGCTTGAGTTCATTCCCTGTGGACAGAAACTCCAAAATATCAATAGCAGGACAATCGAGAGAGGAGGCTGGGCCCTGCCCAGATAAGAGATAAAAGACCACATATTCCTCATTCTTGAAGTCAAGGAGACCTCCCCGACTACACACGCACAGAAAGGGTCCTTGGAGGTCAAAAGCGAGGGGGCACCACCCCATAGTAAGTGATGTCAACTACCCATAGGCCTCTTTGCTAGAATCCATCTTGGATAAGAGATGCACACGTACACATGGGAGGACCCTGAGATACACCAAATACAGACTCAGAACCAGGCAAAGCAAGATGATTGGCCAAAGGAAACCCAGTAGAAATGCCCCATAAAAGTGATTCAAACTACCACGAGGGTGCAACTCTCTCTGAGTCCACCCGTATGTCTATCCACACATACTCTTTTCCCTCCTAATAAACACTTTGTTTCACTACTTTCCACCTCTACATGGAAATTCATTTCTACGCAGCTGACGGGCCAGGGCCTTGTCACTGGCCGCTGGTCCCTGGTGGTCTAGTGGCTAGGTTTCAGCACTCTCACTGCCGCTGCCCGACCTCAATTTCTGGCCGGGAACCGAAACCCTGCTTCAAGCCGCTGTAGGCCGAGGCCATCGGAGATCAACCCCATCCTCATGCCACGGACCGGGAGTGGGGAGTGGTCAGCAATCAGATGCTTCCCCACAGAGGCACTGCTTGTGGGGCAGACAAAACGGCAGATGTTCACCATAGTCAACTCCAAGACCAAGATAAAAGAGCAAATGGGACTCAAGCAAATGAGTCTTGCTTCTCTGTTATCCCACAGTAATGCTGGGACTTCACCACCTGCTTTTTCTGGGTCCCATGACTCACGCCCACTAGTCTGTAAGCTTCTAGAGAAAAGGCCTATGCATCTGTTGTGCATCACTGCAATCCTGTTGCTAGGCACATAGTAGACTCTCAATTAAAGATTATTGAATGCCAAATGAATGAAGCATTACAAGTCCTTCGTACTTCCTTGGGCAAATTTAATTATTCACACTAGATGCAATTCTTCAAAAGAGACCTGCAAAATGTTTTCACATGAGCAAGGACGAATGCTTTGATAACAATAGCAATGCTAACATGCTGTCCTTCCATGGGACCGTATACCTCTGGCTCTCTCTTGATGTTCTCTGAAAAGCTCATAAATTTCACGTGATAATATCTCTGCAAGATAGATGAGTATTTTTCCATTTTACATACAAGGGAGCTGAATCACTAGAGGCTGGGTCATTCCATCAAGACCACAAATAGGGTGGATAGAATCTGACAGAGTTTGGGATCCCCATTTTGGGCTGTTTCTCCATCTTCCTGAGAACTCTGTGTTTTCGGAATCATAATATTTTCTCTCCATAATGTAGCATTTCAGCTTGGAGAAAGCTGGCCAATTCCTGTGGAAAGTTAAAGTGTCTCTACAATTTTGTTTCTGGCAAAATGCATAGTGGGTGTTCTTTCACAGGTGGATTTAGAACGTGAAGGAAGGGGAGCTGGAGGAGAAGTCGGCAGACCTGGGGTTCAGTCCTGGCCCTACCAATCATCCCAGGTCCCCTCCTGAGACAGACTGGGGACAAAGGCTGCTCTGCCTGGTGACCGCTGAGAGCTTGCATGTACCAGGCGCTTTGCAAAGTCCCTCCCTGGAGCAAGGGGGGCCCCATCTCAGGGACAGCTTTCATACCACAGTCATCACAGTTTCCAATAATTTTCTGACAAATGGAAATAAAATGTCTTGAGGAAAAGGCTTTTTGTTCTAATTTACCCAAAAGTTTCATATGTGCCCCAAAGCCTTCCTCGTCCTGTTATAATCCCCGTCTTCCAGAGGAAGAAGATTTGGCTCAGTTTTTACCCAAAGTAAAATACAGTAGCTGACAGGGACTTCCCTGGTGGTCCACTGGTTAAGAATCCGCCTTCCAATGCAGGGGACGTGGGTTGGATCCCTGGTCAGGGAACTAAGATCTCACATGCTGCAGGGCAACTAAGCCCCTGCGCCACAACTAGAGAGCCCGCACGCTGCAACTACAGAGCCTGCGCACTCTGGAGCCCTCGCGCCACAACTAGAGAGAAGCCCATGCGCCGCAACGAAAGATCCCACGTGCTGCAACTAAGACCCGACATAGCCAAAAATAAATAAATAAATAAATATTTTAAAAAGATATATACAGTAACTGACAGAGCTGGGAATTAAAGCCGGAGTGTCTGACTCCAAAGCACTGTGCTGTTTCTGCTACACCAGCCCTGCCTCTCATAGGGGCGGTAGCCCAGAGACTGGAGCCACATCTGAATCAGACAATGCTGACGGGAGAGAGCAGTCATGGCCATGGCTCACAGTGGGCCCGGGTACCACGTCTGCCACCATCGTGTGCACAGGCACCTCTCGTGCACACGCCCCCTTCTTTGGGGACAACAAAGGGCTTGGGTGAAAGTTACATTGGCTCTCAGCTCCCAGCCCCACACTCAGTTTTGCTCGCCCTGTTCCTCGTGGCCTGTCCTTCGTGGCCTCTCCTCCGTGGCTGCTCTTTTTCCCGCTCCTCTGTCCTGGCCGCCCACCCCCTAGCGCGCCTACCACGGATGTGTTCTGTCTGCCACCGGGGCCTCCCAGCCTGTCCCCTATATGATTCCGGTCTTTCAGATGAAGCTCAGAAGCTCCACGGGCCTTTGGCATTTCTTTTATGTGCGAGGAGTTCAAGAATGTAAGCGATATTCACTTACGTTACCCCCAAGTGACTCAGAGACCGCGTGGAGGAAGATGCCAGCTTCCACCATGCGGCCGCACTGGGCGGCCCAAAGGGGGTTTAGATGGTGTAAGGCCTCCCTCCCCTAGAAATTTCCATCCGGTGCCCCCCAGAAATATAAAATCTGAGCAGAAACCAGATGCTTGCTGTGCACACGCAGAACCCCTTCCTTGCCGCCTCTGTAGGCGCTTCGCTGCCCTACGCCCTCCAAGTTACAATTCCTGGGGCTGCCACCGTCATGCAGGCAGCTCCCAAAGCCCCTCCTCCCAGTATGCTTCAGCTGCCCGGACTGAAGGCCAGGCGCAGCTTTACCTGTTTTCTGTACTAGTCCAAGGCGAGTTCCCCCAAGCCCCACTCCTGAAAGCCATAGATATGACATCTAAGCCTAGAAACTAAAATGATTGTCCCTCCCCTGGTTCTGGTCAACAGAATCAGGCTGACCATGGCTCGGAAGTGAAGACCAGAACAAGGGGCAGGGCTGAGGGCAGGCCTGAGCATTGCCCACAGTTTGAGAGGGGGCCCTGCACCTGGCCGTGAGCGGACAAAACCGCTGACCAGCCTCTCAGCCGTGAACTTCCAGCAGCGGCCGGGCCCTGCACACCGTGGGCGCGTGGTGAGCAGCTGTGGATTTGAATGCTCCAGATGCATGAAAAGCGGGCTATTGTCAAAGAAAAGGAAGAAAATCTACCTCATCTAAGATGTCCTGCTTACACAACAAAAAAGGGGACCTATTTTGACTTTTAAGGGCTATTTTCAGGAGCCAGCGAAGCGGAGAGCTTCAGGGGTGCGCAGCCCTGGCTTCACTCTGGGTACGGCCAGTCACTCGTCTCCTCTGTAACTCAGAGGAGCTGGAGCTCCCGGTCCCTAAGTGAATCCAGCCCCGCCGTGCTGTGACGCTGATTCTAAAGTTGTTTAGAAAATACGTGCACACATATGCACATAAGTACGTACATATTTTTTTTTCTTTGTAAAGTAGGCTAATTAGTGCTTTTCAAACTCTTAGAGAAAGTACCAAAAAAAAAATGTTTTAAGTGACCAAAGGGCTTTTGTGTTAGCACACTGTGGGGAGGCCTTGTGGCCTGGTGGAAAGAGCTGTGAGCAAGAACCCAGAGAGCTGGATTCTAGCAGCATCTCTTAGACCAAGCAATTCTCAATGATCGGACATGTGACCTAACATCTCTGAGTCTCATATTCCTCATCTACAAAATTCTTAAAAGCTGGATTACGAGAGCTCTGAGGTTAGTCACTAGTGGTTTTATCCACACGTAGGATCTGCTACAACCTTGTCCGTAGCCCTTTCTCCGAGATGAGTGAGGGGGGACCCACCGGTCGAGCACCTGGGCCACACAGGTGCCAAGGGCTGCGGGTGGGGACGAACCAGGGCCTAAGGGTGGTGCAGAATTGGAGGTCCCTACCCACCTCTAGGAGCATTTCTTTTGATTTTATTAATTGTATTTTATTTAGCTCATGTGAGAGCCGATTTCTGCCTCAAAGTCAAGTCACAAAAAAAGAAAACAGTGCTAGATGGGGTGAAAGACGGGAGAGGCCCAGCATCCCTTGGTGTTCCCAGTGCCTCCCGCCCAGTGTCATGGAGGTTGTTTCCAGGACAAGCCCCCGAGAGTCTGCTTTCTTGGATGGAGCTGAAATTCTTCTTAAAATGCCCCACTCCAATAAGGAAGATGATGCCTCTGAGCATAAAACATACAAAAGTGTGCGAACTAGCAAGAGGGGGATTGAACGAAAAGTTTTGGAATTCTTAAGTAAAATGTAGAGGAGGATAAACCGGACCAGAAAGAGGGGAGAAGCAAGGGAGCAGAGAATCCAGAAAGCGACAGGAGGCGGCGGGGAGGGACCTTCGGAGAATCGGAAGCAGCTGCAGGCAGGCTGAGCCTCGAACAGTCAGCCCAGCACCCTCTGCCTGCCTCCAAGGAAAGGCCCTGAGCCAGCGGACTGTCTTGAAATCGTAAAAGCAGGTGACAGGAGAAGGAGGTGGGAATCTTGCGCTCACTCCGCAGGCACCGCAGGCACCGAGGGAATCCAGGGCAGGAGGAGATGCCTGGAGCAGGGGCTTCAGAGGGGGCGCCAGCCTTTCCCACATCACTCACTCTCCGGGAGCCACCCAGGGGAAACAGCTCCCTTGTCATCAGCTCTGATGTGTATTGGTTTTTTTTTTTTAAAGACTTTAAAATACTATTTTTACCCAGAGCACTTTTTTTCCTTCCAAAGGAACAAAAGCGTCACAACCCACATGCTCCTCAAACTGGCAGCCCTGAGAAAAGGCGGGGCTGGGATTTGCATATGGAGGGAGCTTCTACCCCCGCTTTCCCACCCCCTCCTCATTCCCACAGAAATGAAACCAAAAGGAATGCCATGGGCTTGCTACTGTCACCCATCCTGAAATACATGAGCAAAAATAGTACGAAAAGATGAATGATGGGGCTTCACAGTTAATGTGATCATCTGTAGTAGTTTTGGCCATTAATAGTGTTATGGTTCTAAGAATGGAAGGGGGTCTATCTCCCTCTCTCTCTCTCTCTCTCTCTCTCTCTCTCACACACACACACACACACACACACACAGCCTGGTAGCCTGGGTTTTTCCACCACAAAGAAGTTATGTTCTGCTCTTTCGTATTTCAGATTTCCAACGTCCCTTAAAATTTCAGCTAATTAAGTATTATTGGGTCATTTGGTAGTTTAGGAAAGGCTGAAACTTCCACTCACTGTTATTCTTGTCTTTCTTTACTTCAAAATAACTACCACTTAGGGATCTTGTTCAGAAACATCCACATGGGGTTCTCCTCCTTGTTCTCCCATGTGACTAGGTCAGAGTTTGATAGTGGAGGACTTACCTCTGATGTGTGCGTGTGGGAGAGACATGTTTACATATATATATGAGGATTTTTTTTAAAGAAAAAAATCTGGTGAAAGCTACACAAGAGCCCCCGGTCTATCTTAGCTTTCTGAATTTCTCTTAAAGTGGAAAATATGAAGAGTATTACTCATACACTCATTTTAGAAATGGAAGACAAAGGGAAAGCAGATGATTCATTCCAACACCAGAGACAAAGAACAAACCAAGGCTAGAGTGACTTTTCTCAGGCCTTTGAACTTTGGGTGAAGGACTTGGTGTCCCCATGTGGGAGCTGCACGGGGCATCCCCCAGAGCCACTCAGCCTCGCTGCCCTCCCACCCAGACACCATATTCATCTGGGAGATCTTGGATGGGATCTGCCTGGGACCTTGCACATGACCAATGGGGCATCTTGGCTCTGTGTGGGGTGGGTATTCCTTGGGTACCTGCTTCCTGGCATGCTGGGAGTTCCTCCCAAAGGTCACAGGAACCCGGGGTAGGCCCCTGCTGAAGGTCATGCTCTTCCTTACCACTTTCCTCCTGGCATCATCCCTGATGCTCTGGAAATGGTCTCGCCCATCAGAGGCCGAGGGGCCAGGTGGACAGGGCCTGGCTTAGCTCCTGAGACTTCCTGGGCCCCAAATCCATACAGCACTTAAGGCACAGAGAATCAAGAGAGGCACTGAAAATTCATGACAAAAAAAAAGTACAGATATGACTTAAGGAACACCCATTATTGGATATTTGCTGCAGAGGAAACAATAAATCAAAGTAATGATCCTTAGAGCAGGCACCTGATAACATTTTTTGTAAAGATAAGCCAGTCTATCTTAAAGAAGGATATTAAACAGATCCGTCAACCCCAGGCAAGCTAGGTTTGCTAAACAAACTGACAATTAATAGATAGCCTGGAAGATAAACACCGTTCAGGGAAGAGTCGCTAAAAGGCTGGTATTTTAAAGGGGGGTGTTTACGTTAGGAAAGAGAAAATGAAGTTAAAAGATCAAGTACCAGATAGAAAATGCTCCTCCCAGGCCCCAGCCCCAAGTGTCTGGTTCTGAACCGATGCTCTGCCTCTTAGAGCTGAAATCTTACCTTGTGAATCACTTTACCAGAAAAATCACCTCTCTTTAAAGGTCTGATTTTTAAAAGGTTAACCCACTCTTGAGTGTTTTTCTTTTAAATGCAATAAGGTCTTTTTTTTTTAAGTTGAGATAACTTTCCAAAACACATAATAGACACCTGGAAAGATGGTATATTACTATAAAATAACATGATTTAAAGCAGTCTCCTAGGAACACACCCGAGCCCCATACATCTGAAGACTTGTTTATTGTTATTTGTTCACAGCCGAAGACAGAAGGTCAACCTGAGGTCAAACTCAGGTTCATCAGCACATTTATTAACTGTGGTTGCGGTTTGTAAATCTATTCCAGATGTTAACTGTTTAAGTGGGAGCTTCTTTGTGATGATTTCTGATCGGGAACTGCTGTTTCACAGCCATGTTCTGATTTCTACTAGTGTCTCTTTTTCCAGTTTGCTGGCGAGCGGGGACCGGGGCAGGTGGCGCGCATCCTGGCGCGGCAGGGCGATCGCCCCATCTCTCCACGGGCCGAACCTCCTTGTCGCCACAGCACGGCCTCCCGTTCCTTTCCTAGGAGTGCTCTTGACATGAAATGACTCCTCATCACCGCAGCGCAGCTAAAACGGTCTCCATGCCAACTCGGGCTCCGCGGGCCCCTGGGAGGGCCTCGAGAACGCTGCGGAAGGCTGGTGTGCCGCATCTTTAGCCGCCTGGGCCTTCTGCATCCCTCTTCCCAAGCAGTCAAGTGAGAGCTGCTCTCCTCTGCCCCGCTAGCATCTTTCTTTCCGGCAGGATTAGACAGCAGGAGTGGGTCAGGGAAGGGAGCCTCTCTCCTTCGCAGCTTCAGTCTCTTCCCAAGTCCCTGCGTCCTTTGCTTTCTCCAGGACCTGTACACACACCGTGCACGCCTGAGTCCGGGACCCGGAAGGGGTTCCCTGTTTCTTCCACTTCTGCGCCATGAAGAGCCAAGGCGCGGCTTCCTGTGGTGTTACAGACATGCCGTGCTGTGTTGTCACTCCCTATTTTGGCCTTTGCTCTGCCTTTGGGGTCTGGATGGCTGTCCCTAACGTCGCCGCGATCCTCGATACTGGCAGCTACACTCTCTGCCTGTCACCCAGAGCCCGTGCCCTCCGCCCTCCGGCCTTGTTGCTAACCTAATCCCCTTCCTGAGAGCACAGCACTGCCTCCCTGTGGGCACCTTTGCAAATTGTCCCAAGATGTCCCTGCCTGCCTGACATCCAGGTCTTGAATTTGGCTTGGGGTCCTTGCCCCTGGGCTCTTCCCTTTGAGGGGACTCTTCTTCTTCATTCCGGAATTCCCAAGGTTAAATATTTCTCAGAACCACCCAGGGGATGTGATGTCTCCTGCCAGCTCTCTCTCTGGTACCAGCTGTTTCTCTGAAGCTGGATGGGTTCCCCTGACTCAGCCCGACAGGTCGGCTGCCTCCTTGCTCCCTGCCTGCCCAGTGGTGTGAGAAGTCACAGGGCTGGACCCATGGCCACCCCCGGCCTTCAGGGAGGACATCACACATAAAGACACATCCGTGCAGCCTGGGACTGGGCAGTAACGGCCCAGCCATTGGACGATTAGGGAGATTGGGCTCCTGGCTGTATGAGCCCCCCGCCACCCCGCCGAGTTTCTGCAGTAGTGATGCACCGGGATGTCCCCAGACCCGCTGACAAGGGGCTGCAGATGTGGGCACCAGGTCAGCGCGGACCACTGGCCAAGCTTCTCCAAATGTGCTTCCTCTTGCAGTGTCAGCATTCAGGTTTGGTCTTTGGGGTGTCCTGATGCCGCTGAACCTTTTCGTACCCTCTCCTCACTCGACGATGTTCTTTCTATTGTGAGAGAGAGAATATAGCAGTGTTCTGAATAATAGAGGGACAGTCACCGTTGTCCATGGCAACAAAGCTGCGCTAGAATGCGCTGTTTGGTAAACAGAGTGAGTCTGAATCCTGTGGATGTGGGCTTATCGCACCTGGGGCGGGGGTGGCCGGGCGGCGGGGGTGGGGTGGTTATGGCCTCTCGTGGAATCTCTGCTAGATCTCTTCTGCCAGTGGACCTGAATCTCTACGTGGGTTCTTGGCCTGCATTATAGAGAAAGAACCCGGAATAGATGCCCGGAGAGCATTTGCCATCATGAAGAGAAGGGAGGGAACTGGCTAGGGGCCAAGTTCAGGCCTTATGTGCATCCTCTGTGTCATCATTTCGTCCTCCCAACAGCCCTGCATGGTGGATAAGCTTAGCCCATCTCACAGATGAGGGGCCCAAGGCTTAGGGAGAATCCAGCCACGGGCCCAAGGGCTTGAGCGCCGGCTGTGCACTTTGCAGCTCTGTGGCCCGGGACAGCCCCGTGGGTGGGACAGCAGCTTCAGAGGCTAATCCCAGTGGGGATTAGAACCAGGCCCATCTGACTCCAATGGCTGTGACATCCCACTGCATCCTGAGCCGAGATGCTTTCAGGACCACGGCATCTTTTGTCCTTCCCTCTCCTGAAGGCGCCAATGCTCTAAACAGCGGAGGGTTTTCCGAAGGCACCTGGCTTCAAGTCCAGCTATTCTCAGGGGTGGGACGATATTTGCGTTCAGCGTGCTGCTTGCTGACACTGTGGCAAGCAGTGTGGCAGTGTGGCAAGCAGGACGTGGCAGTGGGGAGTATCTACGAACAAGCGTTTTGTAAAAATAGAATTGGATCATAAACAGAGACTTCTAACCCCAGGGGTGACCAAGAGGAGGTTTAAAGATGGGAAAGTGGACACGGCCGTAGACTCTGTGAACCTGGGAGAACATGACAGGCTGCTGGGGACAGCCCCAGGGTCACATGGGAGAATGTCCCTGTAGGGCCTGGCCACCTCGGTTCAGGACCAAAGCAATCAGGTCGGAGATGGCAGGACCCAGAGCAGGAGAAACGCAATGGTTTCATTCGACCCTCAGGATTCACCTTTGCGTGTTTTCAGGCAGAGTGACTATGCACAGATTTTACAGCAGGAGGGAGGGGAAGGGCCAGCGGGGCGGAGGGAGGGGAAGGGGCCAGCGGGGCGGACAGAGCAGTAGAGTCAGCGGCCGAGCTCCCGCTGGGGTTTCTCAGCACCGGGAGCCCAGTGCAAGCTCACAGGAGCCTGAGAGGTGCGGGACCCACGATGGGCTTCACCGCATGTGTGGAACCGTCTCCCAGTTCCTTCCACGCTGAGGGTCACGGGAAGGGGGCTTGTGGAGCGGCGAAGAGCACGTGGGCTTTGACAGTCAAGGCCACGGCTTGAGCTGAGCTCGCTCACAGCCACCAGTGAGAGCTGAGCCTCGGTTTCCTCAAGTGCAACAGGGGGGGCAGTGGACGTGTTCATCAGGGTCTTGGCGGGAACCAGATGGCACCACGCGAGTGGGATGGGGGAGGGTATAATGAGACGTGGGTAGGGTGGTGGAGCACCCAGCTCAGGGCCTGGCAACCCAGGGAGGCCAAGGTCAGCTGTGTTGGAACTTGGTGAGAGACAGAGGTGGGAGAGGACACCCCCCCCCTCCCCACCCAGCCTGCGGGGAGGGGAGCAGACGCCCTGGTCCCCCTTCCCGCCCTCCCGGCTCCTATCTGTACCTCCCAGGGGCCAAACCCGGTCAGACCCAGAGCACGAGGGGCCTGAGTGATGCAGCCCCTTAGGAGCAGCCCCTAAGGGGAGGGGAGGGGGGAGGGAAGGGGGGAGGATGGAGCCTCGGTGTCAAGCGCGGACGAAGCAGGACTTTGAACTGCAACTCACGGAGTGTCCCACACTCTGCGCCACGCCTGAAGCTGCAGACGTGAGGGCTCACAGGCACCGTGGTCGTGGCCTGGCTGGGGAGCCAGTTAGTCGTTCAAAAAAGTGGAAATCATCACATAATTGCAAACCATAAGAGGTCATGTGAAGAAAAAGTATAAGCAATAATGAGAGTCACATAGTAGCCCCAGACCAAGGGCGTCAGGAAAAGGTGCATCCAGAAGCCACTCTCAGGACGAGGTTGGAAGGAGATGGGGAGATCATTTCAGGAGAAGGGACGGAGGGTGAGTTGGGGAGGAGAACGTCCCGAGCACAGGCTCTGAGATGGGGGTGGGGCTGTGCATACCTGACTTTGCAGCCGGTGAGGAATATGGTCTATAACAACATGAGCCCCGGGAGGCCGCTGCGTGGGAGGGTGAGTCGTGCATGTTTGTAAAGAATCACGCTGGCTACAGAGACAGAACTATTTGGAAGGTCCAGAGTGGATGTTGGGGGACCAGTCAAGAGGCTGCTGCAGGGACCCAAGCGAGGGTGACAGCAGCTTGGCTTGCAGCCCTGGCGATCGTTCCTTCATCCGGTCATCCATCCAGTTAGGACTGTCTGGGCTTCGGGCAACTGTCAAGGCCTGTGGATGGAGCAATGAACAAGACGATGAAGCTTCCGTCCTCATGAAGCTTAGATTCTCGTGGGGAAAGATGTGACAACAGCTGGGAAAAACGAGAAGACGGAATCAGGACATACTTAGGGGATGCAGCCAGTGGAACTCAGTTACTGGGTCAGGGAACGGGAAGTATGGAGGAACACTCGGGTTTCTGACTTACACCCCTGGGAGAACAGTTGGGCCATTCCCGAACTAAGGGACTGCGGTGGAGAAGCGGACTTTGGGGAACGAGTTTTGTTCTGAACTTGCTGGGCTGGAGCTGGCTTTGCTGCGTACTGCGTTGCAGAGCAGCCGAGGTACCTGAATGATGGAGGGTCTTGGAGGGCACTTCACAGAGTCTGGTATTAGGTGCTCAGTGAGTGTTAGCAGCTCTTACCCTGTCTGTGAAAAGCTCCAGTAAGAAACGTCTGTTGGAGGATCAGTCAGTGGAGGTGTCTGAAACAGTTGGACTCAGTGGCTTCTGTTCTGCTGGGGTGGACCAACGAAACCTCCCCCAGAGCAGCATCCGACATGCTGGAGGACTTGGCCCTGAGGGGGAAGTGAATTATATCCCCCTGGCCCTGGCAGTTGGCAGCTAGGTCGGTTCTGAGACAGATCTGAATTCCATAGACTCTTTGAAACTCTCAGATGTCTTAGGATCCCCCCAGAACGATCTCAGTGGGAGAAGTCCCAGGGGTTGGTTCGTCTTGGAGTTTTTCCTGGTGGGCAGTTGGAAGAAGGTCCAGGTGGTTTCAGGTCAGTCTGTGAAGCTCCAGAGCCTGGAATGGCTGGAATCCTTGGCAATTCTAAATTCTGGGTCTGTTCTAAAATCAGGGACTTCTCCGGGGAGTTTGGGGCCCGACAAAACACACAGGGTAAGTCTCTGCCCAGCCAACTGCGCTAAAACAAAGTCTGCTTAAGATAAAAATCAAAGAGAGCCTTGGAGCGAGAAAAAAAGGGAGAGGGCCTCAGAGGAGAGCAATACGCAGCCTAGGGGCATCTCCGGAAGCGAGCAAGGCTGGACCCATTGATTGCCTTGTGCCTTGTTTTGGGTAAGGACTGTTATGGCCTTTTTTTTTTTTTTTCCCTTGCAGCATCTGATGGAATCAGCTTCTGCTCACAGGCTGCCAATCCCAGCTTCTGGGTTAAAATAGGACGGGCCCCTAGACCCTGTGAAGCCTGGTTTATCACATCTCCAGTTGTAGCGACCACTGAGGATTCCTTGCGAAGGAGTGGCTTGGGCTGGCTTTGTGCTTTGTGCTTCGTTCAACACCGAGCTGTCGCGTTCTCCAAGGCTCATTTGTCAGCCTTTATTGAGCATCTGCTATGTGCCAGAAAATGTGCTCAATAGTGAGGCTACCACAGAATGAACCCACAGGTGCAGGAGTGGGAGGGAAGGTGCAGAGGAAGGGTAGGGAAGAGAAGGGAGGGAGCATTTTGCCCATTGTCTTTGCTGGTCTATTGATTCAAACCTCAAAGAGGAAAGAGGAAAAACACCTGAGGCAATAATAGCCCAGAGCGATATCAGTATTGATGTCAGTTTTATTTTTAAATATGCATAAATAGAATCAAGGATGCTTGTTTCTGGAATTTTCTATGTGAGCCGTCAGAGATGATAGCATCTAGGGCATGGTTGATACCCAGCAAGCCTTAGGTGAGAGTCAGTGCTGAAAACATTTTTCTGCCTTTAGCACAGGCAAGCTGACAACTGGGATACATTGGCTGTAGCTAGAATACTTTTTTTCCCCTCCTTTCTTTTATAGTGATTTTTAAAATTTGACTTCAGAATTGGACAGAAAAAGCATCTCAACCAATGTTGTGTATTTGAAAAAGATGGCAAATCACTCGACAGAGAGATGTATAATTCAGGCCACTACTGAATTATATGCCTAGAAGCCAACCAAGTAAGTACTTTGTTGCTAAGGGGATTAATTAGTTAATACTTATAAAGGGCTTTAATGGTGAAAAATGCTCTATAAATGTAAAGTATTATTAATATCACCAGTAGTTCTACTGCTTTTATATTAGGTAGGAAGACTTGTTCTTTAGTCTGGTTATGGATTCTTATGGTGAAAATGAAAAGGAGAAAAAAGAACAGCAAGAACTTACAAAAGACTGCGACCCACTGGTTTTTGTTTATTTTAAAGGAATTTTCATAACTGAAGAAGGCTTTCTTGACATCTCACCCAAAACAGGAATGTGTGCTTACAATTCTTTGTATTTTATATGTTGGCATCACATCCCCCTGCCTCCTCAATTTCTCCTGCTTTCTTGGGCAAGTGGGTGGAGTTTTGGAAAACTGGGTCTTGCAGAAGGAGAGGTAGCTGTCGTCTCCCACTCAGTGTCAAGCTGAGAGGATGAACAAATGGTCCAGCCTGCCGGGGGAGTCTTTTTGGTGTGCGAGTGGCCAGTGGCGGTGATTTCCCTCACTGTGACATGTAATGCACTGCGGGGTTTGGTGACAGCATAGCCAGGTGTGACCCAGGTAATTCCCAAGGGCTTTGGAACATGAATCATTTTTATTAACATAGTAGCTAAGGTGGGTGAACTAGAGGGGGGTGGCCTTCCCAGAGGCCTTCTTCTGGGAGCCTCTGGTTACATCTTGCGCCAGTTTAAATGCTAAAGCGTTGAGTCAAGGGGCCTAGGGACCTAAGGTGGCACCGATGGGGAGAAGGCAGATCCCTGGAAGGTTCTCAGGAAGGTGTATGTTCAGCAGTAGATGCCGACCACCTGTAATTCTGGAGGATGCCCTGGAATAGAGGACAAAACAGGGTCGGCCAGGCCGGAGGTGACCGTTAACACTGGATCCCTTTGCCACGTGACCAGGCACTTCTTCCTTATCAAGCACATATGATGGGCCTCCCCAGGTGTTGTTCGCAAAGTTACACACTTTGTGAGGCTCAGAGGAAGTTAGGAGAAAGGCATGCGTGTAAATAAGATCAGGAAGAAAGCAAGGTGGGCAGGATGATGGAAAGCAGACACATTCCAGAGGATGAGATGGGGTCTCGCGTGGAGCTAACCTCTCCAGTCTCCAAGTGAGGTCTCAGCTAATAATAGGCCTGTGCACATATTTCATAGACCAGGGACTGAGGATCTGTTTTTGCAGCTGGAAAACGAATGCACACAAGAAATCACACGGCAGAGAGCTGGCAGTTTAACCCATGTTTTGTGAGTTCGGCTGCACTTCTGAGTCCCGCTCTTCTGGGTTTTACATGGGCCCAATGAAAGGTGCCGTTTGGGGAAATGTGGTGGAGCCTCAGGCATCTTCACAAATACAACCATTTTTCAAAATACCAGGATCGTTCCCCTAGTTCGACCACTGCAGGGCAGCTATACCACCCATGACATCCCTGCAAAAGGTAGAACCCTCCAGCTGTCTTTTGTTCTGGGCTTGGTGTTGAAGCTGCTCCCGTGACTGTTCCTTCCCCGTCATTCTCCAAGGCTCCCGCATTTCCTTAACAGCCAGAAAGACCCACACAATGACGCCTGCAATCTCCTTGTCTTAGAATATTTAACCATCACTCCTGACATGCAGTATCTGTGTCATTTTAACACCTGCCTCATGGCGGGAATACTAGAGTCAGGGAGAAGCCCAGGTACCAAGATGCTGAACCGAATGTCAGGAGGAGATGGGAAGGGATTGCCAGAGGCAAACACCTCCCAGAGAAAGGAGAGTGGTGGCAAACCAATTGCTCCCTCCCCTGTTGATGGGACTCTGCACCCCCCGTCACGGGAAGGTGGTCCCTAGGGTGCTGGGGTGGCAGAAACTGGGAGGAAATCACTAGATGGAGGCATATAAGCCTCCTTCAGGATGCCCATTTTGGACTTAGGCTGGAATCATCCATGCTCTAGTTCCCTGATTCCTATGGTGTTCAGTTGGATATCATAATACCAATAAAATTATCATGAATCCAGCAAGGCAGACAGACCTTTGTTTTCTTCTAAGATAACCCAGAACCCAAAAGGGACATGGCTGCTGAAAAAGGAGCCCCACCACCAGCAACAATGCCAATCTGTCAATCTTCCATCACTTCTGCATCTCTTCCTCCTGTTTCCATGGGTGCATTTCAGCAAAGCTGATAAAGAAAACTGCCAGGAGTGACCAGGTAGCAGTGGAAACAGATTTTGTGTTGTGCATGTGTGTGCGTGTGTGTGTGCTTGTGTGTCTGCATGCACGCCTGTGCACACGCATGTGCCTCCGGAGTGTGCATGTGTGCACGTATGTGTGCATGTGTGTGCGTGTGTGTGCACACATGCCTGTACCAAGGGTGGCAGGCACCAAGGGCAGCATGCAAGGCTGAGCAGCCGTGCGCTGGTGTCCGCCCCACCTGCCCACGAGGCAGAGAGCAGGCTGCGTTTGCCACTAGTAACCTGCTTGCTCCTGGGCCTCCGCCTTGACTGCTTTTTATTTCCACTGCCTTCACTGTCATTGTTTCATATTTTTCTGTCTAGGTTTGCTCTCCCAAGTGAGTTTATAAATTGCTCGAGAACAAAGACCATGTCATATTTTGTGTGTGATTGTGAGACAGCTCCTGTGGACCTTTGTTCAGACTCTCCCGACCGCCAGGTGACTGCACCACAGCCGCCTCATTTTGCCTCCTGGAGTAATAAACGGGCCTGTCTGCAGACCATCACGGAGGGTCCAGACCCCAGCAGCCCGCCATCAGTAGGAGGGCAGTCTCTGGCAGTGATGCCCTGCAGGCGGGACACACCGAGCCCCCCACTCTGTGCTCTGGGCACAGGGGCTGGGACTCCAGCGTGAGCATGTTCAATCCTTTCACCCCATCCCACCCCCCAGGGGACACACAGGGGCACTGGGTTTCCCCCTCTCATTGCCCCCCGCTCCATTCTCCCCCTTTCCCTGCTGCTCCGTGCCTGGATGCGATCCCTGAGGTCTGCAGGCTATGGGTGCTCTGGTCCTCTGGCTACCAAGTGGGTTCAGCCCTGGGAGACCAGAGGTGGGAGGGGAGAAGAGGTCAAGGCATTTGTCGAACGCACCCCCTCGCCCTCCCCCCTCCCCCCCGCCAGATGAGATTCTGACAGAGGCTGGATCCTCTTCCGGATCCAGCTCCTATAGGGTGACCCTCTCAGCAGAATTCTCTTGTGGCCTCTGCTACTTCCTCTCTTGCCCCTTCGGGCTGTGGCAGTAACGGCTTCTCCTGTTACTGCCCTAGGAGCCTGCGCATCCCTCACTGGTCCCCTTAAGCCCGCCCACCCTCAGTGAAGAGTCTCCTCCTTAAACTTGCCTCCGATGAATCCTTTTAATGTGCCCTCTTTTGTCCTCACCCACCCTCCAACTTAACAATAAAGCCACAAACTGTGAGCACCCCGGGGGCGGGGCTCTGCCTGATTCCTTGTTGATTCCCAAGCTTAGCAGGTAGGTCACCAATGGATGTTTGTTAAATGAACACGGAGTGGGTGATGCGCGGATGAATCATATGTATGAATGTCTGGTAATCACAGGGGAGTCAGTGGTGTCTTAAAGCAAAAGAACAGAACGCAGAGGGGACGAGAAGGGCCTTCAACAGGAAGGGCGGTGGAATTCTTGACTATGACGGCTGCTGCGTGTCACTCGGCCAAACCATGTGACGGTGTAACGCAGTCAATTTGTAGCTGGCGCTCCCCGTTCCAGCCTCAGGAATGGCTGCGCAATCGTTGGAAACATCCTCGGGCTTGCTGGCAGGTAGAGGCCACACGATGTTTCTCTGGAATGCTGACGATGGCCTTCAAATGCACCTGGAGAAGGGATCGCTTCCCTTCTGAAGCTGGAACAGGCTAGAAAGAGGAAGAGGGACAGCGGCCGCAGAGCCGGAGGGCGGAGGAGGGGTGGAGGCTGCCTAAGTGGACCGGCCCGCGGACATTTCTCCGGCCTCCACGAGAGCTGCTGAGCGTAGCCCATCGGAGAGAGGGCGGATTTGGAGAAGGAATGAACCACGTTCGTGACGGGAAACTTTTCCTAAGCACGCTGCACATTCCCTGTGGAAGAGCAGAAATGCTTTTCGAGCAAGGATCCCTTTGGGTAACTCCTTTTGCATTACTGCCTAGGAAAGAATTGCACATGTAGAGGTAATGAATAAATATGTCCCGTCATTGCAGGGTTTCAGGGCAGGTGGTGGAAGGGACAGCACCCGACAGTCATCCCGGGAGGAGGCTCCAGGCTCTTACTCTCTACTAGAGGAAGTGAACTCACTCACGGGACGAATTGGGTCGGATTCCCCCAGTGTCCCTCCAGGTGCCCGTAAAGCCACGCCCTCCCTCCCCTCCGCTCCAACCAGACAGCGTTCCCATCACTATCTTATGTGTTAAGACAGCCCCATGAACAGCAAAGACAGTGAAGGCTGATCACAACGGACTACGCTCTGTCAAGGATCTGTTTTGTCTGGATGATTTAAAGCTCTTTCCTGGTCAGAGGGCATCCTCAGCGCCACCAAAGTCTCAGGGGAGCTTGGACTCATGATAGTGGTGCACGTGGCCGTATTTATTACCCATTCACCTACCCTTTAGGGAACCCTTTTGTGGCCTCTCACGATATTTTCTCCTCTAGAAGAATCTCATCTCTATTGAGCTGGACATCTATAATGGGAACAAATTCTATTATAGGTATATTTAAGGAAGATGATTTCCTTATCTCTCTGAATAGCACGCATCATATGAAAGCTCTTTGTTACAGCATCTATCTTGTTCTTAACCTACTTATTAATCAGTTGATCAATTTGCCAGGCACTATTCTAAATGTTCTGTGTGGTTTAACTCATTTAATCCTCCACAACCATGATTTGGGTATTATGATCACCTACATTTTTAGACTGAGACTCTCTGAGGCTCAGAGAAGTTAAGCCACTTGCCCCAGGTCACACAGCTAGGAAGTGTCAGTGATGGTTTTCATACTCAGGCATTCTGATTTCACAGCCAATAAATAATCATCCACTACATTCCCCTGAGTTTTTGAAAACATCTTTTATATAATATGGTTTAACTGGGAATAGAGGCTACCTGGTCACTGTCCCTGAACAATGTCTTTCTACACTACTTTGGTTTAGTATAATGTCTTTAGAAAAAGTGATCAAGTATGGGGTTAAAAGATGCAGCAGTCCATTCCAGCAGGGAATCCATTCCTATCAACGGGAAGGGTGTTCAATTCTCCCAGTGATCCTCCCTGAAGAATGTGAAGGATACCTTTGACTAGACTTTATAGGGTCTTTGCCTTGGGTTCCCGTCATTGAATACCTCCTGAGCATTTTAAATTACAATTTGTTCGAAATATTTTGTAAAGGCTTTCAACCAGTTTCCAATACTTTTCATTTGAGTACATATAATTTCCATACAGTTTAAACAAATGAAGAGAAATACAAACAAATTGTTAATGATTTATTTATATATTGCTCACAAGGGTTCTCTTTTGGTCAGTTTAATGATAAACTGTCTCCAATATTTATGAAAATCTTATGCTCAATCTTTGGGTTTTTTTTCTTGTATTATCTACAGAGATAGAAATCTTATATGGGCAATAAGAGTTATAAAGAATTTCCTTGCCATGGAGTGAGCTGTATATAACAAATTGAGTTCGAAATGTACCAAAGTGAAATAAATTGGATTAGAATGAATCTATGTAGAAACTTTATTTCATTTGAATTCAGATTCACTGTGAAGTCAGAACATTGCTGGCTTGATCTATTATGGCTTCTAAGACCACACCGTCCTGTGGTCCCTCATAAGCTCAACGCCATGGCTCGGGGCTCAGTAGGGGCTGTCTCCCCTACACCCCACCCCCACTATCCCCTGCAGTCTGTGGCAAATGACATCGACAGTTCTTTCAATTCAATTCAACCAACCTTTATGGAGCATCAGGCTGTATGCTTGGTGGGTTTGTGGGTATTTTTGATGGTATATAGCAAGAGATGTGTCTTATAGAACTAGGAGTTACTAAACTCCAATATGTTACTAAATTTATTGATTGTCTGTTATTATTAATAATTTATTGTTTACAAAGCAGTCCACATATATGTCATTGTACCATCACACCTATCTTTCCAGGTCTATTGCCCTGATCTTATTATATGGAAACGATGCGGAAGCTGGAGAGGTCAAGGAACTTGCCCCAAGTCGTCGTACAAGCCCTAACATCAACAGCAAAGTCCACGGAGTCTCTGATGCTGCATCTGGCACAATAGATGCTTGGTAAGTATTTGTTGAAAAAATCTATGAAGCAGTGGATTGGTGGGAGGTGGGCTGAGAGGATGATTTCTACTTTGTTTCCACGTCCATTGAAGGGAAGAGATAGCTGCCCGAGATGGGAGAAGGAATTTCCCCTCTTCAATGCCAACCACGCCAGGCTATTGCCCAGAATGAATGCAGGCGCCATGTATTCAATAACGATGCAGGATGCTGTCTGTGCAGAATGGTCAAGGAAGTGGAGTACAAGGTAGGTTAAAAAAAAAAAAAAAAGAAATCAAAAGAAATGAAATGGGCTCCAAAGGCCTTGCAAATAGGACTCAGTCCGTATTTTAAACCAATGACACAAAAACCATTGCTCGTGGAAATGATGGAGGAATATTGTCTCCTGGCCAGGATGGCACAGACCACCCTCCCCACGTCACCCCAGAAACGTAGTCTTCTTTCTGCCCAGCTGCAGGCAGCTTCAGCTGACCCTGGCTTTCTCAGGATACCTGCAACCTTGGTGAAGTCAACAGATATAAAGCTGGAAACCAGAGGCCAAGCCAAATCACGCAGAGGCCTTTCACAAGCGATAGGTCTAAAAGTCAGACCTCTGTTTTCAATACTGTCACATGACCACTTATGAATGGAACCTCCTTGGAAAATGCCAGGGAATGCCTTGCTTGCACACTATCAAAGGACCAAAATGACAATATAGCATTTGGGATCTAGGTGAGAAGTTTCCCATGTTGGAACTCTCTTCCTGATCTGGGTGACAAGGCAAGATCCCTTTGACCTTGTGGACAAAATGTAATAGGCACCTAAAAGGTTTTTTTCTTTTGAATTTTTCTTTTTAATTTCACACCATCGCCAGAGTTGTTTCCTAAAATTTAGCTCATTCCCTCCTTTCAAAAGTTCACCACTGTCCATGGGATAAAGACAGAACTCTTGGGTGTGGCCTTCAGGTCTGTCTGTTCCAGCTGTTTACTCTCCCAGTGCCATCTCCCGGCCACATCTCTCCTCGCTCTACTTTGCTTCCAGAAGGACCCCAAACAAACCCACATGGCCACATGGCTGTGTCTCAGCTCATGCTGTTTCCTCAGCCTTGGGTCTTTTTCCTCTTTTCCAGTTACCAAAATCCCATTCATCTTTAAAAAGTGATCCCAGGGCTTCCCTGGTGGCGCAGTGGTTGAGAATCTGCCTGCCAATGCAGGGGACACGGGTTCGAGCCCTGGTCTGGGAAGATCCCACATGCCGCGGAGCAACTGGGCCCGTGAGGCACAACTACTGAGCCTGCGTGTCTGGAGCCTGTGCTCCGCAACAAGAGAGGCCGCGATAGTGAGAGGCCCGCGCACCACGATGAAGAGTGGCCCCCGCTCGCCGCAACTGGAGAAAGCCCTCGCACAGAAACGAAGACCCAACACAGCCAAAAAAATAAATAAATAAAAATTTTTTAAAATGCTTTAAAAAAAAAAAAAAGTGATCCCAGTTGCCACCTCTTCTGGGAGCATTTATCCATTGCTGACCCATCATAAATGATTTCTTCTTCCAAACCCCCTCCACCCTTTGCTGCAACCTCTAACTTATTACCTATTTCGTTTGGCCTCAGGATCCCACGAATAACCCTGTCTCAAATTAGATGCCAGTTCTTTAAGGTTAGAGTCAATACCCCGTTTTCACCCTTTCCTGCTCCAAAACTTCCCCGGGCTTTGCAAATGGCGGCTGCCCAGTGCATGCTTGTTGAATGCACTTGGTTGAATTTTCACACACTCAGTCCAGAATGGAAAAGGCAGTTCCCACTGGGATAGGTCACCAGGGATGTTTTCAGACTCACATGATGGGGAAGGATGCTGAGAGGTTACCTCATCTATCTCTGCCTTTAGGCAAGCTCAGCAAAGCCCGCCAAGAAAGATGAGCCTCGTTGTGCTTGCTAAGGGAGGGGAGAGAGCCTGAGGTGAATCCTTAATATTCCTTGTCAGGAAATCCTCCTCACAATCCATCCTAAAGCCTGTAAGTTGGTCATTATTGTTACAACAGCATTTTAGCTGCTGCTTGTTATTATTATGGGATTAACTGAGATTGCTGTGCATCCCCCCAGAGGCTTTTTAAAGCAACTGCTTTAAAAGTTGAAAGCACCGTCAGTGAGTAGAGCTAATAAAATGTGCTTGGTGGGGACATCCTATTTAGCAAAATTTCATACCTCCAGCCCCCAGGACTGGTAAAAATTAAAGAATTCCCCGTATTTCAGCATTAGAAAAAAAACTAGCTGTGATTTTATCTTCCACATTGGTTTGGAATCACCCTGCCATTGCGAAAGGGGGGCGGGGAAGGAAGGCTGTACGGGCCCCTCTTCTTTCCCATTTTCTTTTACATCATTAGTGGAGCCATTTCTTGTAAAATGGCTTTTTTTCAGCACTAACTCCCAAGCGATGGATCTTTACTGAGACGTCTGAGTGTTGGTGGCTGGATTCATTTAGCGAATCTTTACACTATTAATTTAAATCACTGCCAAGCTAAATCCAATGAGTACTTGACGCAGGGGGTGTGGACCACCCAGTGGGGAAGTCAGAGGGCGATCTGGCCCTGGGTTCCCAACAGGCAGGAAATATTCCCACCCCCATCTCCAGTCCCTCCCCCACTACTCACCCCCTTTCCCTGAACCCCCAAGACCCTTTCTGCCAAACAAGCTCATTCTCTGCCCCTGGGGGATTCCAAATGGGCCTGTCAGGTAGAAAACACCTGACCACTAACCCTAGCCCTAACCCTGACCTTGTCTAACCCCATGAAACAGTCATGATATTCATGGTGGATGCTGGTGACATAGTCTAGAGAGAACAGTGTGAAGAATGTTGGCTCCGGTATCAGAAAGTCCAGGGTTTGAATCCCTCTCAGTAAACTGATTAGCTTTGTGACCCTGGGTAAACTACTTGCCCACTGAGCCTCCATTTCCTCATCTGTAAAATGGGGATAAAAATAATGACCTCGGGACTTCCCTGGTGGTGCAGTGGTTAAGACTCAGGGCTTCCACTGCACGGGGCACAGGTTCGATCCCCATTTGGGGAACTAAGATTGTGCATGCCGTGCCGCGTGGCCAAAAGAAAGAAAGAAAGAAAAGAAAAAAAAAAGGAATGAGCTGTTGATATATGCAACATGGATCTCAAAATAATTAAAATAATAATAATAATGACCTCATGGGAGGTCAATCCCTCATGGGATTGCTGAGCTGACAGGATGAACCCTCTGAACAAAGCACTGAATAGGGTACTTGGGGTTCCATGGTACAGGTTTGCATGTGGACGCCACGGGCAATGCTATGATTTCAGTTTCAGTTCCACGGGAGGTTGCCAGTGGGCCGTCTTTGGGGAACTGAAGAACCTCTGCACCTTGATTGCCACCGATACCCTCCGCCTCAGGGCTTTGCAAATACCCCTCCTCTTTGCTGACCCACTATTTCAAATGGCAGTTGACTACCCCGCCTTTGCTTTATTTTTCTCCATCGAATATCTCCCCATCTGCTGCTCAGGACATCCCTCTAAGTTCATATTCTAATGGTAGGATCCCTCTGGTTTTTAATTCCCTAACTTCAAAGAATATACACATCTCAAAAGCAACATTTTCTTCAGCTGACGCTTATATAGGAGAAACGTATACTTCCATCCCACAGGCTCAGCGTGACGTCTTTAATAAAACGATGCACAGTAGAATCTTGAATTAGAGTCCAGATACGGTTGGTAGAATGTTGGAGGCATGTGTAGGTGTTTTGAAAGGCTTTCTGGGTGACAGCGAAGGGCTGTGCATCTAGACGTTTCTCCACCCTTCCAGCCTCAAAATTCTTCACTTGGGGAATAACAGTTCATTTTAGGAAATTGCTTTGTGCTTTTTACTGGAAAAATAAAAATTTACTGTAAATATTATCTGTGTTTTTGTCTACAAATGGTTCATGACTGACATTTGCCTTATTTATTTGCCATGACTCACCTTAAAGGTAATGCTTGTGACATGGCATGCAAACCATGTGTGTCACTGCACACAGGTGACTGTCAGCAACCTTATTAATTGGTTAGGGACCAAGAAGTGATGATTTAAGCATTCATAATTATGTACTCTATGGGTGTTAGCTGAGTTGGGTTACGCATTAGGAAACTGACTGGAGGTTTTGATAGATTTGTAACATCGTGATTTTCCCATTGAATATAATGCATCGAATTATATTATTTATCTTTTTTATTTTCTGTCTGTCCTCACTAAAGCGTGAGCTCCGTGTGAGCCAGAACTTCAGTCTGTTTTTCCCCTGTCACCTCCCAGCACGAAGTAGGAACTCAGTAGGTACTTGGAGGAAATCTGTCTCTGGTCTCCTTGGGCTACAGCAGGAGTTACCTAATAAGGACCTGCTCGCCTCGGTGCAGCCCTGCGCCCTGTTCTAGGCTCACTCCTCTCCCCCAACGGAAGGCTGCAGTGTGGGGAGGGGGTTCCACCTCAGGGAAGATTGAAAAATCTGTGCAGCTCTGGATGGCTTGTGGCCGATGCCCACGGTCCATAGACTATACCCTATCCAAGTGGGGATGTCATTGCAGCACTAAAGCTCTAGATGTCTGACAACTAGAGGAAGAAGGCTGTGATGCCGAAAGCTCGGCTTCTCTGTACACTGGTGCTGATTCGAATCTCGGAGACAGAGTTTTGGGTGAAGTAGAAAAGGATAGCTTTATTACTTTGCCAGGCAAAGGGGGACACAGTGGGCCTCTGCCTCGAAAAACTATGTGTCCCCATCTGGAGAGGATAGTGAGAAGTTTTATAGTAACGGTTCCAAGAGGGCGTGATCGGTTCATGGACAGTCTTCTGATAGGTTGGTGGTGAGGTAGGTAGGAGTCGGCATCATCAACCTTCAGGTTCCAACCGGTCTGGCGTCTACATACTTGTGGGCAGCACACCATTGATAATCATAACTTCCCCCACCTGGAGAGGGTTTCAGTAGCTGCAAAACAGCTCAAAGATATTGTTGTGTATATCCGTTGATGGGGAACCAAGGCCTTGCCCCAAGGCTCCACTATGGTTTCTCTTGACTCTTTCTCCCTGGTCTTGCATCCCCTCCCTTCCCTAATTAGCAACTGCTTGAATCTGCCCTTTGGAACTCAGGGAAGGTCATGGAGGCTGAATGAAGGCTATGTCCTGTAATCAAAGGAATGGGGGACACAGAAAGGCTTTGTGCCCAGGAGCCCCTCAGGGCCCTGTTCAGCATCAGCTGCTGCATTCACTGAGCACCAACCAAGGGAAGCAATGATAGGCACTTTATGTATGCACCATGGGGTAGACTGCTTCTGAAATGTCTCCCAATGATCCCGCCTCCTGGTATCCAGACCCCGCATAACCTCTTCCTTTGGGGGGTATGCAGATCTAGTGTCTCACTTTTAACAAATAGAATACAGCGGAAGTGATGGGATGTCCTTTCCAAGATGAGGCTATGAGAAACCGTGACTTCCTTCTCTCTCCCTCTAACTCTGCTCCCTGACTTGCTCTGATGAAGCAAGCTTCTGAGTTGTGAGCTGCCCTATGGACAGACCCACACGGCAAAGAACTGAGAGAGGCTCCCAGCCAGCAGGGTGTGAGGACCTGGGGCCTCAGTCTGACAGCCCACAAGAAACCACAGCCTGCCAACAGCCACGTGAGCGAGCTTGGAAGTGACGCCTTCCACCGAGCCTTCAGATGACCTCAGCCTGGCTGACACCTGGATTGTCCTCTTATGAAACCTTGAGTTAGAGGACCCAACTGAGAAGATACACATAAACTGTGACATAACACATGTTGTTGCTTTAAGTTAGTAAGTTTTGGGGTAATTTGTTACGCAGCAGCAATCGATCACTAATACACGTTATTTCATTTACTCTTCACTACAGCTCATTTTACAGGTCTGGACACAGAGGCTCAGAGAAATAAGGCAAATTGCCAAAGGTCACTACTATTGCCAGACCAAAAATCAAACCACAGATTGTCTGGGTCCAACCCTCTTGTACTTTCCCACAGTCTGGTTCTTCCTCTGGAGGTCCACCGCAGACCTACCAGGAGTCCGCTCTCTGGAGCATCTGTGCTTTCCCAACACTCATTTTCACAGATTTCTGATTGTCTGTCTCACTGCAATATGCAACATAAAACCACACGGACATCTTCAGAGAGGATCCTTCAAACACTGGATCCAGCTACTTCCCTTCAAACAGGCTGCAAAACTTCAGGGGATTAAATCTATTTTTACTTTCAGGAAGCCATCTGCCTCCCTTCCAGTTTAGAAATTTGACCAGAGCTGGAAAATAATAATGAGATATTTGAGGACAGTGTGCAGTTGGGCTAATTTCCCTCACACCCCTCTGTAATCTCTTATTTTGTCAAAGGGCCGGTGCCAAGGACAAAGGAGGATTGAAGGATTGGTGTATCACTTATTATCAATACCTGAAGTGTGGGCTAAGTGAAGCAGATGTTAATCTGGGCTACACGCTCCTCAGAAAACATGCGGGGGGCCTGATGAGACAGAATGAAGTAGAAGAGACCCTCCCCGGCCTCCCTGGACGCTCTGCCTCCCCGCGCCCACACTTTTCAGGGTGCCTCTTCCCCACGACATGGCTAAAGAGCTCCCCTTCCAGGGATTGTACCCCATTCAGCATCCCCTAATCAGAGGGCAAGGCTGGCCAGCCTTTTCCGAAGCTCTTCAGGATGACTTGGTGATGGAGTGGCTTCCATCTGTGCTAATCAGAGGCTGTGTCCGCAGGCTGGTTCCTCATCCTAGAATAAAACACTGAGCTGCATGGCTTTTATTATTTCTTCAGGGAAAATCTACACTAACAAATGAAATTAATTAATTCAAACCTGACCAATGTCAGTCATAATATAGACTCAAAAAGGATTTCTTCCCATAATAGTCGAAGTGTGGACCAGAATCACCCAGAAAACACGTCTGCTCTGCGTTTTGTCTGGGGGGCTGCCTTTCCTGTTCTACTTTCACTTCTGCACATTCCTTCTGGTTGTAGAGAAGGAGAAATCCTCCTCCCTCTGACGCACTCTCAGGGTCATGAACTCTCTCTGGAAAGTTCCCCAGCAAAACACCGATTGGTTAGTTCAGAAAAACATTACCTGGTTGGTTTTAGCTCTGGCTGAATAAATATGGTTAATCAATATCTAACCAGGAAGCAGGAGGTTATATAAGGTAGAGATTAGGGCTGTACATAAATAAAAATTAAAATTAATCTAACAAGACTAATGTGCTGTTTTACTCAAGGACACATTTTTTATTCACTATTTTTATTGCAATATTTTATTGCACATGGTAATTAGGCAGAAATTCAATTTATAAAAGTGATGGGTGTACTAACAAATATGGGATCCACCTGCTTCGAGAGTTCATAGTTTTCTTATGTATTTGTAATCAAAAATGGTGGTCCCCATTCTCTACTGTACTATGCCCTCTCATAATTAAACAAAAGACAAAGATAGAGACGAACACTCTGGACCTGGGTGCCATGTCCCCACTCTCTCTCCATGGCCCTGTCTGCTGGGCACAGAGACCTTATTTCATCAAAAGAGCACATCTTCAGGTTTTGCACTGGGAAAGAGATACTGCTCTGGTGGGAAGCGGTGAGGTCATGATCAGGGAACTTGGGGATGATGGAGAGGGAAGAGGGCAGTTTGGGCTGACCGGGAGCGTGGAGAAGGAGGCCAGGACGAGTGCAAATAGAAAAATGTTGAACAGAGGAGCACAGGTGCGAGAGTCTTGGAGGCGGGACTCAGGCAGCTAAGAAAGGTCCAGCTAGAAGAACAAACACCGGGACAAGGGCAAGTCAGGACCTGACCCGGGTGATCGGCAGAGTCCAGAGCAGAGACTGTCCCCAAGCAAGTCACACAGGGGGTGGAGCATGAAGGAACAGCAGGAGTGAGTATCTTAGAGAGGCATCTCAGGTCCAGAAGTATCTGTTCCACTACAAAAAAATCCCAGCAACCAGCAAGCAGTGGAATTACCAGGAAGTAGTATGTGCAGTGATCCCAAGCTTGGGCTTGCCATGCGCCAAACGTTAGTTAACTAACTAGCTCATTGACCTTAATTAACCTTAAACTAGTCAGCTCCCTTGCCCTCCATTTCCTCACCTGTAAAATGAAGGTAATAACAGTAGCTAACTTACTGGTTTGTTGTGAGGATTAAAGAAGATAATGCATTAATGAATGTGCTTAGCACAGCTTCCAGGCTAGTTGGTGCTCAATAAATGGAAACAATGTTTACTATTACTGTTAACAATAAGCTCGATTGTGACTTCCAACGCTGGTCCACCTTAAGGGACGAGAGGAAGCCCAGTGAGACATCTCTTGCCAGGTGCCAGGTGATACCCTTAAGATGCTGTAGGTGGGAATCTTTTACAAGCAACCCTGAGACTTCCCACAAGGCGGAATTAAGTAATTCATCTGGCCACGTGTCCAACAGTCCTCACCCTGGTTATGATGCCTGCAGTTTCAGACTCTGAATCTCCAGCTCCTGCTCTGAGGTGAAGCTTCCAGAACCTCAAAATAACTATGAAAAGGAATATTCTCTGCACTGTATAGAGGAGGAAACCGAGGCTAAAGAGGTTAAATAAATTGCCCGAAGCTCACGGTGAATGAAGTGGTAGAGCTGAGATGAAGATCAATCCAGATTCGACTCCAGAGCTCTCGTCTGGTACCCAGCACCTCCCTGCCTCCCAGATGCATGGGACTGCGTCAGACAGGGAGAGGGCTGGAGGTGGCCTGGATGGTGAGTGCCTAAAGGGAGAGGGAACAGAGAAGGAAGGCTCGAATGCCCAAGATAAAGTCTCCAGCTTTACCCACTGCTCAGACCTCCTGAGTGCTTCCAGCGGGGTGTGTCCTGGCAGAGAAAGTACCCAGACATGGTTTGTGCTGGGGGCAGCCAGACACTTGTACACCAGGCCAGGGTCCACACCCAGGCCAACAATTACACCCAGGGCCAACAAAATATCCCTAGCCAGGCCTCCTCCCACCTAGATAAGCTGAGTCAGCAAGTTGGTACCACAAGGGCTGCAGAGACAGCATCTTGCCTATCAACGAGGTATTCCCATGCCCAGGGATGATGGGTTTTCTAATTTTTAAAAAAGTATCAGACAAACAAGTAATCGTCTCATTTTGGGTTTGAAAGCTTCATCAGAGTTAGTCCTCCATGAATAGGCCAAACATAGCATCTTACTCTTGTAAGCCCCCGCAAGTACTACCTCTAATTAAGGATGATTGGAAGCCCAACTGCCCATCTTTGCTGACTGCATGGGAACATCGCGCTGGTCACCTTTAAGAACAACCGATGTAGTTCAAAGCAAGGCATCCTCAACCTAGCAAGAGGCTGTGCTTCCAAACATCCATTTGTAAATAGGGTGCTTGGGATGAGGGCAGCATTTCTGCAAACAAGCAGTGCTGTTAGACATCGGCTAGCGCACAATTAGCACACACCTTACCTCTAACACACAAACATCTAAAGAACCTATGGTAAACATCCTGTAGGGCTTGGCGTAGCCATGGAGTTTGGGCTTTGCTCTGAATTTTCTTCCTGGGAGTTACCTGGTGAAAGTGGTGCTTCGAGACAGTGCATCTGGATGCGTTACGCAGTGTCAGCTGACACAGAGAGACCAGTAAGGAGGGCGTTGCAAAATTCCAGTTTTGAGTCGCTAGAGGCTTGAATTGAAGTAAGGTGATTACAATTGAAGCAGACAGAAATTTATTTATAGTCATTAATTCAACCAATTCTTATCGGGCATCTCCTATGTACCCCGGAGATTCGTTCATTCGTTCTTCAATTATTAGACAAAAATATTATTGAGCATCTTTTATGTGTGGAGGACTGTGTGGACCTTATGAAAGTCTGCAGTCTAGAAAGGAATATATATATGAAAACTAATAATTACTGCAGTGATGCCCGAGAGGAAGAGGGAGGGAGAGGTGTGATGGAACTGCGCCCCAGGAGAAGAGTAAGTGGGGAGGGTGAGTAGGAAAAGCCTCGCCAAGGAAGTGGGACTTTGAAACTGAAACTGGAAGATTGAGCTGGGGTCAGTCAGATCAAGACACGAGAGAGAACTATTCCAGGGAGAAGGAACAGTGCGTACAAAGCTCAGGAGGGAAGAGAGAGTAAGCGCGTTTAAAGAACGAAAGGAAGTTTTAATATGGTGGGAACAGAGTACACGGGAGAAGCTGGAAGCAGGTGCCAGGTTGCCAGTGGCTTTGTAAACCACAGAAAGGAGCTCCGTCTCGATGTTTAGGGTTACTGTAGTTTTAAACAGGGTAGTTACGTGATCAGATTGAGGTGGGCTGATTTTTTTTTTCCCTAAATCACTCTTGGTATAACCTAGGGAAGGGATGACAGAGGAGCAAGACGGGAGGCAAGAGAACCAGATAGGAGGTTACTGATGGAGCCCAGGTGAGTGTACCTGGTAGCCTACACTCAGCGGCGGTGGCGGAGAAGAAAGTCAGTCATTCTAAAGATACTGAAGAGGCTGACTGGTCAAGGCTTGGTAATGAGCAAGATGCGGGAGGAGAGGGAGAAAGAGAAACAAAGGATGCCGGGTGTCAGCAAGTGGGTAGAGTCACTTACTGAAGTAGGAATCATTAGGGGAAGAGCCGGTTGTCAGAGAAAATGACAAGATCAGTGTGGACAGCGTTTGCCCAGCACTTCCAAGATAAACGAGTAGAGATTTAAGTAGGGGGTTGAAGAGCTGAGTCTGGAACCCAGGTCATCTGAGCCCATGATAAGGATCCGGAAGTGATCAGCATAGAACTGGAAATTGTAGTCACGGAGGAGAATGGAGTCATGGGGGTTGGCGGGGGAGTGACAGGGGAGGATGTTTGGAGTGAGAAAGAGTTATAGGGACAAGTCAAAGAAGACTGGGCAGAAACTGATGTCCAGCTAGCTGCAAAGGACAGAGAGAGGAAGGAGGTAAATATGACCAGTGCATCCTGGGTGATGAGGAGAATTTCAACCTGGAGGATTTACCAGGCTCCTCTCCCTGTGAAGATAGAGCGGTAATGAATAGACAGATGATTGACTGATCATTCAATAGATAGAGTCTGTCCATATTTAGGGAACACCTGCCCTAAGTGTGTTAGCCACTTTCTCTTGCTCTGGAGACACTAAATAAAGACACTAACCCACTAGAGAAATCCCATCTCGAGGAGGATATAGACATGAAAACAGATAATGATCCACATTGTGACTTGGTCAATTATGTGCCAGGAACTTCACTAAAGGTGTGAAGGAAGGAGTGGCCTTTCCAGTTCCCAGAAGGAGTTCAACCCAGGATCTGTATTGGTTTCCTAGGGCTGCCATCACAAAATACCACTAACTTGGTGGCAATAAGAAATTTGTTCATAAGCAACAGAATTTGTTCTATAAACAACAGACATTTATTCTCTCGTGGTTCTGGAAGCTGGGTCTGAAATCAAGGTGTGGCCAGCACCATGGTCTCTCTGAAGTCTCTAAGGAGGAACACTCCCTTGCTTCTTTCTAGACCCTGGTGGCTCCCGGAAATCTTTGGCTTTCCCTGGTTTGTGGCAGCTTCTTGGGCCTCTGTCTCCACGTGTCCTTCTTCCCTGTGTCTCTGTGTTCAAATCTTCGTTCTCCTATAAAGATGCCAGTCATTGGGCTTAGGCCAACCCTTGTCCAGTATGACCGCATCTGAACTTGATTACATCTGCAAAGACTCTGTTTCCAAATCAGGTCCCGTTCACAGGTACCAGGTACTGTACAGAGGAATTGTACATATGTTGTATGTACAGGACTTGAACGTATCTCTTGGGGGACACAAGTCAACCTACTAATAGTATTCTTCTCTTTCTAGCGCCAAGCTTGGTGCCTGATACCCAGTAGATGCTCAAACTATGTTTGTTTAATTGCATCTGTGGCCCTATCACGTCCGAAGAGGAGAGATGAGTGCCTTTGCTGAAACGGATGGCAATTTGTATCTGATATGCAGTTCTAAGGTCAATTCTGGGAAAGGATTTTCAGCTCACGATCATCAGCATTTCTTTGCTGAATCCCTCTCAATTAATAAATGAATCTTACAGTACCTTGTACCCAGTTATAGGGTCTATTGAAGCCTTTCTCCTTCCAAAGGAGAAAAACCAATTACTTCACCAAGAAATATTCTAAAATGGAGTTAAGCTTTTGATCACATATATACTGAAGCCTTAATATGGATGACTTCTCGCCAGCACATTAAGAATTCTCCAAGAATTGGTACCACTTTGTGGAGACATATCAGCAATATCTATCAAAGTTAAAAATGTATGTACCCTTTCACCCAGTGATTCTAGTTCTAGGAATTTACTCTATGGATATACTCTCATGCATGGAAAACTACAAATTTTTCTTTTTTAAATCACAGTATTTTTCACCTAGAGAAGACTAGTTAAATAAATAATGATCTATCCAGACAATGAAATAGTATCACATCATTTAGGATTGGATTCTACTGCACGTAACAGAAATTGGACCACTCTGGATTTAGCAATTAAGAAGTTTCTTTTCCCAGATAAGGAGAAGTCTGGAGGTTGGTGGCCCAGAACAGATATGATGGACCCATCCCATCCCTTAGGTCAGGATGGCATATAAGTCCAAGCTTCACGACTTGCCCTGGGGTCTCATATCCTTACGGGGCTCCTGTATGTACGTAATTAAATTTTTCTCTTGCTAATCTGTCTGATGTTAATTTGATTTTTAAGCCAGACAAAGAACCAAGAAGGACAGAGGAAAAAATTTTCCTCCTCTATGGTATGTATACTTGGTATTTATAATGCTAGTCACATTTACGAGAAGTTGGTATATAAGAGCAGCTAACAGATTAGCCTTGTGATTCCAACTTGATATGTAATGGAGTGATTGAGTTAAATTTAAGATTTTAAGCTGAAAAGTGTAAGAAAATAAAGCTAGTAAACAAGATTGGAATGCCTAAGAGAATTTGAGTCACCATACTTATAAGTTTAACTTATATTTATAAAAATCACCGAATTTTAGGGAAGGTTCTGTTATTCTACTTGAAGTACTAAGGAAACAAACCAAAGTATTTATACATGTTTAAGGAAATCTAATTCACTAAATTGTAAACAGCTTTTGAAAGTAATTGTTAAATTTTACTAATTTTTAAAACAGAATTATAAGAGTTATACTTTCAAAGCCCAAGGAAAGATTTTTTTTTTCTTAATTTGTAACTTAAATTAAATATTAGATGAAGTAACAAAATAACCATAAACTACTTTTTTTTCCCCATTTCTCAGAGTTGCTTTCAAGGATCTAAGAAATTCTCGTTGACATCTTTGAGGCCTAACTAGCAGGAAAGCTTCTCAAATTCCCCTGTGACCACCTTGCTGGTGGCTGGGTTTCCACCAGGATGGCTTTCCCTGGTGCCTGTACAGAGCATCACAGGGGGCCCACCTGCACAGACACTGTCCTACCCCCTTACCCTGCTGTGCCCGTTCTTTTCCATAGCACTAGTCACCTTCGAACATACTTTATAATTTACTTTTAAAAAGTTATTTATTCGGAGATTTTGGGGGTGGGTGGTAAAATATAAAACTTAGCATTTTAACCAGGTGTCAGGGTAAGATTCAGCAGTGCTTAGTACATTCACAACATGCTGGGACCACCAGGTTGCCTAAGGGGGGGTGAACCGGCTCAGGTCGGAAACGGAGCAGGTCCAAATTCCCGTGCCGATCAGGTTGCCCTTTTATTGTGCTTATTGTTTACTGTGACCCTCCCCTCAAGAACATAAGCACGTGGAGGGTGGGGGTCTGGTTTTGTTCACTGATGTCCTCAAGCACCTGGCCTAGCGTGCTCACCACCTGAGTGGGATCTGACCAGCTGCCCTGCACTCAGCTGCGGATGTGCTGGGGGAGGGAGCTGAGAGATCCAGGTTGCTGGTGTCTTCTGTAAACCACGGCTGACAGCAGCTCCCCTTGACTGTGATCTTGCAGTCTTACGATCAGGCCACAACAGCCTCATTTTTCTATCCTTCATGCCCACTCGTCTACTATTAAAAATAGAAGTACCCTTGAACAAGCTCCTGTTAACAGCCCCCCTTGACTTACAGCATCAGTATTGAGTGTTCACCACTTGTTAACCCTGAAACTGGCTGCACCAAAGGAATTGATTAAGGCAGCGCTGCTCAAAGTGTGGTCTGCGGGTCTGTAGCTGTCTGCAAGCTGTTACCACCCCATGACAAGAGATTGAGAGCAATCAGTAGAAACTTTTCTAGCAATTTGACAGAATATTTTTATGCTGTTGACTTAATAGTAAAAACTGGCACTTACATTTTGCACGTTTGGAGGAATTTGCTGTTTCATTTTTATACTGATTTTTCTAGTAATTCACATTTATTATATTTTCTGAAAGTACCAGTCCATGATGGGTTGGACATTTTTAAATGAACTGAATGACATGGGGAAGCTCAGAGATTCTCTCAAGGGCTGTGAATCAAGCTGGGAGGCTACCAGCCGGGAAGAAGGCTAGAAACATACCAGGCCCCTCTTGCCTTTGGACACCGGGCCCCAGCTCTCAGTCACAGACACCCCCATCATATTAATTATCAATTAACATCACCTCCTTACTTCCTTCCACCATCTACTTCCTGAGCGAGGCTAGTGGAGCTAGGCCACCGCTGAGAAACCAAGAGACAAATTCTTAAAAACTACTTGAATCAGTAGGAGAGTTTGGTAACGTGGCCAGACACAGCAAGAAAGTAGAACGAAGACCTCAAAACCACTAATATTAGTAAGAGAGTTTTGGTATTAGTAAGGGAGTTATATATATAATAGCTTTTCTCTTTACAGTAATAAGCATGTAAAATAGAAATATGGGGCTCCATTCATAATAATAACAAAATCTGTATAATGTCTTATTGAAGAGCCTAAAACAAGATCTGAATAAAGGAAAAGATGTACTATGTATTCAGATAGAAAGGCTAAACAACAAAAATAAAAAGTCTCCAAAAAATTATCACATGTATTTAATGAAACTCAAATTTGAAATAACAAATGTGTTAGTGTTTTATTTGAAGTAAGTAATCTTGACTTTATTCAGAAGAATAAACGCCTGAGAATAGCCCAGAAAAGTACTTAAAAATGGTAAGGAAGGTTTTTGTTTTTAACCAGATATTAGAACATACTAGAAAATCAGGTTAGTCAAATTAATATTGTAACAGCATATAGAAAAATGAGAGTTTAGTAGAACAGACAAAATAATCCTAAAATTATAGATTTTATAATCTATATAGATTTTATATATAGATTTTAGGATCTATAGAAATAGATCCTAAAAGATAAGGAATTTAATATAAGCAAAGGTGATATTTAATCCAACAGGAAATTTTGATAAATGATGCTATCACAACTGATCAGTCATCCAAAAGAAAAGTGGGACTCCAATTTCAGACCAAAAACAAAAATAAACCCCACTTGAATCAATGGCTTAAATGTGAAAACGAAAGCAAAATGGTTTTAAAGGAAATCTAGGAGACTTAGTAAAATCCAGGAGAGAAGCCCCTCTCAGCCAAGTCATAAAACCCAGGAAAAAAGACAGAAAAAAAAAAGATAGACATATTTGACTCCATACAAAAAAAGAAATTTTCTTAAATGACAAAAAAAAAAAAGAAAAATTATAAAGGAGATCAGTAGAGGAACAATTGATTTGTAAAAACATTTTCAATGCAAGTAACAAAGGACCAGTATCTATAACATATAAAAGACATTTACAAATGGACAAGGCAAACAAGCCGATGTAAAAGCGGGCAAAGGATGTATCACTGCAGTTGATAGAATACAACAGCTAACTTCCTTCTAGCATTTCTGCATGCTAGGCACTGCTCTGCAAGCTTTGCATCTATTAATTCATTTAATTTTTATAACAGTCCTGTGAGATAGGTCTTGTTTCTATCTTTATTTTATATATGGGAAAACTGAGGCACAGAGAGTTTAAGTAACTTGCTTGAGGTCACACAGCTAGTGAGTGGCAGAGCTATGATTTTAACCCAAGCGTCTTGGATCTAGAATACCTGTTAAATTGCCAATTCAAATGACCAAAAACATGAAATAATGTTCAAATCTGATTGACGTCAGGGAAGTCCAAATTAAAGTTACAGTAAACAATGAGTTACCACTTTAAATCTACCAAACTGGAAAAAAAATGTATAAAAAACATTAATACCCATTGCTCTCAGAGATGCTGGGAAAAAGAGTACTCTCTTACATTACTGGTAGAAATGTGAATTGTAGCTGCCTTTTAAGAAAGCTGTTTGAAAAACAATCTGGCAGCATTTATTAAAATTTTTGAAAATCCACATTCATTTTTGAGCCAACAATCTCACTCGCTGGGAATCTAGCCCATAGAAGCCCATAAAGGAATCAATGTGAAGAATGTAGTTATAAAATTATTTAATGCGTCACTGTTGGTACCGGGGAGGGAAACTTGGAAACAAATGAAGGCTCATCAATGGAGAGGGGTTGGACTCATTGTTGAACTTTCTCCCAGTAGTTTGCTGGAATCAGCTCCCGATACAATGCACACACCTCTTCCCAGAGCCACTCTATCCCACCAGCATGTCACTCAGGTTTGAAATGAACCAGGATGGGAATATTTAGGGCACGATATCAGCAAACACTGCCAATCAGGGTTTTCCCTGAGAGAGCTGGTTGTTAAACATTTACCAGCACAAAACTGCCTCCACTGCATAAAATGATATATAGCCATTAAAAATCGTGCACCAAAACTGTTACATTGTAGGTATTTTCATGAGGTTTTAATTGGGTGGAAGAGGAGAAGTATGCATACAATCCAGTTTTGATACAAATAATGAAAAAAACCTTACAGAAATATATGTGTGTGTTAACAGTTTACGTGATTATATCAACTTGGAGGAAAGTATGAAAGATATGTAGGGAAGAGGCAATATCTTTAGGGGCAGTGGTGAAGGGGAAGTTTTTTTAAAAATGATTCCATACACAACTCACACACACATATGTTTGTAGGTGTGTGTTCATAAAGAAATTAAGGAAGAAATACCAAGTAAGTTCATATCCACAGAGTGGTAGGGGTGTCTATGATATACCATCAAATGAGAAAGCAAGTTGCAGAGCCATCCACTAGGTGTGATTCCACTTCAGTAAATAGAAATAAACCCAAATCCCAATATAGGTGTGTATTTGCCTCTTTGAGCAGCATAAAAGCTTGTAAGTGCATAGACTCTGGATAGCCCGGGAGAGTAGGATTGGAAGTTAGTCACGGGAAGCTTTTCTTCATCTATCTTTAAACTGTTTCACATGTTACAACCAACAGGTATTTGGTTGAAAAAAATCAAATCCAAAAAAGTTCCAGAAAAAAAAAATCATCCTTTCTAATTGTCAGTGCTCTTTCACCCACTGTATCACCTTTGCACCTCCTAACTGTGTGAAAAGAACAAACACTGTTATCGCCATTTTACTGTTAAGGGAACAGAGCTCAGAGATGCAAACTGCCTTGCCCAAGACCACACAACTATCCATGGTGGAACCCGTCTCCCACCCAGGCCCCTGATCTACAGTACAGCGGTCTGAGCAGGTACCCCCATGGATACAGGGGAAGAAAAGCAGTAGCAACACCAGAAAGGGACCAGTGGTGTCTTTCTAGGTCAGGACAACTATGCAGGCAAGAATGAAGTCTGCTATGAAATAAAACACCCCTGAATACGTAATTATCAACATTTACCATGTATGACTAAGAAGTTTGTCTAACCTTTCTTGACGCAGTCAGCGTTTGCTAGCAATCTGATTGCATCATCTGGAGCCTTCGGTGCTAGTTTCACAGGGTTGTGTGAGGTCACGTGGCCCAAAGGATATTCAGAAACATCACCTACTGGGGGAAGAGGGAGTGGTGATGCGTCCTTCCCTGGGATCAGTGAGCTGCTGTCCGAGGCCCTGGCTGATGGCGCCACAACAAGGGGACCAAGTTGGAAGCCTGGCCAGTTCTTAACCTGCTAGAAGCCTCCTCGGGGCACGGATCTGTGTACTGTTCCTTTGCCATATCAGCGTCTTTAAAAACACACCTGTGCTTATTTAAGAGATCTCCGAGTCCCTGAAAATGGACGCGTGTGCACTGTGACGTGGCCAAATGAATCACAGTGGGAGCCCTGGGCGGCACCAGGCCGGCTGGCACTGCCACACCCGTCTTATCTTCCTCAATGGCAGTGAGCACATTCTTGTCTCTACGGGCAATGCTTGTCTTTTGCAAATGGAATGGGAATTATCTTTAGAGGTTCAGAAATGCTCTTTCCACGTCTCCTTTGCTTGGGGTGTGTTTGACCAAGACCAGTGAGTTTTGGTGGATCTGGCTGTAATGTGTTGAGGACCTACAGACAGGCTCAGCTCTGCTACCAGCTGTGGGATTTCGAGCAAGTCAGAACCACTTCCTGGGTCAGTGCCCTCATCTCTAATATAAGGATTGTAAAATCCTTACAATCCTCTCTTGTGGACCATTGTGAAAATCGAACTAGGAAATGTATGAGAAGATGCTTTGCAGATCATAAAGCCCTTTATTTCTTTGCCATGTCATAAGAAATGAGAGAGCTCCTCCATAGGGTCCCTATTCTCAGGTACATATTTTAAAAATATGTATCTATATATCTATACAGATCTCTATCTCTGTATCTATCATCTATCCATCTTCAATTTGAAATCACTCATGGTTAATCCAAGTTCCCTGGGAAATCATTCTGTAATGTTGAATGAAATTCCCTCAAGAGATTCTGTTGATATAAGTGCAAGAACAAAAAAAAAAGCAATGTTTGCCATCAACAAATAGGAATTTTTAAAAGATGCTTTTTTCTTGGCTGTAGTGATTTCTGCTTGGCGCTATACAAATGCCTTTATTTCAACAATGTTTTCTCCTTGTTTCTGAGAGGGGAGCTTTGGAAACAGGCTTAGTACAATGTGTTGCTTGAGCCTTTTAAAATGCAAATAAGTCTTTCAATTCAAAGTTCAGAATATTCTTCTAAATTTAAACGATATCTACTGTAAAATTTTGGAAAGCAATCTGGCAAAGATTGTTAAAATTAAAAATAATAATCTCTTTGGCTATGAATATGACAGAGCACGTCGTGACGCTAACATCCGTCGACTGTTTCCTACGTGCCAGGCACAAGGCTAAGTGTTTGGTGAGGATGGTCTCATTTAATCCTCACAACTCAGTGAGTAGGTGTGTTTTTATCCCTCATTTTGCCAACCAGGAAAGACTCCACTTTTCCCCAAACGTATGCATGGAAACGCCACTGCTAAAGTGGATATCGGTTGCATTTAGAACATCACCAAGCCCTGACAGATGGGCTAAGAGCACAGGAAGAGCCACCCTTTCTGTACGCCAGCCACTGTGCGAGACCCTTGTCACAAAGCATTTCCTTGCAGCTCCCGCCCCCCCACCATTCCCAGAGAAGGAAACGAGGCTCAGAAAGGGCGCAAACTCACACTTGCTGAAATGGCTCTTGCCTGCCAGGCCTTATCCTAGGCGCCTTCCAGCAGTTTTCCCAATTAAACACATAAGGAAGGGCAGAAAATACAGATAATAAACAAACATGGGGGAAATGATCAACATCTCTGGTGGTTCAAAATTACAACTTGAAACATCAGTGAGGTACCAAGGGCACCTATCTCGTAAGCCAAAGTTAAACGCCAACGGCAGTGACTTCATAGTGAAGCTAACTTATGTATATATTGCTGGTGGTGTTTTTATGACCAAACACTAAATGAAGAAGCAGATTACAAGTGCACGGTGCTCTCTCTAAGGGGATCCACGTGCATGACGGGGACCCGGCAAAATGAAAACAGCTGGCGTGTTAGAGGGGATGAAATTTTTAATCTCTTAAGTTGTCTTTACTATTTTCTAATATTGTTTTTACAAGAAATAAAACTGGGAAGGAAAGAGATTTTCTCTCCCCATTGCACCATTTTACAGCTGAGGGTTGCCTTCCTGACTTAAATAAATCAGGGATGTCACCCATAAATGATGGAAAAGCCAAGATTCAGTCATTTTGAACTTCTGCCTTCACCTGAATTATTGAAAGTGTACTTTCAAGTAGCAAATTTTATGATCATTATTCAACCCCTTCATTTTCTTGATGAGGAAATAGAGGCCCACAGACTTGGATTTCCTGGTCAGGGTCACGTAGTTGCCTGTAAAGCTGAGGCTAGCATCTGTTGTTTCATTTTATAAAAATTCTATAAAATGAAAGTGCATATATTATTTATAAGAAATCACCTTGAGGTGTTTTACGACCAGCACTTCTGACACCTCATGTGTGGTGCTTTTCCCAGCACCAGCAAATTCCCCAATTCTCTGGACACCAGCCGGGTGTCCAACAATCTGATTCTGACGCTAACTCCATGGAGCTGGTATAGACCCCACTGGTTAAGGGCTCAGTCCAACAAGACTGTCCCCACTTCAGACACCCAGTCACAAGCCCCAGGTTGTCACCTGTACTTCTGACCCACTGGCCATAAATCTGGAGTGCCCATGAGCGCCCCCTCAGCTTCAATAATGTGTTAGAACAGTTCACAGAACTCAGGAAAAGGACTTATTTATTATTACTGGTATATCCTGTACCAGTACCTTTATAAGATCATTATAAAGGATAAAAATGAACTGCCAGGTGAAGAGGTACACAGGGTGAGGTCCCAAGCGTGGAGCTTCTGTTCCCATGGAGTTTGGGGTGTGCACCCTCCCAACACATGGATGCCTTCACCAACCTGCAAGCTCTTGGAATCCCATCATTTTGGGGGGTTTGTGCAGATTTCGTTAGTGAAATAATTGACCACTGGTGATTGAACTCACCTTCCAGGCCCTCTTCACCCCCTGGAGGTTGGGGGTAGGTCTGAAGCTCCCAGTTCTCTAATCCTGCCTTGCTCTTTCCGGCCACCAGTCCCCAACCTGAGGCTATGAAGGAGTCCCCAGCCCCTAGTTATCTCATGCAAAAGACACTCATACAAAACCAAACATATATATATATATATATATATATATATTTCTTACCGTATCACACCAAAAATTCATCACTGAGGAAAATGGGTAGACCTCAGAATCCAAACACTGGAGTAAGCATGTCCTTAGGGTTCATTCTAGAACTTGTGGTCGGGTATGTTGGCCACCGGTCTTGAGGTCTAGGCTCGCTCTAGGGCAGTGTTCTCACTGTGGCGTCCCCGGACCAGCTGCATCACGTCACCTGGGGACTTGTTAGAAATGCACATGCTCAGGACCTGTCCACAATGTAGTGAATCATGAACTCTGAGAGGGGAACCCAGCAATCCGTCTTTTCTTGAGCTCTCCAGGAGCTTCTGATGCACGCGAAAGGCTGAGAGCCAAGCTCAAAGGCAGTGCTTCTCCAAACTCCATGGGCATCAGAATCCCCTGAGGGTCCAGTTAAAATGCAGGTTCTGATTCTGTAGGCCTGGGGGGATGGGTTCAGAGAAAAAGCCTTTCTAACAGGCTCAGGATCTGTCAGTGCTGCTTCTTTGGGGACCACAGTCCTAGGAGCAAGATTCTACTACAGCTGCGTGCCCACGGGCAAGCTGTGAATGGGTTCCAGCTACTCAGGTACTGAACGGCCGCCCTCCGTGTCCTCAAGACTCAGTGCGGTGCAGGAGTAGCAGCTCGGGCATCCACTGAAGCTTGTGAGAAAGGCAGAATCTCAGCACCTCCCCAGACCCACTCAAGAAATCTGCATTTAAACAAGATTCTCAGATTTGTTTGTAACATTAATGTTTGGGAAGTGCTTCTGGAAGCTGCTGGATGCCGAAGTTGCTGAGCCAGCCTCCTCCAGCCCAGGCAGACTCAGACGCTACCCCAACGTGACTTACAAATGTTATCACCTTCCACTTTCGAAAAAGGCTGGTGGCTCAGGTGTAAGAGGTGAAAACCTAGGGTTTCACCAGACACAAGAGCCAAAGTGGGGATGCGGGGGTGAAAGAATGGGGAACAGTCATCATGCAGAACTGAAAGCTTTGAGAAATGAGGACTCTGCCCTGTCCCCACCAAAAAAAAAAATTGATCTTGATAGTTTTTCCCAAGCAGTACAACTTCATCCCAGGGGGGTGGGTGGTTGGCAAACACTGAGGTTACCTTTACCCCCTTTAAACCTTCCCTCCCACCCCTGACCCTGCTCCTGACCCTTCCAGAAACAAAGGAAGCAAGAAAGAAATGCACGATGAAGAAAGGGTTCTGTTTAGAAGCATTTTAGAGCAATTGTCTACAGTATTAGTTTCCTGTTGCTGCTGTAACAAATTACCACACACTTAGTGGCTTAAAACACCACAGATTTACTAACTTACAGTTCTGGAGGTCAGAAGTCAGGAACTAGTTTCACTGGACTGAAGTCAAGGGGCAGGAAGGCTCGCATGCCTTCTGCAAGCTCTAGGAGAAAATATATTCCCTTGCCTTTTCCAGTGTCTAGAGGCCACCTGCATTCCTTGACTCATGGTCCCTCCTCTGTCTTCAAAGCCAGACGCACAGCAGGTTTAAATCTTTCTCCTCTAACTTCTGTTTCTGTCACCACATCTGCTTCTCTGATTCTGACTCTTCTGTCTCCCTCTTTCCCTTGTAAGGACCCTGTGATGACTTTGGCCGACCCAGATAATTCAGGATCACCTCCATCCCAAGGTCTTTAATCACACCTGCAAAGTCCCTTCTGCCATGTAAGGTAATATATTCGCAGGTGCCAGGGATTAGGACATGAACGTCTTTGGGGAGCATTATTCTGCCCACCCCAGCTCCTTTTTAAAGCTCCTCTGAAGGGTCTAGGGTGAAGGATGCCACCTTGCCAGGGGCTCTGCTAGGCTCCAGTGGGCCCTGTCTTGGAATTGGTGATGGTAATGGATGTGTCACTGCCTCATTCAGAGCTGGGAACAGTGCAGTAGTTCAGTGTCAGACTTCCCACTGTCAGCAGGACTCAGCTTAAGTTATTTATAGTGTCAATGGCTTGCCTTTTGCATTAAGTAACCATTTGCATTAAATGAATTTTTAAAATAGGAGCCGCTCGGTGCCAAGCTGGAGAGTGTCTTCTGTTCGTGGGGCTCACAGCGAGAGCTGAAACATGCTGAATGAGTATTTTTATTTATCAGGCCCAGCTGCCCACACGCCAACCACAGTTACATCTGAAATACACTTATCTCATGACGTCTCCATTGAGGACTGGCTCTTCCTTCTTGCTCTAAATGACCAGATCCAGTGATGGGCGTTGTATAAGAGCTGGTCATCAAGGCCTTCCGCTGCTCAGAGGGCTGTGACCTTGAGCAGGAAGCCTGTGGATTCAGAGGCCCCTCAGCCCCTGGCCGTTGTGAATTTATGCTCACACATTTCCTTCTGGGAACCGGAAGTAATGATAGAGGTGCTCCCTGCAGCTGGGGCTGGGGGAACCCGTATTCCTTCAGCCGCCCTGAGCACCTGGGGATACGACAAGAAAAGGCCCAGTGCCCACCCCGCGGGAGCTTCCTTAGAATGAGGAGGAAAGAGTGATCACGCAGAGTGGCAGGTGTCACACTAACATTAAGTAAGGGGCATCATGGGGACAGAGGAGGAGCCCCCATCCAGCCTGGGAGACAAGAGCAGGGGCTTGAAGAATGGGGAGTTAATAGGCACAGAGAGGAGCAAGATGCATGGAGAGCACTAGGTAGGTGTAACCTATTAGTACGTATGTTACTGGTGTCGTTGTTATCATTATTATTATTAACTTACTGTTGCACTCATGCTACACACAAAGGCTGCTGTGATCATAACACCTAACACTTAACCCAGCACTTACCACATGCTGTGTGCCAAGGGTGTTCCATCCACTGACTTCTGTAATGCTCACAACCACCTTCTGAAGCAGTGGCCATCATTATACTGGAAGGAAACTGAGGCACAGGGAGCTGCAAACAGGGATGACACACCTGGAAGTGTTGCCCTTCCTCAGAGTCTGACTCCCAGAGCCCTGGCTCTGGGACTCACGATGTTCCAAGTTCTGGGTACCAGGTACCACGGCAGACACAGGCGAGGTGGAGTGAGTGGTACTCCACCACTCCATGAGGTGCATGGTACTGGATAAAGGGTTCTAGAATCTTCCAATCGAGAGCTCTGTGTCTTGAAGAAGGTGAACCGGGCCCAGCCTCCATGTGCCGAGTATGGAAGCTGTAAGAGGGGAAGGAGGAGGTGGGGACAGGTGGGGGGCAGGGGGAGGACAAGCAGGCCTTCCAGGGACAGGGCAAGGGGGTCCCCGAGTTCGCCGATCCCCGCTGCAGTTGGTGAGTGGCTCCTGGGCCCCCAGCAGAGACAACAGCCCACACATTGGCTCTCAAACCTTTGAACCTGGGAGGACACTGCCCTTCGTGAGGCCGCCCCTGTGTAGCACAGCAGGTGCCTCGGCCACAGGGGAGGAGCGGGAACTCCCTAGGCTCTGTGGCTGACAAGCCCATGACAGATGGCCCTGGAGTGGCCGATTCGAGGTGGTGGAACAGACCAGCGCCAGGGCCTGGTTCCAGGGAAACATCCATGGATGCTCACAGAACGAGTCCCAGAGACCCCACTCCTGTACGCTCTCCCTCTGCCGCCTCTGTTACAGCCCCTCTTTCAGCCCCGGCAGGAATGGGCTCTTCAGGGTCTAATACAACTTAGCAACAACTCGGGCCTTCCGACGACCCACCTGAGGCCTCCAGAGCTCCGTCTCAGCCCTGAAACTTCTTCACTGGGCGGTGATGAGCCATGCAAAGGCTCTTTGGGCAGGCTTCCCATCCACATATTCGGTTAACTCAACCTTGTCAGCAGGCGATTGGTGGAGATTCTCGCTCTGACGACCTGGGTGCAGCCAGCCTGGAGAGGGAGCAGGGAGAGCCTCAGGCCATTCTGAGGAATCTCCCATCATCACGTTCTTCTCTCTAAACGCCCTATAAAAAAAAAGAGTCTTGATATCTGAGGGAAAATTGGGTGTCTTGGGCAAATTATTCCAAGTGCCCTGCCAAGTATTACTGGCTTTTATTGTATTCTCTTAGTTGTTTTTAGTTGTCCTGATTATACTTTAAGAATAGAGATTTTTTTTTTTTTTTTAACTTTTTGGCTGTACCACGTGGCACGTGGGATGTTAGCTCCCCGACCAGAGAGCGAACCCGCACTCCCTGCAGCGGAAGCGTGGAGTCTTAACCACTGGACCACCAGGGAAGTCCCCAGAGAATTTTCAGTTAGTCAGATTCCTCTGTTCTTAACTGTCACCAGCAGCCATGGTGAAGAGCTGGCAGGTTCAAATCCTGGTGCCACAACTTAGTGACCATGTGGCCTGGGCAGTGTGCTCAGTCTTTCTGTTAACTATGGATAAAAACGAGACCTGGGCTTCCCTGGTGGCGCAGTGGTTGAGAATCTGCCTGCCAATGCAGGGGACACGGGTTCGAGCCCTGGTCTGGGAAGATCCCACATGCCGCGGAGTGACTGGGCCCATGAGCCACAATTGCTGAGCCTGCGCGTCTGGAGCCTGTGCTCCGCAACAAGAGAGGCCGCGATAGTGAGAGGCCCGTGCACCGCGATGAAGAGTGGCCCCCGCTCGCCACAACTAGAGAAAGCCCTCGCACAGAAACGAAGACCCAACACAGTCATAAATAAATAAATAAATAAAATTAAAAAAAAAAAAAAAGGTAAAAAACGAGACCTGTCACCAGAGCCTGTCGTGAGGATAAAATGAGTAATTGCTCATAAAACACTGAGAGCTGAGGCTGTGCGTAGTAGGCGCTATGTACGTGTTTCTAATATTGTTATTATTATTGTTTATCTAACTTTTCTCCTTCTTCTCTGGTCCCTGCTTGCCTTCCCCTCTCCAGGAAACCAGTCTAAAGTGTTTGACATATGACCTGCTTTCCTTGTAGACAGGCTTTTCAAAGTCAGAATTAATTCCAGGCCACAAGTCACAGCTAACAGCCCATGATGCTGTGGTAACAATTCCCACGAGGGCTGTGTGAATTATGACCAGCTACAGTGATCGCCATACTCTGGCCTAACAATGCAATTTACCCATAAAGTAAATTCCTTATAGGCAGATAATTTTTACTGACAGTGTATATGTCTGGATTCTTAGTGACAAGCAACAGAAATTGATCCTGGCTGAGAACATTGCGGAATGACCAGCAGGTGGTGAGAGCTGGGGAGGTGCTCCTTTAATCCACGCCCTCTTACGGGAACCTGGCCTGAAAAAGCTTCTGTCATCTTCAGCATCAGTCTTCTAAGGCTGCCCTGGGCATCAATATCCAGAAAATGGGAAGAGAAAGTGGAAAAAAAGAGGGGGTCATGCAGGGGACGTCTCATTGGCCAGGCTTGGAAGTAGCTCCAAGCCAATGGCTAGAATTCAGTCACATGGTCTAACCACAAAGGAGGCTGGGAATATCTTCTGGCCACGTGCCTCGGAGAGAAAAGGAAACAGGTTTAGTGATTAGCTAGCAGTCTCTGCAACAGAAAGCAAGCATGTGGTCCTTTCAGTTACCAGCCCTCCTCAAAGCTGCCACTACATAGGCTGCTCCAGACACTGAGACCCCCCTGTGACAGGAGATTGTGATAAATTGCCCTGTTATTTCACTCTTTAAGACACCTTTCTTCTCTTAGGCAAGGGCAAGTCCCATTTGATACATAAGGCACATAGCTCTTCGTTTCATTTTACAATCCGGCCCAAAGGGCAAGACGCACAGCTGGGTTCTAACATTGGCGGGAGCTCGGGGGGTAGGGGTGGGGAAGCAACGTACCCCCTTCCCTACCTGCCTACCTTGCTGTCTCAGTGCTGCCTCGAAGACCTTTCTTCCCAAGCCTACCAAGCACCTTGTCACGTCCTGCTCAAAAGTTGTTGATAAGAGGGCTGGGGGCAGGGCTGGGGGGAGAGGGAGTGAGCGTTTCATGGGCACAGAGCTCCATTTGGGGAAGATAAGAAAGCTCCGGAGATGGATGGTGGGGAGGGTGGCACAGCAGTGTGACTGTGCTTAATGCCACGGAACTGTGCCCTTAAAAATGATTAAAATGGTAAAATTGTGTATTTTACCACATTTTTTTTTAACGGAAAGAGCTATTGATAAAAAACAACAGCTTGGATGACCCTCAAAGGGCATTATGCCAAAAGAAAAAAGCCAAACACACAGGGCTAAACGCTGGATGTTTCCATTGATAAGAAGTTCTGGAAATGTCAAAACTACAGGGGAAAAAATCCAATCAGTCATTTGCAGCAGCCAGGGTTACGGGAAGCCTGCTCATTGCAGAGGGGCCTGGGGGAGCCTCTGGGGGTTCCATATTGTGATTAGGTACAACTGTCTACACTGGTAGAAACACACCATATGTACGCTTAAAATGGATTTTTATTTTATGTAAATTATACTTCAATTAGCTGATAAAAGAAACTGTTACCTCAAAATTGTGGGCTTCCTCCCCCCGTTTCCCAGGGACCGGAGGGACTCCACACACCCATAGTTTCCCACATTTAGAGAGAAAACAACAGGGAGTCCCAAGAAGGGGCAGAGCCACTGGCGAGATGGAGATGGGGAGGTGGGTGAGGACAGGTAATGGGGCGTCGCAGGCTGTCCCGTGGCCTTGCTGGCCCCGCCCGGTGAGGTGCAGCCTGTCGGCGCCTCCTTGCGGGAAGCCGTCGGGTCTCCTCGGGGGCCATACTCTGTGCTCAGCCCAGTGGCCCACCGCTCGTAGCTGAGGGCACCTTGGGCAGGCTGCCTAAAGCACCGCCCTTCCTATTCCACACTCTGCTGGCGGTGAGTCTGGAAAAGCAATGCAGGCTCAACTGAACATTTCATTTCTCTTTACTTCCCGTCCTTGCTGTTCTCTCAGCTCCGGCCCTTGTCCTGGTCGGGACCAGGCCCTGGGTAACGTGCTCCAGTGTGATATCTATCGGGAGGCGTCTGTGGGTGTGGGGGGCAGAGCACCAACGTGCAATTAAAGGGTCTGCGCTGGGTTGGGCCGCCTGCACCCCAGCACCTCCCTCGAGGTCCCAGCCCCCAGGCCCGGCTCCATCCCTACGCTCCTCTCCTCTGCGGCCCCTTAGGGGTCCCTGTCCAACGGAAGTCAGAAGGAACCTGGCTCACGAAAGTGAGTTCCTCAGTCACAAAGACAAATCACTGTTAAAGGCAGAGACCTCGTGGGGAGAAATGGCTCCCTTCTGATGGGCTCCATCCCTCTGCTGGCTGTGGATTCTGTAAACTGGGTGACCGACTGCAGGGGTTGGTTATGTCCCCAAAAGATACGTCCAGGTCCTAATCCCCACTACCTGTGAGTGTGCCCGTATTTGGAAACAATGTCTTTGCCAATGTCGGGAAGCTAAGGCTCTCGAGATGAGATCATCTGGTGGCCTTATAAGAGGAAGGGGAGGGGGATTTGCGACTCAGAGGCACAGGGGAGAAGCCCTGGAGGCCATGAGAAGATAGAGGCAGAGCCTGGAGTGAAGCGTCCACTAGCCAAGGAATGAACGGAGCCTCCAGAAGTTAGGAGAGAGGTGAAGAACAGGTTCCCTCAGAGCCTCCAGAAGGAGTGGCCCTGCTGACACTTTGATTTTGGACTTCTGGCCTCCACAACCGTAAGAAAATTAATTTCTGTTGTTTTGTGTTAGTGTCTTAAGGCAGCCCTGGGAAACTAACCCACCACCTCTCCTGGAGCTCAGGGCCTGCCTTGGGGAAGCCCCAGACGGGGTTGGAGAGAGCAGGTCCTCATCCCATCCTCCGCAGACATGTAGCAGCTCTGGGCCGGCCTCCAGCTGTTCAGCCCCGGCCTCTCAATGACATTTTGATGGCAGTCTGGAAGATGAATTTGATGGTCTTTGGGGGTCCCTTCCAGTTCTCATATATATGATGGCTTACCAATTTAAAGAGCCAGCAGAGCGAAATAAAGTGGCGTTCAAACTTTTTTAAGCAGTGGAACCCTTTAGGTATCAAAGGGAATTGTACGCCAAACCTTAACCTATGAAGTGGAGTCATCTGCTTGGAGCATGATGGCAGGGCTGTCCTGGCAGATCCGGTGAGAGGCCTCAAGCCCCACCCCACCCGCCGCCAGCCTCTCCCTCCCCACAGTCGCCTCCAAATAGCCACTCCAGCCCTGAAGCACCTCCAAGGTCCTGGGAATTCCAGAACACAGCCTGAAGCCACAGGTGCTGGGGAACCTGCATCCACCCTGGAATCAGACACTGGGGCCTCAATGCCAGCTCCACCAATGGCCACCAGGTGGCCTCAGACAAGTGGTTGCTTCTCTGAACCTCAGTCTCCTCATCTGTAAAATGGGGATCCTAATTCCCACTTCCTCTGATATTTGGGGGGTTAAGTGACAAACATAGGTGCCTGCAACAGCCCACAACAGACATAACATGACTTCCTGTCTCTTCTCTTTTCTCACTCTGCTGTTCCTGGCCCTCCCCTGTCTCACCTGGGCCTCGACCTGCAGCTTCTTTCTGAGCCGCCCCACTCCATGCACACTCCTGATAAACTCACAGCCATGCCTTTGCACAAGCAGGTCCTTCAGTGTAGCCTGCTTCTCCCCTTACTTTCCCTTCACACACACACACACACACACACACACACACACACACGCCCTCCAGGCCCACCTGACAAACCTCTGTTCATCTTTCAAGACCATCTTTCAAGTGGCTCGGCAGAGGTAGTCACCCCACGTGTCCCCTGCAGGGCTGCCCTGCCCACACACCCTGCTGCTCTGTAATTTTTCACATGATCCTCCTCTCACACTTTCTCCCCTTGTTGCTCCACTGAACTGTGCCCATTTCCAGAGCATGACTGCACGGCAGGCCCTGCGGGCTGACTGTGAGCAGCCGTGCCCGCCCCTCCCTCACAGAGCCCTGGTTCTACGTGAATCGCGCGTGGTCTGAGCCCCTCGTGGAAATTCCCTTCCCTGTGCCAGTTGTTGGTCCAGGGTGTCACGTGGCCCAACCTGCCCAATGAGCTGGAAGGGGCGGTGAGCTTCCCCTCCCCGCCCACACCCCCCGAGAGAGAAGGATGCTGTCCTGTGAGGATGGGATGCTTGGCCCTGCTGCAGTCACAATGTCACCAGGAGGGACCAGAAGAATCTCAGAGACACCAACTCATTGTGGAGCCCCTGACACAACTCTGGAATCAAGTACTTCCAAACTTCTTCTGAAGTTGGGTAATAAGTATCTGTGTTGTCTGACTATAAGTCAGGAATTGTTAAACACAGTGTGCACCTCACTGGGTTGGTCCGGTGATTAAGTGGATTAATTCATGCCGACCACTTGGCGCCTAAGGCAGTCCAGTCAGCCTTGACCTCCCACCATGTGTCCCCGTGCCCCGCGCTGAGGCTGCCCATGGACCCTCCACATCCATCTGAGGAAAGAGCACACGGGTTCTTATTGCTGACGGCCGAGAGGGAGCACCAAGCTTGGGGCCGCTTCCCAACACACGCCTGGGACCGAGTAGCCTAATATCTCATCACTGGCAAAACCCACGTGCAGGTGCATAAAGTACCCGGTGGGTGAGGGTCACCACGTTTGGCCTGAGTCAAAGGTTACTGACTTGACTAGAAGGTAGGCTCACAAACGTTTGTCCCTTCTCACATTATCACCTTTCTGCTCTCATGCTCTTTTTTTAAGCCCAACTCACCTTAAAACAGTTGCCATCAGAGCCCAGGACCGCGTGGCCCACACAGCACAGCCAAAAGCCCCGAGGCTCCAGCCCATGAGGCACTTTCCAGGTGGAGACTCTGCCTCCTGGCCTAGAGGCCCTGGTGCTCCACAGGTGACTGGACAAACGTCCACTTGCACCCCAGAGCACCTGACCTTGCACGGTGGACATATAGCTACTCTTGGAAAGATAAGGGGATCGTGGACAAATGCGCATTAGGCAACAGGGCAGAGAACAGAACTGGTCTCAGAAACACGAGCCCCAGGTTTTGGTTCTGATTTTGTCACTGGCAAACTGGGGCACTTCGGAAGGTTCCCACAACATCACTGAAGCCCCTCCCTTTCCTGCACAATAGGAGCCTGCGTTAGCTAGCCACTGGTAGCCTGTGAACTTGAAAACTGACTCCACCACTTGCTAATTGTATAACTTTGGGCTAGTTCTATGTTTGACCTCCCAAAGTTCCAACTTTTCTTACCTGTAACATAGTAGGGCATGATAATAATCCCGATTTTGTAAGCTTTACAAATAATACGTGTAAAGTACCCAACACAGGGCGAGCCACACAATAGGCACGCACATAGATATTCTCATCATCATCACTTCTGGCTTTAGGAGTCTTAACCTCGTGATAGACTTGTGAGCCAGGCCAACACTATCACTTTTTAAACTCAAGGATCACAGGAGGCCTTGCCCCGTGGGGCTGGTGAATAAATCAGGGATGAATCCGGCACAGAGCCAGGGCGGCAAGCCCCGGCCCCTGCAATGTTGCCCAGACCAACTTCCTCCCGAGTACGGGAATTTAAAAAAGACATCTAGGTCAGAGTCATAAGTAGAAGTGACTGAGGGTCTTCCATGAAAACAGCAGGCTTTCGCTGATCAATAGCTGCCATTTATTTCAAAGAGAGGAAGAGAGAATTCCAAAAGGAGTCTGGGATTGGAAATGTGTCTGGAGTCCTCAGCCTGAGGGCTGAGTGGGCGTTGAATAGCAGCCCAACCTCAGAACGGGAAAGATCCTTCTTCCTTCCCCACCAACCAGCCCCACCAAGGACAAGTCCCCACCAGTAAAGCCCCTCTACGCCCAATGACTCCCCGCATTGGGAACCCCCAGGCTCTGGTCAGCCAGCCACCCTGGGACCAGCTTTCTCAAGATTTCCAGCGTCTCGATAGTAAACCATCCTTCTGCTTTTCTGTTCTGGAAACCAAGCCCCTCTGACATGACATAGAACTTTTTTATCTTCTCACTCCTTCCTCCTAGACAGCTACTTTGCAACCAAACAAATGTTCACGTACTATCCTCAGACCCTAAATGAAGCCCCTGTGGGATTAAAAAAAAAAAAAAAGTTGTCAGAAGCCCCAAAATCAGAGCCTTAGGAGCTCCTGATACTAAACTCACGGACACGCCAACACAGCCACACGTGGGCATACGCCCTCTCAACGTGGCCTACAAATATGCATGAATATTTTTGTTTGTTTGTTGCATTCTGGTTCAATTCTGGTTTTTAGTTGGCCAACGGTTTCAGTTCACTTATCTCCACATCTGTGCTCCAAAAAAGGAACAAGAGAGTTGTTTCAAAAGGACCTTTCAAATCCAAGCTATGAAAACTCTGAATTTTTTCAAGGCTACTTTTAAACAGATTTTCATTATGAGCATCCTTGCGTGCATGCACATACACTCCTCTGGCCAGTTGCTTTTCAGCAAAACTATGGTGGAGACGATGCTCATTTGCATTCCTCCGTCTCTTGTAGCTCCGCCCCCCCATTCAGGTTGGTGTCATGTGACCAGTGCTGGCCAATGAAATGTGAGCAGAAGTCACTCCTTTCATTCCAGGCTGAGGTAGTTAAGAACTGGTATGACCCTCCAGTTCCTCTTTTCCAGCCCCAGTGGCCTCCATCTCCCTCATCTTCTGCAGATAGTGTAGGTGCAAGATGGAGAAAGGCTGCCTGACCCACCCTGTGAGTGAGATTCAAGCCTGAGACTGAGGGGGGTGGCTACTGTGTCAGCATCAGTAACTTGGACTAATGTAGGGTTAGTTTTCAGACTGACTTCACCTTCATTCAAAGTAGATCGTTCACTTTCAGTCCATTTCATGTTCTTAGAAGTAGGTCATTGGTGTAATTCATTATCCCATGCTCATTTCTCGAGCTTGTATGGAGCCCTACCATGGGCCAGGCACTTGTGGGCCTGGGGCTAGGGAGCTGAGTAAATCCTTCCCCACATCTTCCCTAAAGGATTGTACAGTCTATTGAGGCAAGACAGACACACAGCCAACGAGCACTCTTGAACACATCTGTCTAGATGGCATGAGTAAAATAATTATCTCTGGGGAATTGTCTCAAAGCTGTCATAGGTGCTGACAGGAGATACAGGAATCAAAGCATACACTTTCTTTGATCAGACTTAATTGGACAGATGTTCCACTGAACGATATTCAGTTAGGCTATTGATTCTTTAATTCCTCATCTATTAAGCACATAGTGACCCAGACCCATCCCATGTGTGAGAAAGATACCCCACCCCAGGAAACAGGTAAAAATATGACAATCAAACAGACTCATGGCAAAGTGTTCCTTCTCTCACATTACAAAAACTTAAAGCATGCCTGAGGGCTCATTTTGTACCCACTAGGTTGTAAAAAAATAAAGTTTTCATATGAAACGTCTATATTAGTTTGCTCAAGCTGCTGTAACAAAGTACCACAAACTGGACGGCTTAAACAATAGAAACTGATTATTCCACATTCTGGAGGCCAGAAGGCCAAGGTCAAGGTGTCAGCAGGGTTGGCTCCTTCTACAGATTGTGAGGGAGAATCTGTTCAGCCCACTCTCCCAGCTTCTGGAGACTGGTTGAAGCCTTTGCTGTTCCTTGGACGCTTTACCTTGATCTCTGCCTTCATCTTCACATGACATTCTCCCTGTGTGTGTACCTATCTCTGTGCCCAAATTTCTCCTTTTTATTAGGACACCAGTCATATTGGATTAGGGGCCACCTTCTCCAATAAGACCTCATCTTAAGTTGATCATCTACAACAACCCTATTTCCAAATAAGGTCACATCCACAGGTCCTGGGGAGTTAGGACTTCAGCATTATTTTATTTTATTTTATTTTGTTTTTTATTTTATCTTATCTTATCTTATCTTATCTTATCTTATCTTATCTTATTTTTATTCAACCCATAACAATACCCAGCACTGGCAAGGTTGGGGTAAACTGGTATGCTTATACTGTGATGTTTCTAGCAATAACAGTAGCTATAAAATGTTAGGCACCTCTAAATTAGACCAGTCCTTGGAACACAGAAGGCCCTCAAGATATATGTTAAATATATAAACGATGGATCTGGGGACCACATGCCACGTAGATAAGATTGCCTTTTCTCGCTGTGTGACCTCAGGCAAGTGGCTTCCCCTCTCTGGGCCGTAGCTCTCAACTATGAACTTGGGATGGTCATGCTTGCTGCTTTGTAGGACTAATGTAAAGAGCTAATGAGGTCGTATCTGTCAAATGCTTAGCAGAGAGATCTGCAAACAAGTGCTTAATAAACATTTGATATTATTGTTAAAAAATGTTAGGGAAGTAACGTGCATCAGTAACTATCAAGATGAATACCCTTTGGCCCACAGATCTCACGCTCAGGAATGTATCTTATACCTGCTGTGCGGGTCAAATCTGGGTGTTAGCTTTTCCAGGGCCATACAGAGATGAACAGAAAGAGTCAAAGCAATAGCTTACAAAAATTATTCTAGATACAAGTCATTGTAATTATACTTAAATATACTTATATATTATAGTCACGGAGGTTCATTTTCTACTGCTGCTAGAACTTTGATGGGAAAGTCTGAAAAGATCTGTCTTCAGGAAATAATCCAACTGAAGCTGAAGCCACTAGATACAAAGATGATTGTTGTGGCATAACTGCTATTCCCAAACTGGAAACAGAGAGACATTATTTATTCAGCTAATATTTACGGAGCACCTTCTATCTGCAGGGCTTTCTGCTAGGGGCTGGGGATGCAGTGGTAAAGAACTATTCTAGTCCCTATTTGCAAAGAGCCTACAGTCCCAACTGGTGAATGTTTTCATGAATTTTATTCTTAACATGTTGGCATAACATGCAGGCATTTAATGGTAATTAAGAAAGATGCAAATACCATTTGAAATTCACAAAGATTAACTTAGAATGGCATCTACGCTATACTAGAACTATTTGAAATATGCATGCTTGTTGACTTTAGTCTATTTGGTTCACTTCTGTTTGCTCCATAAGAACTTGTTGGACTAAATGAATGCATTGAGGACTGGCAGGTTATATGCAAAATCAAAAAATCAAAAAAGCAAGAGAGACCATTGTTGTACTTGGGCAATAGAATCATGAATATGTTTTCCAAAAATTTCCTTGATACAGTTGTTACTATAGTCTGTTGAAAAGTAAGTTAATAAATGAAAAAAGAGAGTCCTAGCTGCCTCTAGAACTCATATGTCAAGGGAATGGAAATCTTAAAGAAACAATAAAAGAACTTTGAGTCTGGGATGTCCCCAGGGCTGAGAGACTGTGAACCTGGATCTTGGTCATTCTTCAATCCTCCCCAGGGCAGACAAGTCCGAGGCTGTTGCGAAGGTCCGAGGGAGACGTGGTGAGGGTCTGAAGTAAGAAAGTGACAGGAGTGGTGAGGAGGATCCAACAGGAGAGAACTGCTCATCTTCTGTGCGAGATTCTCCACTCCAACTTCCCAAATGCTGCACTGGCTCTGTTCCTCTTCCTCTCTGTGCTTTTCTAGAAGGAGTGAGACTTGTTATCCCACATTTGGATGACTTCTAGATACATTTAGAAAAGCTTATTTGGACAAAGTTCTGGTATGGTCAACCAGTTGAGACAGGAAGACAAAATTTCTGCCTGTTTTGACAAAATACGTGCATGCAAATAAAACCCAAAATGAACTCTTAATATCCAATGGGCCTTGCAAGCCCCTTGACTGATGTGACTTGACAGCTCCCTCTCTCTCACTGTCCCCAACATATACACAAGCGATCCACCCCCAAACTTGATAGATTCTACCTAAAACCACGTCTCAAGTCCTTCCACTCTCTCCACCCCACAGCCACCGAGTCCAGGGCCCCAGAAACTCTTGCCTGGATTCCTGCAACACCCACTACTGGTCTCACGGCTTCCACCCTTGGCCTCCTTGGTCCATTCTATGCACAGGAGCCAAAGAGATCTTTTTAAAAACACAACTCAGAGTATGTCACTCCTGCTTCAAGTGACCTTCAGTAGCACCCATTTCACTTAGGCTATAATAATGAATCCTTAACACGGACTGCAAGTCTCCCCACGTGCAGCTTCTGCCCGCCTCTCCAGCCCTTCTCCTTGCTGGACCCTCACTCACTTCACTGACCACATTGCCCTCTTTCAAGCTCCCAAATGAGTCAAGCTCTTTCATGCCTCGGGGCCTTTGCACGTGCTGTTCTTCCCACCTGGAATGTCCTCTCCACTCTCTGCCTAGCGAACAGATATTCATTTTTCAGCTCTCAGCTTAAAGTCATCTCCTTCAAAGGGTCTTTTCTCACCTCTTCATATGGATTAGAAACCCCTGCTACTACTCAGTACTTAACTTTCATACAATTATCTAAATACATAAATTTCTTGTTTATCTGTGCGATTATTGGTTTAATGTCTGTCTCTCCTATTAGCTTATAACTTCTACGAGGGCAAAGACCATGTCTGTTTTGCTTCTCATTGTATACCCACCCGGTGCCTAGCGAGGTTCATGGTGAGCCCTCAACATAGGATTTACCGAATGAATGATTCAATGAACCAACCCAGACATCAGTTCAGTCACAAGAAATATTTCCTGGTTGTGTCCTTCATCTGTTGAATGCAAATTTATTCAACAGTTACACAATGAAGAGTAACAGAAACATATAATAATTCTTTTGCTAACATGGAGGATGTATTCCAAGGACATACTTCATGGTCTGACAGTTTATTGCTAGAGATAGAAGTGTAGCAGGCAATGAGATTTGGCCCAGGGTGCCAGATAAAGAATTGTCTTGGAAACATCATTAAATACTTTATAAATTAGGCAATTTCAGGCTGTGAGGGATAAAGACATACTCAGTTTGTCTCAGTAAATGGAAGTCTATCAGTTAGACTCTTAATATTGTATGTGACAGAGGACCCATCTCAAACCGCCTTGAACAACAGAGAGGATTTATTGGCTTCATAATGGAAAAGTCTAGAGACAAGTCTGTCTTTCTTAGGGAGAGGCTTGATGCTGGGGCCTAATGATGTCACCAGGACCAGTTTCTCTCTGCCTCTGCCCTGCTCTCCACCCGAGGCTTTGTCCTGAGGCTGCACAAGGTCACCTAGGTTCTCATTTCATAAAAGCAAAAGGGTTGCAGCTGTCCAGACCTCACGTCCCCACACCCCCTGAGCTACAGAAGAGAACGCCTTTCTTCTAGAAGCTTCTATAGAACCTGACAGATCAGCAGAATCACATGACAAGCTGATTCCTGACACCCCCCCCCCAGTACCTCCCCGCACAAACATAGTATAGCTGGTGGATAGCCTGAGAATCTGTAATTTTTGAATTTTTTTTTACAGAAAACTATAAAGGAGAAACCAAAATTGCTCCATCATTCCACCATCCAGAAGACACAAAGTTTTCCAATAAAAGTAACCAAGGCACAAAGTAAGAAAATCAAACAGTACAGAATGGAGTGTTAAACCTTCTCTTCCCATCCCTTCCCTCAAAGGTGTTGCTGTTATCACTTTCTTGTATATTTTCCATTAAAAAAAAGAATGTGTGCATTAACCAAAATACATAGTGTATCATTTTTAAAATTTTATGGAAAACAGATCCTACTATTTGTATTCTTCTGCTTCTTACTTTTTTCGCTACACAATGTTACTCAGAGTCTGTGCTATCTCAGCAAATGGAGTTCCTCTTCAACCTTTTAAAAAGATGTAAGAATGTAACCCCAGTTTATTTAACTGGTTCTCTATTGATGGACATTTAGGTTGTTTGTTACATGAACAACGCTGCAGTAGACTTCCTTCCTTATCTGTCTTGACCTTCTCTGTGGGTGATGGCACAGAGCCAGCTCCTAGCAATGGGATCACTTGGTCAAAAGTTATCCACGTTTTAAAAATGTTAACAAGATCCTACTGTATAGCACAGGGAACTATATTCAATATTCTATGATAAACCATAATGGGAAATAATATATATAATATATTCTTAATATATATATTAAGTCCCCTACACACGAACCTTCATGTTGCGAACTTTCAAAGATGCGAATGTTTGTTCGCGTGTCCAATCACATCAGGCGTGAGTGAAATTGCAGCTCACCCTCCGTCTCCTGTTGCTGACCATCCTTCAGCTCTACCATCTCCCACCTCCTCTCTCTCCTCCATCAGTAACTCTTCTTGCCTGTTCACTCAATGCCAGCCCCTGGATGCCAGCTGTTGTACTGTACTACTGTACTTTTCAAGGTACTGTACTGTAAGATTAAAAATGTTTTCTTTATTTTTTGTGTTTGTATTTTTATTTATTATTTGTGTGAAAAGTATTATAAAACTATTACAGTACAGTACTATAGAGCCGATTGTCTTGGTTGGGTACCTAGGCTAACTTTGTTGGACTTACGAACAAATTGGACTTACGAATGCACTCTCGGAATGGAACTCGTTCGTATGTAGGGGACTTAGTGTATATAGCTGAATCAATTTGTTTTACAATAGAAATTAACACAACATTGGGACTTCCCTGGCCATCCAGTGGTTAAGACTCCATGCTTCCACTGCAGGGGGCACGGGTTCCATCCCTGGTCGGGGAACTAAGATCCCGCATGTCGCGCAGCGCGGCCAGAAAAAAAAAATTAACACAACATTGTAAATCAACCACACTTCAGTAAAATAAATTTTTTTTAAAATGTTCATGTACGTTGAGGTTCACGAATACAGTCTCTATTACCATTTGAACTTCACAATTGTTGCCCTTAACTACACGTGGGTGTATATGATGATACTGGAGTGGGGGGTTCTGGGAATCTGTGTTGTTCAAAGCCCATTATGTGATTCTGGAGCTCATCCAGCTGTGAGGACCACTGCCCCGCCAGGCTTCCCAGGTGCCACCAAAGTTGCATTCGTTGTCACTCCCTCTGAGCTGTTAAAAGCTGATCCTTCCCCCATATTCTCACCAGCCTGGGCATTATGAAATTTTATGATTTTTATCAATCAGATTCATGAAGAATGGTCATGCATCGCTCTGATTTGCATCTCCTTACTTCCGAGTAAGGCTGAATGACTCTTCCTATGTTCATTGGTCTTTGGTATTTCTTCTTGCTCTGCCAGTTTGGATCTTCTGCCCAGCAGTTAGTAGGGTGTTTGTATTATGTACAGGAGCTCTTTGCAAATTAAAGATAGTAGTGCTTGTTCATCTGTGTTCCAAATAGTTTCTCCCTTGTTTATGATTTCTTCTGACTGATTCATGGGTCTGTTTGCTTGGTTTTTTAGCTATAAAGATTTCGTTTTGTTCTGTTCTAATGTGGTCAAAATTTAAAATCTTGTGCCTTTATGGTTTCTGGAGGAATTTATTTTTTAAATGTCTCCCGCCACCCAGGTGATTTGCCAAGTTTGTGAGTTACTGCCTTACAGGATAAAAATAAGGAACAGAATACAGCCCCTGCCCTTAGGGAGTTTACAACCGCTTGGGAGAGAGAAGTCGACACAGAAAAGAGCACGAGTGATAACGAGTGAGCTCTGAGAACTTTCAAATGAGCCATATCTGACCTGCCTCCAAAGACCTGCTTGGTCTCGGTCCTCTCCTGGGGGCTCCCGCCCGCAGACCCCGTTGTGGAGAATGGGAGACCCTGTAAGGTAGCCGAAGGCACAGAAAAGCCAGCCACACAGAGTGAAGGGGGAGGTGACGGGGTGACAGTGCAGGGCAGTAAAAGCAAGGCCTGAGGGCCGACTCAACACAACAGGGTCTCAGAGTACCTGTTGGGGGGCTGGCCCTGCCTTCCTCTGGATGTGCAGCGGGGAGCAGATTTCTTTCCTCCTTTGTCTTGTCTAACCTTCAACAATCAAGTAAACAAGTCAAAGCACTTGAATCAGTTTCTGTTTCTCGCCACCCAAAGATCCTGACTCATGTGGGGCTGTAGGGATTTGGAAAAAAGCTAGATCTCCACGGGCGGGGTGAAGAACATAAAGTTTTGTGGGAAAAAACAGAGAGATTTCTAGCCAGGGGTGTCTCTGGAGGGAAAGAACTAGTTTTCACTCAACTCTGTAGCCCTCATAGCTTCTAGAACAGGGTCCTAGTTTAGATATATTATGAATGATTGAGTCAATTAATGAGTGAGTCAATTGATCAATCAACATGAAAGGATTTGAGTTGGGCCTGCAAAGGCCAAGGGTGAGGACCGCTTCTTTCTCTTCCCAGGGAAAAGAACACCTGAGCCGTAGCACCTGCTCGGTGGCACTGGTCTGAACCGCCAGGTGGGGTGGAGGTGAGAGCTCAGAGGTGAGAACCTGAAGATAACATTCACAGGGCAGGGAGAGTAGCCTATTTGACAACGAAGGATTCTATGAGGATATACAAATGGAAAAGCAAGTTGAGGGTCTGGAATGCCAGGCTGTGGGTCTCAATCTGTCCACAGTATGGAGTCACTGACGATTTAGTTCAGGCGCAGACATGGCTCAAATCAGCGTTTCAGGAAGACTTGCCTGATGATGTAAGTGGAATGGATTCCAAGTCAGGAAGAAATTGGAAAACATTCAGATAAGAGGGGCTCAGTATCTGGGCTACGGTTGGGACAGTGAAAATGGAAAAGTAGGGACGGATTCGAGAAACTTCACCAAGGGAGACCTGAGGGGACCCAGTGACTGATCTGTCCTGGAGGGGAGGAAGCAGGGGAGGGGGGCACGGACAGGCCGGGAGACGCAGTTCACGGGCTCTCCCCATGCCAGCTGGTCCTTCCTGTATTTTCCAGTCCCTGGAATCTGTCACTAGGGTCTTCTTAACCCCACTCTAGTCTCACACTTTTTCTTAGAACATCTAGAATGTCAAAGGGAAAAGCGTCAGGAAGACAAAGACAGAGAAAATTGCCAGGCGGAAGCTACGCTCTGGGCCTGGGCCTGTGCTTGGGATCAGGGAAGGGACAGGACCCGCTGGGCAGGAGGGCCCACAATAGGGGGCTGTATTTCCATAAGGGTGCCCAGGGAGGGTGGAGCCCCATCAGGAAAGGTCTCGAATACCAGGCTGCCTTGGGACTCTTTCCTGCAGGGAATAGGGGAGACCCTGGAGAGTTCCAGGCAGGGAAACGAAATTGGCTGCCAGCTCCGGGTATCACAGATTGATGCACAGAACCCAGAGGCAAAGGAGCTGTTGCACTAACCAGGACAGGAACTGATAAGAACTGACACTAGGGCAGTGGCAGCAGGAAGGAGGGGGCACAGTAAGGGAAGGAGGGACGGGACCGCGGCCAGACAACGAGGATGACGCGGAAGGAGGCCTGGAGCTGGCCCAGGGCCCCCTTCTCCTTCTCTCTTCTGTCCCCTTCAAGCCTTTGGCATGGCAACCCCGGAGGTGCAGGAGCCCTGCCAGTCAGGCACCGGAGGGAAGAGGGTAAAGGGTGCTGCCGGCTGGTCCCTCTCCATCCTGAGTCCCAGCACAGCTCACGGGGCTGACACTACCGATGGCTTAAATCCCAGAGCCTGTTGCCAAGGGGAGAACCTCAGCTCTTGCAAGGTTGGTGTCGCTTCATGGGCAGCTGGTCCCTGAAGGGGGACTCTACCCGGGCTTCATTACATATACAGAGTCCCCTGAACTGATGGTTCTTCCAGGAGCCTCGTAAAAAATATGTCCAAATTCTGACTTTCAGCTTTCCATACACCTGAAAGGTAACTTTTTAAATAGTTAATTAATTAATTAATTGGCTGTGCCGTGCGGCTCATGGGATCTTACTCCCCTGACCAGGGATTGAACCTGGGCCCTGGCAGTGAAAGTGCCGAGTCCTAAGCACTGGACCGCCAGGGAATTCCTGAAAGGTAACTCTTTAGAATTCAGTATTCTCAAGAAAATGGGGCTCCTCATTACAAAGAAAGGTCAACAGCTCTCCCAAGTTTAAATGCATGGAGAAGAAAGGTTGATTTCACAGCACCAGCCTATGCCCAGGGTCTCTGCTCCTGACTTTGGGTCACGCCCATCTGCATCAGAGTTGCTCAAGCCTATTTCCTTCTTTAATAAAAAATGGAGTAATATTCTGTACATCCCAAAGAATCAATATATTTACACAATTATAAATCCAATAATATTATATGATGATGAAGCTTATTAATGAAACCCACCATCCAGGAAGATTCTAGTCTTCCAGAGGTTGGGGAATGCCTTTAAATTCCAACTTCACAGCACCTGGTGGCCGTGTTCCCACCACGGCACTAAGGATGTAATAAAAGCATGAGAATGAGCGTGCAGTACTTGAAACCAGTAAGGAAAATTGTTGTACACTGTTTTAATCATGGCAACTCATGCAGTTTTGGTGTAATTAGCCTTTTCTTCTTACTCATATTTTAATTTTGAAACAAATATGCAGATTTATGCTAATAGTATAGCCAAGCAAATTATCCATTGCATTTGAGGAAGCACTCCAGCAAATTATAAAACGGGATAATCTTTCTGACAAAGAGATCCAGAAACAGATTTAGGAACAGTGGACAAAATGCGCGGTGAACTTGGCCCTAGAGACACAGCTCTTGGGAGAGCTTCCGTGAACGCGTATTGAGAGGTTCAGAGAGAAACGAATGTCCCCCACCCCTCAGTTTCTTCTGAGACTTCTGGATTCAGAGCCTGGATCTGCCCAGCATCCAAGAGGGGCTTGTGTGCTAAAGCTTCCAAGGGTGTGGAATTATGACGTGCTTCCTTACACGGGTATTTCCATAATCCCGTTGAAGCCGTGACCCGCGTGGTCAGTCTCAGACCAGCATTAGAGTCAAGAAACACCATCCATCAACCCCAGAGCGACCCAAAATAATCGACATTGTTTCTATGCATTTCCTAAACAGAGTAACAGACACTCGGGCCACGGCAATACTTCTTAAAATCTCTTTCCCTTTTCCATCCAGTTCCCTCGCATCTCTTTCCTCAGGTCTACCTGAAAAAATCTCTCCCTGGCCATTGGCTGAGCAGGCAAAGCCGCCCTCTGACAATGGCAGACCCTTCCCGGTGGACACGGCAGGGAAGGAGAGTCTCCCCAGGTGCAAAGTCCTCCTGATGGGCAGGAAGGGAAGCCTGGAGTACTCATGCCTCACTCATTTCAGCCCATCGTCACTGTCTCCATTATACGTTAGACCGTGAGCCTCTGCAGCAGGGGGACCATCACCTGCAGAGGGATATCCAGCCACAGATGAACAGCTTGGTGAGACCTGTGTTGCCTTGGATGCAACAAGCAGGATGCTGGTGGGGGCTCCCTGGGCGCAGCTCCAGTGATAAAATCTTTCTGTTGCCAGAGGCGTAAAGAATCATCAGATCAAGTGAACGACAAGGTCGGAAACGCAAGCATCACCAGCAGATGCCATTTTAATAGATCTGGAGAATACACCCCTCCTTCCCTAGCTCGGGGTCTTAACTGAGCTTCCTTCAACTGATGGCTCCTTTCACCAGCCACGCCCCTTGCTGCCATCTCCTACCTGGTGCCCACCTCCCTCCCCATCATGCCCTGTGAAAACCATTGTCTACTGAGCCACCAAGGGAGGGCTCAGAAGAAACCCCTGAATCCACCTTTTAAATGCATGGGTTGGTCTTAAACCCAGGCCTTGTCTCTTACTATTACTCCCCCAAGCTGAATAGTTCTTACCCTCTGCCAGTGTTTCCTGGGTCCATTTTAAGAGCTGAGTGCCCAGAGGAAAGCTTCAAGGAGATAGTAAGGTAAAGGGGGCTATAAAAAGAGACTCCCTCCTTCACACCAGGGATCTGATCTTCCCCGCCTTGTTTTGCCCTCAACGACAAACTGCTGTAGCCCGGCTTCCCACGTTGATCTAATCAAAAGTCCAAACACAATTTTGGGACTGTCAAAACAAGCCCCGAAGACCCGACACAGACAATTAACATAAGTCAAGGCAACCCACCCTCCTCCTCCTGACTCTCTTCCGCGTCTCATCCAGACGCCCTGCTCCAGGCCCTGCCTTCGCCGCCAGCAGGTGGCTGTGCTGGGATCGCCTGACGTAGGCTGGAAGCTATAATTACCTGGTGTATAATCTGGCTGCTAAATGGACTGTTTACAAAGGTGCACGTGATGAAATCACAGGCATGGCGGCGCATGCGATGAGGCTGGCTGGGAGGGGCCAGCTCCACCTGCCACCACGGCTGCTGCAGACTCTGAGTGCCCAGGTCACCTGCGCCCGGGCCCCGTGACGTACGGAAATACCTGGCCTTCCTCCCTCAGGTGTCATCAGGTAATGAACCCCGGGCGGAAGCAGACTCCCCTCGGCACAGGACAGGAGATGGAGCTCTGCCGAGCCACTGGCTCCCAGCTTGGAAGGAAAATGGGCCCAGCGGGAGACCCAGGGGTCCAGTGGAAAGGTCAAGGTCACAGGGCTCATTCCGGGCAGGTCATGGAATTGGGGACTGTCCTATCAAAGTTGCAGGGAACCACAGGCCATCAACCTCTCTGCACAGTGGCTGAGATGTCAGAAAGCCTTTCTGAGATCAGAGAAATAACTTGTCAAAAGGAAGATGACATCCCATAGGGACAAGGACAAAGCCAAGGCCCCATTTGGGAATCTGGAAAGAGCTAGAGACCCACAATATGAATAAGGGGTTAAACACAAAACGACCCACGGGGTCTGATCATCTCTCAGGTCCAACATGCTTTTGTAATGAAATGCTATTTTAAAACAAAACAAAAGAAACAAAAAACAGACTCACAGACACAGAAAATAAACTTATGGTTACCGAAGGGGAAAGGGGGTGGAGGAGGAATAAATTAGGGGTTTGGCATTAGCAGATACAAACTCCTATATATAAAATAGATAAACAACAAGGTCCTACTGTGTAGCACAGGGAACTATATTCAATATCTTATAATAAACCACAATGGAAAAGAATATATATATATATATATAACTGAATCCCTTTGTTGTACACCAGAAACTAACACAACATTGTAAATCAACTATACTTCAATAAAAAATAAATAAACAAAACAAAGAAAAGTCCCAGGATAATCAACGGGTATTTACCTCAAAAGAATTTAAGAGTAAAAGAATTTAAGAATTTGAAAGAAATGATGTTTCTAGTGCTAAAAACGGAAATTTTGGAAAGGCATGGGAAAATTAGAGAGGGTCGGTGAAGAGGAAATAAATAACTAAAGGGATGGAAAACTGGACCAATGAAGGTAAAGAATTCAACAGTATTCACTCCACACAGAAGCAGGTGAGGGGGTTATACCCTCATAGCACTAGGTGGTCTCAGAAAGTCTAGGCACAGTGGTGCTGAATTCCATCTAACACAGGTCTTTTTGGACCATGTCCCAGGAGAGTGAGTTCATAACGCCCTGCGATAATAATAACATGAATTTCATCTGCAAAGCTGTCCCGCTCTTCCTACCAGAAACCCAGAGACAGGCTGGTGGCTGGAAAACCAGGAACCAAGTCTTCTTTCTCTGCAATGGCGACACTTACAGAATATATGGGGCACCCGCTTGACACCAGGCATGCTGGGAAGCCTGGGCATCCTTGCCCAGCAACACGTCAGGCGCCATCATCACTGTCAAAGGGAGTCACAGTGAAGAAAGCGCTTCCCAAGAGTGTGGATGATAAAATCCACAGTAAATTCCCATCAATTTTAGGGACCTAAAGAATGGAACGGACTTTACATTTTGGCAGGGGGACAAAATCTGACTGAGGGACTTCCCTGGTGGTTCAGTGGTTAAAACTCTGCACTTCCAATACAAGGGGCGAGGGTTGGATCCCTGGTCGGGGAACTAAGATCCCACACGCCACACGGTGTGGTCAAAAAAAAAAAAAAAATTCTGACCCGAGGACCCTTCCATCTCCACCAAGCAGCCAGTGGAGGAGCCTGAGATTGCTCAGAAACCCTCTCTGCTCAGGGACCAGCCTCTCCTCTTCCCAGGCTGAATAGTGTTTCCAGGCAGCAAGCAGGAGTGACGGCCGTCTAGTCCTATCATCTGTCTGTCTGTTCCGTCTGGCCTGTGTGCTGACTCTGAGCTTGGGGTCCAGATCCTCCCAGGCTGCTTTCTGATGAGGTGGACAGTTTGGGTCTAGTCTAGCCCCTAACAAGAGCTGGGGTCCCCTAGGGCCCCACCACTGCCAGCAGGGAAGGAGCGAGGAATAAACACCCTGACTCTTCTCTCCTCCAGCTGACGGCCAAGCCCAGCTGGAAGAGAGAGGGCAGGAGAGCTGGGGGGACACAGCGCCTGGGGCGCTGAGCAGGCTGGAGAAGGTCGGAGAATGAATGGGGATTTGGGGGACAGTTGGAGACCGGCCAGCACAGACGGTAAAACATGCAGCCAGGATTGAGAATGACTGCAGCATCCAGCTTTTCCCGGTGAAGAGGAGAACACAGAGCATTTGCTGTGGAAAAGTCAGCTCCAGCAGGACTTCAGAACCAGCAGCCTCCGGGCAGTCCAGGAGAGCATTTTCAACAGATAAACCACCTATTTTCCTGCCCTTGCCATTGCCCACCAGGATACCCGAGGAGACAGGGCTGCAATCTTGAGTCCCCCGCCTATCCTCCCACAATAGCTGAGGAGGGTGGTATGTGAGCATCTTGGGGAATCACTTCTGCAGCTGCACAGCATTTACAGCTCCGCAGCACAGGGCCTGGACGGAGAGTGGGACAAAATAAGCTTTCTATTTCACAAACACCTTCTCATCTCCTTCTGTAAGGATGCCCTCTCTTTTTCTGCCATTATGCTGTAAAACCCAGAGGATTCAGTCCTCTGCGTTCAGGTGAGCCAGGATCTTCAGCAGAAACAAGAGTCTGTGCTCAGCTACTCTGGGGGACAAGACAGGGTGCCCGGGGGGTGGGGAGCCGCATGGGAACGAGATCTGGAAGATTTGGTACAATCCCAATTAGAACAGCCACTGAAGATGCCTCACATTTCTGACAGAGAAGCAACAGCTCCTGATAATAATAACCATTTCCGCTTTGCTCAGTTATGATGCCTAGATTACGGCGTCTTGTTACCGCCCCAAAACAAACAAACAAACAACTGCCTTTATTCCATTAGAGTCAGAGCCGTCGGTTTCTTTTTGATTGAAGAAAGCCTACTTCAAGAATGACTGAACGCATTCTTCATTCAAACCCAATCCAGAGCCTGGGCTGGGGCTGCAGTCATTTTGTCTCCTCCTTGCCTCTGCCCGGGGCTCCATCTAGTGTCCTCTGGAGGGTACTACACTCTCCATCCCACTTCTTAAAGATGCCTTTTCTGCTAATGAGCTGGCTTCACAGAAAATCATGAGACTTGAGAGGCGGAAAAAAAAATTGGCCTCTATGACAGACATTTTTCAAAAGTGGTTGAGCAATAAAGACTTCCCATTTATTGGATTTCACACATGATTTTGCTTGAGCCAAACCAAAGACTCATGACTCTTAAAAAACAACGAATAGGCAGAGTACAGAGTTTGGGCAATTTTCTCATGACTGTCTTGTTTTTAGGAACAATGTCTGTGTGGACACATAAAAAGCTGACTGATTTGCACATGGAACATGGAGTTTTCAGGGTCAGGCCTCATATGGCTAAGACTTATCTGAGCCCCTGTTTTGGGCTGAATTGTGTCCCAACACCCAAAATTCAAATAAGTCCTACCCCCAGTACCTCAGAATGGAACCACACTGGAGATGAGGCAGTTAAAAGGAGGTCTTTAAGGTGGGTCCTAATCCAACGTGACCGCTGTCCTTCCTTATAAGAAGAGGAAATTTACACACAGACCATGCAGGCACAGGCGGAAAGCCAGGTGAGGACAGAGTGAGAAGGTGGCCACCCACCAGCCAAGGGGAGAGGCCTCAGGAGAAACCAACCCTGCCAGCACCTTGATCTTGGACCTCCAGCCTCCAGAGCTGTGAGACAATAAATTTCTCTTGTTTAAGCCCCCAAGTCTGAGGTGTTTTGTTATGGTGGCTCTAGCAAACGAATACAGCCCCTAAACGTTTTTTCCCCCGCAAGCTGGGCAAATGTTGGGATACCAGAGGAAACATTGGTCACGCTGAATTATGAGTGACCAATGCAAGTTTGTGTCCCTGCATTTCATACCCAGTGAGTCCTGAACCTTGCAATATTGAGCAGTAGCTCTGGGAGTCCCCCTTTGCCCACTCCTCCCTTCTATGAGCAGGGGAGCTAATAAGGGTTAAACCTATTCCAGAACTGGGTTCCTGGATGGAGGTTTAAAGGAATCAAGACCCTCCCTTGGGGTGGGGGGGGGGGTGGCAGTTGGGTGACAGATCTGCCTTTGACCACAGCTAGGTGTGTAAGCTTTGGGAGTTCCTGCACCTCTCCCAACCCCGATTCTGTCCTCTGTAAAATGAGGGCGATCAGGTTGCTAGGAAAATTAAAGGTGCTCATTTAGTTTGAGGCTTAGCGGGGCATCTGGCCTGTACCTGCTCAGGACACTTCCGCCAGCCACACCTAAGCCAGGACGTGAAAATCGTGAAAATCGGAATCGCCAGACTTCCCAAGGTGAAGGGGTGCAGAACCCCGCCCGAGCGGGGAGAGGAGCTGGCTGCGCGGGTGCAGACATTAAAAACCCGTGTCCGTGTCCCCCACCCCCACCCCACTGCAGTGCCCAGTGGACTCTCGGATAAAAGCCAATTTCAGAAAATTGCTTCCAGTGACCTCTGATTTCAAATGATCTCCTATAAGGATAGGGGCCTTTGGCTGGAAATTTAGAGACACGATTTTTTAAGGCACAGAAGCACGATGGCTGCAGCGGGTGCACGAGGCAAGGGCATCCGGAGCGAGGAGCCAGACTCCGGGAACCGCAGCGCCGACTCAGCCGTTTCCGAGCGAGATCAATCTCCGTCCGGCAGGGCCATTTCCTCCGCCGGCGGGTCCGGGCCTGCGGCCGCGCGGCCCATTAGTGACTCTGGGACCCGATCGCGCAGCGCGCTGCCCGGCGCCGCGCCCTCGCCACCCGGCCGAAGCGCCACCCGCCCCGCCGCCCGCTCCGCTGCGGACGCCGCAGGGCTGGGCAGGGACAGCCCCCCTTATCCCCGCAGCCCGAGTCCCCGCGCAACGGGCGGTGCACACCGTGCGTCCCCGCGCGGCCGCGCCCTGCAGGTGCGGATGCCGTGGGGTCCACCCGCGCGGTCCCCCCGGCTCCCCCTGGCGGACACCAGCTCCCTCGAGCCGTTTTAGAGGTTCAATTTCAGCCATCTGGGGGGGTGGTTTTCCAGCTAACACACACACACACACACACACAAAGTTGGCTGCATCAGCGATCTCGGTGTCAAGATTCACACAGGCTAAGGAGTCAAAGCACAGAAATGCAATAAAAATGAAAAGTGGGTTAGGCCAGAAGAGTGCTGAGAAGGCTTTGTAACTGAACGCTATGTACCAAACGGCCACAGAGCACTCAGTGTTCCGTCTGGATTTATCTGCCCCGGGAAACAGAGGCGTTGTTAGATTTCTCTCCTGGAACCACTGTATATTTGGCAAGGAATGAATTCCTTACAAATGCAACATTTTTAAAATATATATATTGAATGTATAACACTGAGTGGGAAGGCTTCTGTCAGAAAGGGGAATGCATCCTGTAGGCTCAATGAAGAAGAGAGTTAAAGCACCATAAACTTTAGGGGTTCCATTTGTTGGTTTGATGGAAACAGAAATGATAAATGTGTTTCCATGAACATCTGAAAAAGCTTGTAACTCTCACCGGCAACCCTAATCCAGCCTTGTGTTTTATTCCCTTAATAAAACATATAAATGTGGGAAATGTCCAGGAGTTTCGGCCATCTAAGTTGGGCAGTCAGCCCCCGTGATGTAGACCCTCTTCTGTCATTTGTTCTGTGCGTGGACAGCTGTCAATCATGCAGTGGGACCTCACACAAGCCCCAGCAACCGTGACACGCTGACACTTCTGAACGAAGCTGCTGGCGATGGAAAGAGAAAAAAAAGGAGGAAGAGGAGTCAAAGGGGAGAGAGATATATATTCTTGTTTACTTTGCAAACTAAACTAGCAGCCATATGCCTTTTGGACCAAATTGACAAGGTGGGGATGTGTCCCTCTGGGCCTGGCATCCTCAACCCTAGGGAAACCAGAGAGGCAGAGAAGCTGAGAGGGATGAAGGTTCTCCTGGGCGGCCCAAGGCCCAGCCTGACTTCGCAGACGTCTCTTGGCCAGCACTTGGCCACGTGGAGACCTTCGGCCACTGAGAAAAGCCAATGTGATGGTCTAGGCTTTGTACCCATCACTCGGCCTGACCAAGATAGGACTGTACTTCCTGCCTGGAGGAGGCCTGCCGTTACTGTTTAGGAGAAACAGAAGAGCCCAGGGCGCTGGAGGTTGAAATGGATCTAGGGAGAGGAGACTTTCAGAAGTGGGGGAGAGGAGTGGTCTTAAATTTACATAATTTGGATAAAAAATGGTATATGTTCTGCTTTAGCCTCTGTGTTAAGCCTTCAACTCAAGTCATCATGTGTTTACAAATGCTTTTTAACTGGAGAAGACAGGAATAATTGGAAAACAAAGAAGTAAGGAATGAAGGTAACTTGATGTCCATGTACTGGTGAAAGAGTAACTTTTCCTATCTAATCGAGACTACGTAACACCAAAGAGAGCCAGCATCACTCCATTATTGTTCAGCAAATATGTGACACCTGTTGTGGCCAAACATGCTCGTGAGGAAAGTCCTGACATCTTTGTTTATCTGAAGATGTAATGGAACTCTGCATACTTTACATCTGTGATTCCCAAAAAGCATCACCTTGGAACATATGAGAAATGCAGATTCTCAGGTTTCTCCCTAGACCTACTGAATCAGAAACTCTGAAGGTGGCCCCAGCAATCTGTATTTTAACAAGCCCTCCAGGCAATTCTGAGGCACCCTAAAGTTCGAGAACCTCTGCTCTGCGTTATGTCTTCCTTGTGGTGTCAAGTATTTAACTTTGATTTAAAAGTCAGAGTCCATGACTGAGTGATGGGTTTAAAATAGGGTTTGGAATATGGGAAATGAAGCTTGATAAATACGAAATCATCACTCCCAGCTCCTACGCAGTGCAAGACACTACATATATCAGCAGAGAGCCTATGAGAAGAGACAGATGAGATGAAAGGGGAGGGGAACAGGCTTCACGGAACCTGGAGGGAGGTTTCTAGTGACGTGCCACAGGGCTCTGCTTCCAGCCAGGCCCACGAACATCTTGATCACTGACTGATAAAGCTGCTTACCAACTTTAAAATTTACAGATTTAATTAAGTTCGTAGAAATCCCAAGTGTTTCATTGACAGGTCTGGGAAGACAGCAACAAAATTGGTACGATGGTTTAAAGCTAATAGCATGTCATTTATCTGGGATAATGTACTGTAGTCAGGATCAAGCAGCCAACAGCACCGATGCAAATTAATTAGGGTCTGTAGAGACAATATACCCAGTGTAAAAGTCAATAGTGTGAGGTGACCACCAGAGGAAGTTTGTTTTTTTCTGGCTGCACCACACGGCTTGTGGGATCTTAGTTCCCCAACCGGGGATTGAACCCGGGCCCTGGCAGTGAGCACGCAGAGTCCCAACTGCTAGACCACCAGGGAATTCCCAAGAAAGTCTTGTCTTTTAAGAGGAGTGTGGTAGACTGGAAAAATTCCCTCCGAAGATATCCACATCCTTATCTCTGGAACCTGTGAATGCTACCTTATACGGGGAGAAGGGGCTTTACAGGTGTGGGGGAGTTATGGTTCTTGAGATGGGGAGATGATCCGAAATTCTCCAGGTGGGCCCTAAATGCAATCAGATGCATTCTTGTAAGAGGTAGGCAGAGGGAGAGTTGACTAAACACAAAAGAGACAGTGATGTGAAGACAGACAGAGGGATTTGAAAGTGCTGGCCTTGAAGACTGGAGCAATGCAGCCACAAACCAAGGAACGCCAGCAGCCACCAGGAGCTAGAAGAGGCAAAAGATTCTCCCTTAGAGTCTCTGGACGGGGCACCATCCTACCGACATCTTGATTTTGGCCCAGTGATACTGATTTTGGAATTCTGGCTTCCAGAACTGTGAGGGAATACATTTCTGTTGTTTCAAGCCACCATGTTTGTGGTAGTTTGTTACAGTAGCCGCAGGGACAGAGAAGAGAGTTCCGTCCCATCTTTCCCTTGGCAGGACTGTGTTTGGTTCTGAGCACACTTGGGAGATGTATCTACCAAGCGTGGCATTAAGAGTTGTTCTGAACGGTCCCAAGAGGGAAAGTTAAGATCAACAGTTGTAAACTACAAGGTGACAAAGTTCAGCTTAACACAAGGAGGCTCCCTCTGGGCAAAGAGGGAATCAACAGCCTCAAAAGGTAGTGACTCCCCCATGACTGAAGGTATTCAAGCAGAGACTGAGCAGCATTTGTTAGGAATGTGAATATCATAAAGGAAGCTCCAGCCCCAGAGGCAAGGTGGATTGAAGGCTAGATAAGTTCCCTTTGAACCCGGTGGGGGGGCGGTGGGGTGGTGATTTTACAGCCCTTCTCTGCTCTCACTGGAGCGGAGACAGACAGGAAGAAGGCACAAACGGTTGTAAAAGTCTGAAGGTGCAATGATTAAACCCAGGCACGGATGTGGCTTTGGAGATGGAAAGGAAGGAATGCATTTTTTAAAAGGTTTTGGAGGCTTAAGTAATCAGTCTTTGGCCGCAGCTTGAATTTGGAGAGAGAAGAGTATTTATTAGGTGTCTTCTAAGAGCATTGACCCGGGAGCCGTGGGCAAAATAAATATAGGATGGACGCTTATCCCCAGGAGGGAGGAGAGCCTAGGGGAAATAATTAGGGAATCGGGTTCAGTAACGAAGTTGCTGTGATGTGGGTGACGGTGTAGAATGGAACGGATCAGAGAAGGCTAGAGCCATGCGAGTTTGGGGTTTGGTTTTTGAGGAAGTGGGCATTGAAAGGGGGAGGAGGGGAGTGGGGCTGGGCTTGGAGCTGCAGTGCCAACAATGACAAAGGTTGTGAAGATGCAAAACACCATCGTTCAGTTGTCACGTTCAATTTGAATGTGGTTGCAGCGCCTCCAGAGAGGATCTTGGTGGCCTCGAAGTGGGAAAGCACTTCTTAAACAAAACCTCCAAAGTGCAAAGCCTACAGCAAGCGCTTAATGGATTTGAATACGTCAAAATTAAAGGATTCTAATCAGAGAAAGGACAAGGTCATCAGACAGATGACAGATTGGGAGAAGATACCTGCAATGTCAAAACCGACTAGGAACCAGTATCTAGAATATGCAAGAACCCTGTGAATCCACAAGAGGTGTCGAAGTCCCCTCTCCTCAATGAACAAAGGATCAGAAAAGGCAAGTCACAGAAGAGGAAACCCTTCCGAATAACAGGCATGTGAAGAGATGCTCAAACTCATTAGCAGTTAGAAAAATACAAATTAAAGTAACAGTGGGGTATCACTTACACCCATTTGATTGGCCAAAATTGGGGAGCTGGATATTGCCAGGTGGTGGCCAGGATGTGGGAAATTCCCGGGCTCTGCAGGAGGCTTGTAGAACAATGCAGCCATTCCGGAGGGCAGCCCTTAAGTCAAACTCAATATACGGATCTGTAACCTAACACCACCACCCCATGCATGTACCCTAGGGACATTCTCCTCTGTGTCCTAAGGGCCAGGCGGGAAGATGCTTACTGCAGTTCTGTTTGTGGCTGAGGGGGGCGTCCACCTATGGGCGGGGGGATGGGAACAAGTGGAGAAGGCTCTCTCTGAAATACTCTGCTGGAGTTGGAAGGAACGGAGGAAATGAATAGAACTTTGAAAACAGTGTGTGTCAGGAAGTGAGAAACAACGAGTGCTGCCAGATATTTGCGTACATTTCATAGCACGTGCATATGAAACAGCACAGGTTTGACGATCACATTAGGGTGGATGCCTGGAGGGGAAGGGGAAAGGAAGTGGGAAATGAAAACCAAAAAAATAAACGCACGCGTGCATGCCTGGATACATGAAGGAATGAGATGGGGCTGTGCGGGAACCAGGGATAAAGTGCAGTATCACCTGAGGACCGTCATTACCCCAACTCTCTGCTTCTGAGAGCAAAATGAGAACTCTTAGGCATTATATAAATTACTAGTGCAATTCTAGACCTGAAGATGACTTCTGAGATGGGCTATAAAGTTGAAGTCATGACACACACAAAATATTTTTTAATGTAGAGAGCAACCAAACTGGTAGATCAAGGAATGTCGTTTAGACATGACATTGCATTTTCCCGCAAAACGTTGGCATGGTCTCTGTCAAAGGAGCAAAGAAAGGTGGCCAGGATAAGAAGTACCGGTTATGTTGTTTGCAGTTAAGCAACTAGATCCAATAACGCTTGGTTAATCAATTTAATTTCTGTCTAGAGCTGTGATTCTTAAGAGTTTTCAGGTTTGTAGTTTTCGAGACTCTTATCAAAGTGTTGGCCCCTCTTCCCAGAAAAATACACACAGGCGTTTACAAAATTATGTGTTCAATATTGGGAGTGGGGGCAGCGTGAGCCCTTGGAGCCATGGGTCTCAGGCTAAGAACCAAGTTCAAGGACCAAGTTTGTAACCAGTGATATTCACCATTGAGACTTGAATAGGAATCTCTAAGGGTGACATTTGTGGTTTTTAAAATGTCCCCAGGTTGTCTTGATATGTATCCATAGCTAAAGTAGTACATCAAAACTGCTGACCAACAGAATCACACAGGGACCTTTTGTAAAGAGATTTTCAGGCCTCATCACCAAAGGGTTCTGCTATACTAGGGCCTAGGAGTCTGTGTGTTTCTACTTTTCCCCAAGTTGATACAAGGGTAGGACCTAAGCTGGGCCAATCACAGCCCTTCCTTGGGATGTTTCTAACCATAAGCAGTGTGGGAGATGCAATCTATAATCAACCTCAGACACTTGCCTTTGCTGGGAACTCCTGGGGGAGCATGTATCCTTCACTTACTAGCTCTGTGATCTTGGGCAGCCTACTTAACTTCTCTGCTTGGACGTCGTTAGTAGTGAATTTGAGAGAAAAGCAAAGTAACTCAGAGGGAAGAATTCAACAAACTAAATGTTTGTTACAGAGCCTTGGCACCCAGGAGGAACTCAACACATGGTGTTACTACACTGTATCTTACTTTTATCATTATTTGATCATTATAAAATTATATAAAGTGATATAAATACAAGCCTCTGGGGAAGGATAAGAGCCCTCTTCAAATGTTTAAAGGGATAGTGATGAGAGAGGGATTAGACACATTTAGAGAATCACCAGAAAGCAGACCACCTGGACCCAAAGGATGGGTGATACAGGAGGCAGGGTTCACACAATATATCTAGCCAATATATCCGGCTCTCTCAAGAGGTAAGGAGAGAAAAAAGTGGAAAGGAGCTCCCAGCCCTGGAAGTGTTTAAGCGGAGGTTGATTGAGGAATCTCTGTCCACATGACAATTTAGAAAAGTAGGACTAGCCTTGGATGTCTCTTCTAGTTCATAACTTCAGGTGTGTTAACCAGCTCTAGAATCCTGGGCTGCTAAGACTTAACTCTCACTGGGCATCGACGCTGCCTTTTGAGTGTTTGCTCAAAAAAAAAAAAAAATTTAAGGAAACTCAGTAATTGGGTAAGCATACAAAGATAGGTATACAAAGAAGGTGGCAACAGTATCTCAGCCTCATTTATACTAGGTAATGGGGAACAACCTAAATATCTATCAATAGGGGATTTGTTAAATAAACTATGCGATGTTCACATAACAGAGTAATCTATAGCCATTAAACATGGTACTGATAAACATTAAAAATGATAACACAGACCCAGGGGTGATGTCTGCAATGTTTACTAACTGGGAGGGCAGAGGCACTGACCCAGCAGAGTGGACCAAGCCACAGCCAGAGGCTCTGCTAGGATGCACCCCCAGAGGACCGTCCTGTGTAAGATCTATGCCCACTGACATTCATGTAAAATCATGTATAGACTGTATGTGCAAAAGAGGTACCTAAAAAGGTGGTCACCAAAAATCAACAGTGGTTATTTTCCATGGGGGTGAGACTTGGGGTGATTTTTTTAAACTTTCTTCTTTACATTTCCTGTATTGCTTGAATTTTTTTTTTAAATGAGTGTACTTTGTTTTAATTTAAAAAATAAAGTGTTAATTTATAGAATGAAGGTAAAATCAATTAGCAGTCTTTCATGAAAGGGCTCTTGGGTTTCTGTGTCAATTTGAAGGACCCTCTTTCAGAGTCTGGTTGGGAGCCCTCCTCTTTCTCCTGCTTCCACTCCTGAGAACTGCCTTCCTGCCTCCCCTTCTCCTGCTCTCCCCTCGCATCAGGGGTCGCTGCGGAGCATGCTGTGGTCCAGGCCGCAGGAAGCAGCCCTGCCTCTATCACTAACTAGCTGCGGGACCCTGAGAAACTCTCTTATGTTCTCTGTGCTTGATTCCTTGTCTATGAAATTGAGGTGATTTAGACTGAATGGTCTTTCAGCTCTATGATTTATGAAATCTGAATAAAACGGTTCGAAGAACCGTTTTTGCCCCTGAACCTCTTGAGAACAAGCAGCCTTAGTTGACCTGATGCAGAGCCCCCTGAATATCTGAATGTGTGTTTCCTATGAACAAGGATATTCACCCACATCACTGCAGGGCAACCATCAGAATCAGGAAAACAAGAGTGATGTGTTAGTACCAGAGACCTCGTTCAAGTTTCACCAATTGTCCCTTTCTAGAGAAAAGATCCAGTCCTGAATCACGAGCTGTGTTTAGCTGTCCTGTCTCCTGAGTCCCCTTCAGCCTAGGACACTTCCTCACAGCTCCCTGAACCCTCAGGAACTGGATGCTTTTGAAGATGACAGGCCAGTAATTTTGTAGAACTTCACTCAAATTGGGTTTGTCTGATTTTTTTCTGGTGATTCCACACAGGTTACACATCTTCAGAAGGAGTGTCACAAGTGTGATGCTGTGTATTTCTCACTGTATCCTATCAGGTGCACAAAATTGTGATTTGTCCCTTTACTGACTGACCCTTTGATCACCTGATTAGGAGAATGCCAGCCAGTCTTCTCTGTAAAATCACTCATTTCCCCTTTGTTATTAATAACTATTTCATGGGGAGGTATGTTTAAACTATATAAAAATCATGTTCCTTATCAATTTATCCTTTCATTTATGTACATATATATATTCTTTCTATTTATTATTTCATTTATTTATATCTGTATATACTTGTGGTCTCCTATTTTATTCATCAGGTTATCTCTTACTATAATTTTATATTTTGATGTTCATACTGTCCCTGGTTTGGCCATTGAAAGCCCCTTCAAGCTGTCTTCTGTTATTTAGAAACCAAGATCTGGGTGTTAAGTGTGCTCATTGCAATTTGAGTGTCACTGCTCCCAGACTCTCCCAGCGGACAGAGCTGGGGAAGGTATGTATAGATACAGATATAGACACAGATGTAGATGTCGATGTAGATGGATACATACACAGCTATATTTATCTCTATATCTATCTATTGAAAAATGAGTCCAGGCAAATACCTCTAACTCCAGTCTAACTAGGGATTCTCATTTTCTCCCTCTCCATATTCGTACCTTCTTTCCCTGACAGTGACAAACTTGCTCCTCACCGTCCTTAATATATTCACTTATTTGGCCAGTCCCCCTGTGAGTGGCCCATCTCCTGCCTCCACCATCACCCCCTCCTCCCCCCGCTAGGGCTCTGACCCCCCAACTTTGCCAGCACGCTGCCCCTCCCCCTCGAGGATTTACCTAATTGAGTTGTCTGCTTCTAAGCTAACAGAGACCTTAAAACTATAAATAGCTCGAAAAACATTCAACGTATTTTTACTTTACCTCCTATTTTAAAACCACAGTTCCTCCCACCTCTGTGCATAAGATGATGAGAAATCCGCCACCTCTGCTCGCACGCCTACAGATCGGCACAGAACCTACACACAGCAGGTAAGCCCAGGGCAGGTAACCCTGCATCGCCACCGCCGACGCCCTCGGAGCCCCAGCTTCATGTCCTGCTGCCTCCTGGACGTCCCCGCACGGAAGCTTCATCAGCACCTGGACAGAACACGGCCGAGCAGACCTTCAGTCCCCGACCTGTCCTTCCACGGCCTCCTCGGCTCGGGACCGGAACCCCCTCCACTCAGTTACTCTGCAAACCCAGAAGTTATTCTTGATTCTCCTCTTGCCCCAATACCCACCTCCACACCTAACACGGAGACCCTTCCTCCCAAACGTAGCCCCAATCCGTCCCTTTCCGTCCACCCCACACCCGTCACCCTGACCTGGTCGCCTCCACCAGCCCTTGAGCCATCCCAGCGACTCCTCACTGGTCTCCTGGCGCCGCCTCCTCCCTGGTGGGTGGTACTGCCATCCTACTGTCGCCGTCGCCACACCTCCTGCCCCATCAGCTTCGGCCTGTGCGCCTGTCCGCGTGATGGGATGTGAGCAGGGCTGGGCTCCACCGCTGGCTGCTGGTGTCAGCTGCAGGCGACGGTCCCTGTGTCCCCGCGCCGCCTGGTCCTGGTGAGAAGGCGCGGGGGCAGGGCAGCGGCCTCCGGAAACATGAGCTGGAACTAAATGTTGCCATCGGAAGCGTAGGCAATTTGGCAGGGGCGTATCTTACCGCGGCAAAGCTTACTAATAAGTCCTGGGCAGTCTATTCTGTGAGCAGCCGTAAGTCATCCTTCAAAAACAATAAATGGGACTTCCCTGGCGGTCCAGTGGTTAAGACTCCGCGCTTCCACTGCAGGGGGCGCGGGTTCGATCCCTGGTCAGGGAAGTTCCACATGCCGCGCGGTGGGGCGGGAAAAAAAAAAAAAGAATCACTCCCAGTGACTTCACCCAGTCCCTGCACTGTCCAGTGGCGCCCCGAGTCCTGCAGGGGAAACGCCCAGTCCCTGAGGCTGCTCTGCAAAGGCCCTGAGCTCTGGGCCTCCTTGCCCACCGCGTGGTTACAGTGACCTGCCCCCGCCCCGCCGCCGGTCAGCTGTAATGGCAGGACTCCTGTCACTCATCTTCCTAAGCAGGAAACTCGCCTGCTTCTCCATTCACTGATGTGATGGTACCAGCCATGCCAGGCAGTGGGGAACACACACTCCATAAATATTCATTCCTTACTTCTCGTGCACTTTTCAGCAGTGCATTAACTTGGTCCTGCAAAGAAACGCTTTTCTGCCTTCTGTAAATGAATGCCAGTAGCCAGCAGCCTTGGAGGGTTATGTTGCTCCAGGCTCTGGATTGGGTGTGTGTTGAACTTCTACCAGTGCTCTGTTGCCAGTTGCTTCTACCACCTCGGGTGCCAGCATCAGGCTGTAGTGTGCCCTGTACACACACAGCTTGGAAAAGCTCTGTGGGATAGATGCACGGTGTTGGCTGGACATGAGTCATTGTCATAGGTGTGGCAAGGATTAAGTCGGAGCCAAGTGAGGCTACAGACAGAACACTCAAAACAACTTCTGAAAGCACGCAGAAATGCATCTTGCTCTTGAGCCTATATGTGTGTGTGTCTATATATATATATATATATATATTTTTTTTTTTTTTTTGGCTGCACATGGCTTGTGGGATCTTAGTTCCCCGACCAGGGATTGAACCCGAGCACTCGGCAGTGGAATCGTGGAGTCCTAACCCCTGGACCACCAGGGAGTTCCCAGGACCTGATACATATGTAAAAATTCTAATTTTGCTGAAATGTTTTATTGATTATTCTAAAAATTAATTACCTGAAGTTTTTCTTTTTTTTCAATTAAAAAGCTCAGGGAGAAAAACTGGATTCTTCTGTGATCCTTTTTTTTTTTTTCCCTAGGCTCTTACACATAATCATGAGACTTGTGAGCTGTGAGGAACTGTAGAAATCATTTACTTCAATCCCTTCCTGTTGTAGTGAGCGAACTGGGACCTGGAGACGTTACCATGTGGTCAAAGGCACTTGGCGAGTTAAAAGGAACCCAGTTTCTAGGTGTCTTTAATCAGAGCCTCTCAGGTTAGGACTTTAAGGACCAAATGAGTCCAACTCCCCTGCCAGAAAATTTGTGTCTCTTTTACAACCTGACCATCCTCTGTGCTTGAGTCTGTCTAGTCTGGCAGCCCTCAAGGGGGCCTGTCCATCTTTAAGGAGTTCTGAGTGTTAAAAAACGCTTGTTATTGATCAGGATGTGATCTCATGTGACTCCCACCTGTATTGACCTGCTGCTGGAACTCGAGAATTCAGAATCTAGAGTTTCTGAGTCCATTCCTGGCTCTGGACTACATGCAAACTACACATGTAGTTTGCCTGTACATTGCCAGATGCCTGTATATTTCCCTGTGGATAATGACCACCGAAAATAATATCACGGCTTGAGCTTATCCCTAGTTTCTGCTCCGGATGAAATTTTTCTAAACCTGGGCAGAGGGTTCAGCCCTGGAGGAGACACCTCTGCCCTGGGCATCAATGCTGCTTTCACGGGTGTCGTGGTCAGGCTCGCGGCTCTGACGGTGCTCCCGTAAGAGAGCTCCCTGGGGGGTCTCTTCCTGTGCGGCCACCAGCTAAGAATCCACCCAGCCCGTAAATCACAGCCAGCAAAGTGCTACAAAACCTGCCCAGAGCTTCTGTGCTGCATTCAAGTCAAGAACACCTTGTCAAGGTCTTGACTCAGAACCTACAAGGTGCTGAAGGCTAGCTGGCCTTTTCTGGGCAGAAAGTGGAGGAGCCAGAGTTCACACAGGGGTCCTACCCAGCTGTCAGGTGGTGGAGAAGCAAAGCCAGGTGGAAGGGCACAGAATTACGGGGAGAAGGAAAGTCATCAAGTACACCGCATCTTAAAGAAGTCAGTAAGAGGTACCATTTGTTAATTACTGGATGTCAGCCTCTATGCTAAACATCTCTGTATGTTATCTCATTAAATTGCAATTAACTTCACTAAACATAGTAAGGAAGTGATTGTCATTCTATTTTGCAGAGAGGAAACGGAGGCACAGGGAGGTGGGCTCATTAGTAAAAGTCCTTTTTAATAAACAGCAGAGAGAGGATTCAAACTTAGATTCTCCAAATTGAGACTCTGAACCCCTACCTCATTTGCCTCCTTCCTGTGCAGACCCTCCCTGAAGCCAAGGGAAGGTGCCCTCCCCCCCAGACACCTTGGCGTGGAAGCGCCCGGATCCTCAGCGTCTGGCTGTCTTCCACCCCCAGCCTGAGTGTCAGATGTTGCTGCAGGATTCAGTTTTTTGAGCGAAACGCCAAGTCACATGGCGGACCTAACTCATTTCCTCTCTCAATGCTTTACCTTCCCCAGAAACCAAGTGGCCAGTCAGTGGTCAGAAAGGCCATTCTCTTCAGTGGGACGAGAGATCTGATGGAAGGCTCCAGTAACCTCCGGAGCCTCTAGGTACTTCAAGGGCTTCCAGTACGAAAGCTTCTGGAGGCCTCCTCCAAGCAAACCCCTGAAGCGCTAGCAATTATGGTGGGGCTGCCCCCAGCTGAAATCCGACCAAACGTCCTGAACACGGATAACCAGAGACTGGGGCCCAGAGCGACACCAGTCCATCCAGGGCAGCTGTGGCGGCCCCACCTGCCTGGGGGCAAGACTCTGCATTCCAAAGCTGGCCGAGGCTCGGGGCGAGCCTATTCTTACCCTGCTAGCGATCCCCAGCGTCGCTCCTCCTTGCCAGCAGGAGCAGGCGGGGTCTGAAGGCTGTCTCACAGCTCGTGCAGCACGCACGGCCTTTTACAACCTCCTTTACTAGTGCCACTTGCTATCTGACACACACTCCCCCTTCCCCGCTTCCACACTCCGTGACTGCCAAGGTCTTCCTTGATCTGAGCCTGAGCACACGCCACTCTCTCTACCTGGAATGAACTCCTGCTTATTCTTCAAGACACAGCTCAAAGGTCCCATCGTCTCCAGAACCTTCCCTGATCCCCAAGTGATATTTCCTCTTATGTATCACATGGTCAATTATTTGAACATCTGTTATGCTAACGAATGTCCTGGACTCTTATTACGCATTTGTGTACGTCTTCTCTGTCAGACCCCAAACTTCTCATAGCCGTTGTCATAGTAACAACAGCACTAGCTCTACCTGGTATGGCATGTCATCTGGTAGGACATTGCCATGATTATCAGTAAAGAATCACCATATCTATTCAATAGGTGTCAGGTTCTCCCCAGCATCTCACTTTGCTTATACGAATGGTCATTATTTCCTGTCTTGGAATCTTAAGTCCATATGGCTTGTTGGTGACTCCCCACCTGGTCCTGCAATTTGATCAACCCTGCAGTTTTCACTTTTCTCCTTTCTAACCATTCCCCTTTTCCTCCAGGCTGTGGGTCCATATTCATGAAGTTGTCATTTGGCTCTCGTGGCCTGTTTGAGCTCTCTTCCAGTGTTTGATTACCATTTCTGCATCTCTTAGACTTGTTATACACAAGTCAGCCACTTTTAATTGCCTAAAACTTTTAAACCTTGCATTAAATAAAATCTAGAAATGCATACAATTCTTCCAAAGTATCACTAATAGTTACTATATAGTGATATCAAAAGTTTAATCATCACCAATGCGGTCACGGCTGCTTGAATGTTACTGGCTAGTGTGGTCACAGCACCTCACACCCAGTGGTCCTTGGGGACATGACCTAGAGTCATTAGTGAAGGCAGGTGTTGAAATTGGTATCCTGTTCCGGAGAGAGATGAAGGCATGGCATGCAGAGGTGGTGATGACACTTACAGGGTCCTAGCCACGTGCTGCCAGCTCCACCTAAGAGCTTTATATGCTCAAGAGCTGCTGAGCCTTGTAATAACTTCTGAGGAAGCTGTCAGGATAAGAAAGTCAGAGGGGCTGTCTGAACACTCTTTCCCCTCCCTTTACCCTAGAGCCCAACATGGTGTTTCTTCACTAGATCATCCCTATACATGTTAGGAGAATTAATGATTGGGTAAGAGTAAATGAACGGATGGCAGCCTCATACATGTCATCAAGACATGGCCACCTCAGGAACTAATGGAAACATCGCATCCACTGGGATATAAGATGCTGGTGACGGTGTTGATGGTAGGATGATAGGAGTAATGGTGCCTAAGAGTCTGGGTAATTTCACCCTTCCAAGAGATGTGGTCTCTTAAGCAGGTGACGAAGCAAATCTACTCAGATGTGGGAAGGGGAAACTAAAAGTTCTATATATAATCATTTTGTTTAAAAATAAGAATTTGAGTTCTTAGCTGATAATGTAAATATTTGATATGTAGACTGACAGCAACAATATTTAAGTGTGCACGTATATATAATTTAAAATAAACATATGTATATTGGGGGATATATGCTCAGAAGTTTTTAATGATGGGGAGCAGAGTTAGAATAGCTTGGAGACCACTTATTTAGGGAGGGAGCAGCCAATCCGATTTGATTTACCTGGGGGAGCTTGGAAGGCCTGGAGGAAGGCTCCCATCCCCCTAAAACGGCCACAGACCGCCTTGAAGCAGAGGAGACACAAGTTTCTTTCCAGAAGAGTGGAAGTGTCTCTCTGAGGACCCCAACCGCCTATAGCCATTAGGAAACTATTCTAGATTCTTTGGCCCACAATAGCCCACACCTCTTGTGCGCTGGCATCTCCGACACACAGAGCGGATCGCGGTCAGCGTTTCGAAGATCGCGCACCACTTACCGAGGTGACCCTTGCCTTTTCAAAAGCTACACCGGATTCTCACCACCTCCAGATAGTTCCAGCTAGTGAGTGGCAAAGCCGAGATCCCCACCGAGGCCTGTCCAGCTCCGATCCCCACGCTCTTTCCCCACTAAGGCTCGGATGACGCCTGCGCTGGCCGCGTGGAAGGCATCCTCTCCCAGGATTGCCGGGACCCCCTCCGGGCTTAGGTTGCTCTGTTCGCAGAAGCGACTTTGCAGTTCCTCACCTCAGCTGGGCATATGTCTGGGCGCCCTCCGTGGTGTAAGTTACTTAATATAATCAGGATAAAAGCCAGACATTAGAAACCTTGATCGGAGCTCCGGAACTGGGCACGAGGAATAAAATAACTCAAGGAAGCCCTCAGGCCATGCCAAGGGCTATGCCGCGTGGGCCCAAACCAAGGGCAGACTCTTACCAGAAGACTAAAGTTTAACCAAACATACCCACAAATAGGGACGCCCATGCCTTCCTGTCAAATACCAGTGATTAATAAACACATTCACTTGTGTGTTAAAGAAGAAATATGCCCATCCCTCCCAGGGGATAATTATTTCCCTGTCACACTGAAATAAATATTCAGTTCTAAAAATTCACAATCCTGGTGCTGAGTTTGAGTTTTGAGAGTTTAATGATTACTTTCTATTTCCTTTCCTATAACTATTAACCTTTTTCTTGTCTTCTGAGATGAAATTATATCCAACACACATTGTCAACTTTCAACGGGCATTCAGCGTCAACAGCTGGAATTGGCAGGAGGAACGGCACTAGGAAAGAAAATGAGTAAAAGAGGAAAAGGGTGAGGGAAAACCGCAGCTTTTAAAACTTTTAACAATTGCCTGCAATCTCCCAGGCCTGCTTCTCCCTTTGGTGGGAGGAGTTGGGGGCGGGGGAGCAGGGAGGGGGCGGTCCTGGTTCTCTCAGCCCGTGTGTGGTATTACCAAGTGTGACCAGCAGAGGGCGGCTTCTCCTTGTTTAAGGCAGAAAGCTGGGCACCTGGAGATGCTATTCTTCCCCAAGGATGCAGGTTTAAAGGAGCTTGCATAAGCAGAGATCTTCCCACCACGAATTGTAAATACATCTCCTCTTAGCCTTTGCCTCTGTTGAAAGGGCAAGAAAGGGCTGGCGAAGAAACAAACCGGTTGGCAGTTTCGTCAGCCCACACGCACACGTGTTCATTCATCATCCAGCTCTGGCTGAATAAGGGTTTGGAGGTGGGGCTGGGTGTGAGGACGGCAAAGCGGGACGAGACCCACACTGCTTGGAAGGAGTTCAGTCTTCGGGAAGGGGTCCGAGGTCCATGGACGAGCAAGGGGAGCCCAGAGGCCGGCCAGACAGCCCCGGGGAGGCGGGGGGCACGCGTACCCCCCCCCTCCTTGGGTGAGCCGTGCGGGGGCAAGACCCCCGTGGTCTCGCCTCCCAGGTCCCCAGAGCAGCCTCCCCTCCCATCCCTTCCCCTAGATTTCTGCTTCTCCCTGACCAACCCTCACCCCATGTCCTCGCTGCCATCAGAACCGTTAATAGAATCTTTTTAATAGAGCAGTGGGTGGGGTTTCTTGGGTACCTTTCCCTCCTCTGCCCTCCTGTCCCACCCGGAGGTGTTGGCCATCCACTCCTGACACAGGTCGGCCCCTCGTGCATGGCTGTCACCAGCCCAGGCCACAGCCCAGCCACGAGGGGAGCTCCCCCGCCTGCAGAGTGGGGCATCTGAGTCCAGAAGATATCCCTGGACAACTGGAGCTATTGTAACCTAAGAGGTCCACTAACTCCTCAGACCACCAGGCTGTAAGTGATGTGATGATACCCAGACTTTTTTTGGCCTCAGATCCTGGGCCCATCTCATCACACGGTTCCATCTCTGGTGGGTTATTTATTCAGTGTTTTAGGTTGACTTGTCCTCTTTTACATAAACCAATAAAGGGAAAGTGGGAGAAAATAGGAAGTGGTACCAGGGTTATTAGGAAGCCAGAAATCTAAAACTAGCTTCTGTGAAGAGCAGCAGACTCAACTGTGGTTTCTCTTTATCTTGAAGAAGCCGCAGCTAATGACCAACACAGGCCTGCTTCATCTAGGCGGTAACGAGCCACTGGACACCGGCGGCATGGTAACCAGGATCACAGCCTCCTGAGGACAGGGCGCCTGCCGGCAGCAGGGGGCCAGGGCAGGGTGCCTGCAGCAGCATCCTGGGCTTCTCTGGGGACCTCAGCTCGCTCAGCATCAGCAGAGAGGGGTGGGACAAAGGTCAACCAGCGAGGATATTTTGAAGTAGTGATCACAGATACTTCAGTTATCACCCCAGGAAGCCAGTCACTGCCTCCCCCTCCCCCCTTTCAGATCTTATAAAAATGGGGAAAAATTCCATGGCACCTCTAGGTGCCATCGGTGCTGAGTGCTTTACTTGTATCATGTTATTGAATCGTCACAACTCTGTAAGGTACCCCATCTTACAGCCAAGGAAACAAAGGCTTTAAGAGGTTAAGTAACTTCCCAAGACTTGCATGGCTAGTAAGCTGCAGAAGCTGGATTTAAACCCAGGTTTAACCGTCTTTCCGCCATGGTCTGAACTGCTATGCTCGGCTGCTTCAGCTATGAAACCATGATTCGGTAAAAACAAATGTGAGCTCGGTCAAGCAGAAACAGTGTCCTAATCTGGAGGGCTCTCAAACCTTAAACAGCTCCTGAAGGAAGACAACAGACCTTAAGACATTGTTTAGCTCCCTGGGATAAGACGGGCTTGCACTGCACATGCCCTTGCAACTGTGCGACGCCCATCAACAAAGGTTTAATTGAGCACCTACTCTGTGCGGGCAGCAGCAGCGCACAAGACCAGGTCCTCAATCTGATGAACTCGTGTTCTAGGAGGAGCGCAGCAGGTAATAAGCTGGTGAATGAATGTGCGAGATAAATCCAGGAAGTAAGAACTGCTGTGACAACAGGGTGATGTGACAGAGAACCTGGGGGAGGGGGGCAACCTGGGCAGGGGTGGGTGCAGCACAAGCTTTCCAGGGTTGTGATTTGCAGCTGAATCTGCATTCATTGTTCAGAACATCACTCAGGAAGGATCAGCTGTTTACCTTCTGGGGTAGGTCCTTTCTGGCCAAGGGACCGGCAGAGACGCCCAGGTGGAAGCAGGCTTGAAACTGGGGGGGCAAAGTGATCCGATTAGTGTTTTTAGGAGGCCACTCTGGCTGCTGTCTGGAGAATGGGCCGCAGAGGCAGGAGAGGACCGGAGACCGTGGTCCAGTGGACATCAGTGGGCCAGGCCAGAGAGGACGGGGCCTGCCCTCAGATGGCAGAGCATCGGAAGAGACGCTACCCACCGCGCAAGCTCCCGCAGACGGGGGTTCCACTCCAGTCCCCGGGAGAGAATCAAGGACCACTTCTGGCCCCGCCGCCCACGGGGAGATTGACGAGCCCACCGGGAAGAAGGGACGTTGGCCCTCACAGCTTCCTCCCTCGCCCTCGCCTCTTCCCAGTGGCCCTCTGGGAGCCGTCTGTCCTCAGAGAGGACACATTCTGCTCGGCTCTCCTCCTCCAGGCTCTGCCTGAGCCCCGGGTGTGGGTGGGGTGGTGAGAACTGGGGAGAGAAGCTGGTCAAAGCCCTTCTCCAGCCCAGCCTCGGGCTCCAGCTGATGGTCTGGCCCCTGGAGGGCTAGGGGTACTGTCATTGATGGGTCCCTAAACGCTCCCCAGAATCGGCGCATTTGGAGCTTGGAGGGAGAGCCATCCAGGGGACTTGCTGGTTGATTCTGATGGTGCAGGATGAGGGATGGGGGGAGGGGGAGGTGTTTCAGGATGCCTCTGAGGTTTTTGGTCCAGACAAGATGATGACAAGATGACCATTTCCTGAGACAAGGAAAATTCAAGAGTTCTGTTTATTTAAGTTTGCACCAGTCCGTCGACCTCCAAGTGGTGGAGTCAAGTCGGCAGTGGGAGGAAATAGGGAGAGATTGCTAAGGACTAAGGCTGTCCCCTCCCCCCCGACTCGCCTTTCCACCCTCAGCCCTCACTCCCCTGGGACAGCAATGAGATAATCCAAGGGTGCGGGCCAACCCCAGACTGCTTTCTCCTGGAAGCTTAATTAAAAAGTAATTATTTTTTAAAGCCATGGGCTCAGTTATAGAAGAACTGACCCGACAGGGGAGACGTTGAGCCCAGCAAAGGCTGGCTACGTTATAAGGGGTCTTCTTCCTGCTGATTTGTCTGGGGCCCCTCCCTTAAGGAAGTAGTAATAAAGCCAGGTGACATGAACATGAGCCTTTGCAATGAATCAGGCCCTGAGGCAAGCACTTCACATGTTTCATCCTTTCAACGACCCTGGGCGGTGGGTAAATACCATTGTCCCCATTTTCAGGTGGGGTAAGCGAGGTTTGGAGATTTTAGTGAGTGAGTAACCCAACATCTCACAGGTAATAATAATAATAATAAGGGACAGAGGTGATATTCAAACCCAAGCCTGCTGACCCTAGCATGCTGTGTTCCCAGCCTGCCCGTGGGCCTCTGGAGCAGCCCAAGAAGACAGCCTAGGAAGAACCAGGCCTTTGCCTCAACGTCTGTTCCCGGCCTGTCCTCAGCTGAGGCAATCCCACCACTGCCATCAGCACACAGAGAAATCAGTTTTCCACGTGCAGGTTCCCAGCTACCGCTCGCTGCTGGATCCTTTCTCTCCTGAACCAGACTCTTCATTTGTACGTCGCTGCTTTTCCCTCCTTCCTCTAGGCTGGACCTTCTTGGTCTCCTTTGCTCCCTGCTCTCACTCAAAGTGCTCCCCCAATCTTGACATCTTCCAAGGATCAGGCCTGGCGTGTCTTCATCTCAATCTGCACACTCCACCCCTGTGTTCTGTCTGCCCCTAAATCTGTGACAAGACACTGTGCCCAGACAATGTGACCACACTGTCTCCCAGGTCGGGCGGTCCTGGCTGCTTCCCTCATTCAGCCCCGTCCATGGCTCCAGGAGGTGTGGAGAAGCTGGGAAGGCAGTGAGTGGAAGACCAAGAGGGTGACAGCAGGGCCCTGGGCATTGCTGCAGCCACGGTTTCCCCAACCCATTCCTCCTGGAACACAGGCAGGAGATGACGTGAAGACCACGTGAGGGGAGGGGAAGCAGGGGCTCCAAGCAGAATCCGTAATCTAGCTCTGTCTCGTACTAGCTGATGACCTGATTCAGGTCACAGGCTGTCTCTGAGCCTCAGCTTTCCCCATCTGTACAATGGGAACACCTATGTTTGTAGCCCTACTGGGACATCAGTGATGTTGAACGTGAAGACAGTGCCACGCCGATCTCAGGCCCTCAGAGAGTGAATTCTGGAACAAGGCATTTGGATTCTGCTTCCAGTAAGTTATTTAACACATTTAAACCTGGTTTACTCAAATGTAGAAAGACAATAGCAACAGTACCTACCTCACAGGGTTGCTGTGAGGATTGAATAAAATGATGCATACAAACAGCTTAGCATTGAACCCGGCAATAAGCTTTAGCCGTTATCACCATAATCATTTTTTTAATTACTGAAAGGCCTAGAAGCAATGACATCTCAATAGCAATAAACACACTAGCACCCACGTTTTGCTTTCTAAATACCATTCCTACTAAAAGAAGTCAGAGCTCCTTAGAGAAATAGCCAGGTCCAGGTTGGGAGCAAGAAAAGTCCCAGGTGAGCCTAGAACATTAATCAGGGCTTGGCTAAGGGGCATGTGTCAAAAGTACAACAGGAGCCAACTTGAAGGAGCTCCCACTGACCAAATTTGGGACAATGAGGCCATCAAAATCAATAATGATGGCAACTGATTATAACACATTGAATTAAAAATTTATAATCCATAGTGATACCAAAAACAAATCGAAGGGATTGAATTTGGCAACCCACCAATGTAGTAAGTAACTCAGGCAAGGATCATCAATGGACCAATGGATGCTGAGGCCATCAATGAAGTTTGCTGGGGAACGGAATATTCCCATGATCTTAAAGTAACACCCCGCAAGCTTCTTATTAACTACAGAATGTAAAAGGTGCCTTTTCTGTGGAAAGATTTGGCTGTCATTACTTGTTATTAAAGTCAGCATTACCAGTAATGGGGTTAGGGTCGTTGAAACAGCCTCCCAGGGTGTTTCTCTGGGAAGAGAAACAGAGAGATGGCAAATGTGGCAAAATGTCAGTTGGTGAATCCCGGTGAAGGATATATTTGTTGTACTATTCTTTCAAATTTTCTGTAGGTGTAACATCTTTCAAAATAAAATGCGTGTGTGAGTATGTGATGGAAATGGGGGGGTGGGGGGGACCCTTGGGATGGGGTGAGATCTGGGGCTGTGTTGGCCTTGACTCTTCCTCAACTTTGTCCCAAGCACAAGGCTCAGCTCCGGCTGCTTGAAGCTTGATGCTCTAAGAAGAGAGGCAAGAATTTCAACACAGGAGAGCTCAAGCACGGCATCTTAGTAGTCGGAGGGAATCTTTCCTAGCTGTCCATAGGGAGATGGAGGCAGAAGGAGAGCTCTCTGGGCTAAAGGACCAGGGGGAGATGAAAGGTGAGGCCTGGCAGATGTGTAGGAGGAGCTGGTGCAGAAGACCTGGCATTCGTTCAGCCTTCTGATGTGACAGCACTGGGGCTGGAGACCTTCACGTCATCCCAGTGGGAGTCAACACCCTCCCCTTCTCTGTCCTCTTCCCTTTCTCACTCTGCCCATCACTCAACTCGGCTACCGCTGCTGGATCCTCTCTCTCCTGAACCAGGCTCTGCAGTTGTACATCTCTGCTTTTCCCTTCTTCCTCCAGGCTTCGCCTTCTCGGTCTCCTTTGTTCACTGCTCTTCAAACTGCTCCTCCAGTCCTGCCATTTTCCAAGGATCAGACCTGGGGTGTCTTACCCTCACTCTGCACACTCCCCCCTCTGTGTTCTGTCTGCCCCTAAATCTGCGTCTTTCTCCCCAGTCGGTGGCCCAGTATCCAGGCACGAGCTCTCCGCTCTCTGCTGGACACCTCCATGTGCACAGCCTCCAGTCACCTTAAACCGGACAGACCCCAAATCAATGAGGCACGTTGCCCATACCCCAAACCCACTCGTCTCCTCTGTATCTTTTCCGGGTTAACGGTGACTCTCTCCATTCTTCTGAAATCTAGGCAACCTCCTGACTTCTCCACCTCACCCATCCCCTGAATCCCATCAGCCACCCAGATCCTACAGATTCGACCTTCTGAGTACATCTCGCATCCACCCCTTCCTTCCATGCTCACTGCCTTTGCGCAGATCTCACCAGTTTCCCTATGGATTAACTGAAAGAACGTTCGATCGCTCCCCAGGTTTTCAGTCTTGCTTCCTCCAAAACAGCTCCCATGCTGCCCACACAGCAATCTGAGATACAAACCTGGCCCTGTCACTTTGCTGTGGAGCATGAAGCCCTACTATAATTAGCCTCGGGTTCTGGTATTTCCCTCGTTCTGGTCATAGTGGACTATTCTCAGAACCCCAATGTGATGTCGTGATTTATAATAAGAAATATATATTTGGTCTCAGTCTGTCAGGTTACCTTGTCCCCACTTTCCTGGCAGAGTTCTTAAACGCTGGGAATTTCCTAAGTGTTGAGAGAGATAAAGGTGGTTTTTGTTATGCTAATGAGGTGAGTTTTGGAAAGCCCCTAAGTCACCGAGGGATGGGGGCTCCTCACCAGAAGAACCAACCACAGGATTAGAAGGTTGGAAATTTCAGTCCCACCCCCAGACCTCCCTGGAGGAGAGAGGGGCTGGAGGTGGAATCCATCACCCACAGCCAATGACGTAGTCAATCCTGCCCACGTAATGAAGCCTCCATAAAAACCCTAAAGGAAGGCGTTTGTTTGCAGAGCTTCCAGGTTGGGGAGGGTATCCACGAGCTGCCGTGCTAGGCCCCAAACTCCACGGGGACCAAAGCTCTTTTGAGGGAAACCTCACCTATGTATCTCTTCATCTGGCTGTTGACTCTTATCCTTTGTAATAAAGCAGCAGTCTAGTGGGTAAGCTGGTTTCCTGAGTTCTGCGAGCCCCTCTAGAAAATTAATCGAACCGCAGATGGGGGTCGGGAGAATCTCTGATTTACAGGCAGTTGGTCAGAAGCACAGGGCTAGTGATTGGCGTCTGAAGTGGAGGGTCTTGTAGGGCTGAGCCCCTGACTCCTAGCATCTGATGCTACCCCTGGGTAAAGAGTTTCAGAATCGGGTTGAACTGTGGGATACCCAGCTGGCGTCGTGCAGGGAAACCCCCTACGCTGGACCTGGTGTCGGGATTTCACCCAGACGCCCCTTGCTGGTTCCCACCTCTAGGCTCTACCCCGGTTTCCCTCCGTCTACGGTGCTCACCACTTCAAGGACGCCTGACGTCCTGCCAGACTCAGCACTGACCGCAGAATCCCTTTCAGGGCTCCCACAGCAACTCGGATGTTAGTCTAGCACCTCCGGTTGTGCACTGTGTTCTAAGAATTCACTTCTACGTGTGTGTCCCGCTGGGCTCGCGAGAGGCCAGGACAACATCTTACTCCCCGTATCTCCCCAGTGCCCATCATTGCGCTTGACCTTGTCAATATCTGACTGTTCCAAGAAATCAATCTGAGAAAATCTTGGAGTCATGAAACATTTAGAACTGGAAGGGAAGCACAGAACACCAAGTTAAACACCCTCATTTTCACCTGAAGAAGTTGAGGCTTATTGTTGCTAGAACTGAGATTTATGTTTCCCTTTAGTCCGTGTGAAATCAGGTGTGTAGATGAATAAAAGAACGTGCGTGTGGGTGTGAGGGGACTCCAGGCGCCCGCATGCCGTACCCGGGAACATCTCCCAGTTTTGGAGATCCTTGGAATTACAAAAGATATGCAGGTACATCGCGTATCCTCACTAGCGTCCTGACTGCATTCAGGACTCTGACTCCTGGCCTGGCCTGATTTCTGTCACACCCTCCCTCCCAGCACGAGGCTGCCTCATGTGAGGGATGAATCTTCTGCCTGGCTCAGAGGGCATCTCCAGGGCCCTTGTTCCTTTTATTACCATTTTATACTCATCAGGGTTGTTAAACCATTTGGTATCCCAGGCAACCTGAAAACAGCTCCTGGACATTTTAACCCAAAAAAACAAGACAGTTCCACGGGGAAGAAAGAGCAATCCTCACCAGGTTTTACCGTCACACGCTTGGAAAAGCTACTGTATAACCTTTCAAGGGACTCCTCTCCGGGGACGGGAAGGTCTTGGGCTTTGGGGGGTGGAAGGGAAGGACCGAGAGAGGAAGACCAGCTATGTAGGAACAGATCTTTGGTTTCTAGCTATGAAAATAGATTTCTGGGGTGTGAAACCCCAGCTGAGTGTTTCTGCAGGGGAATCCACAAGTTTCTCCATCAGCCCAAATGCAGGTTCATCTTGAAATCGCTCAGCCTGAGTTATGAGGTGTAGACAGTGGTTTCCTGAAACGTTCCGAGAACCCCCCAACCCCCTTCCAGAGGGCATCATCCAGCCCACTGCCCCTCACACAGCCACAAAAGTGCTACCAAGCCAGCCTGCTTGCGAAGCTCGCTGCCACCTGCCCCCTCCTCCATGCCACCACCTCTTGTGCAGCTTCCTTTGAAACCTTGCCCTTGAATTCAGCTTCAGGATTCCTGTAAGTCCCCAGATAGAGAACACCAGGTGTGATGATTTTACAGGGCCTCCATTCATAAAACACTGGGCCACTTCCACGTGGGGTGTCTTGTTCCTCAAAGGAAAAGAAATAAAGGAAGTTGCCAAGCCTGCGTCTCCATGAGTCGTTAAAGCCTCCCGCTGGAGGACCGCGGGCCTCTGCTGCCCCGAGGTCTGTACACTCGCAGTGGGGAAAGCAAAAGGATGTTTGTTCTGAGCCTCCAGGGCAAGCAGAGCCTTTGATAAACAGACACGTTCTTCAGGCCAGAGGGCGGCCTGGGAACTCTTTGCTGTGTCTTAACTGTGTCGTCGGCAGGGAGGCGCGGGGTGTCCACGCCACGCAGCGCGCTGGGGGGAACAGAGCCTGGCGCGGTGCACCCTCCGCGGGTGGCGCCCAGAGGCGCGGCTGCGAATCCGCCTTGCGCAAGGTCCCCTGCAAGCTTTCTGGTGTAGCCCGCCCTCCCCAGGCCGTCCGCGAGGGGTGCGGGTGTTTCCCTCGCCCGATATTTTGCAGAACCTGGCACCTCTTCGCTCTGTTACTTCTGGGGTCTCCAAGGTCATGTGACATGCTCACCATGAGCCCTGCGGGCGGCCTGGGGTCCACCCTGCCCCTTCTCCACCCCGCTCTGCTCCTGTGGTTTCTAATGCCCTGGTTACGCGGGGGCTACCACCGATTGTCAAGGGCACAGGCCCCCGCTGGATCTTCGAAGGGCACTGACCCCCATTAGCCCAGGAAGCTCGCACCCTGCTGATGCGTCAAAGCTTCACCACTTCCTGAGCCAAGGCTGGAAGAGCTCTCCCCCTCCCCATTCCTTCTGGCTTGTTTTCTTACCTGGGCATCCACCTCCCCCCACCCACCCTGCCCCCCCAGAGCTCTGACTCAGCCCTAAGGTGTGTAAGGGTGGGGGAGAGTAGAGCTGTGGCCAGGGGACCCTGTGGCAGCAGATGCTCTTCCCCACTAAGATGTTGGTGAGGACTCCAGTTCTTTCTTCCTTTAAAAGAACTCATTGCCTGGAAGGAAACTCAGACTCTCCTGGCAGGGCCGTTCTCCTGATAGGGCTAGATCCTAGGCGGAATGCTGCTTAATCTTAAACTGAGACCCCGTATTAGTAAACATTAGCCTCCACCATGAATAACTGAAAAAACCCCAAACAATAGTAGCTTAAACAAGACAGATGTTTGTGTCTCTCTTTCATCCCCACAAAGCCTGGAGTTGGTTAGTCCCAGGCAGTTATAGGGAGCCTGAGGGGCCTAGGCTGCTTCCATCTTGCAGCTCTGCTATATGTGCTTCGGTTCCCAAGGGCTCCTTGGGTGTTGGCATCCCTGTTGCAGCAAACAGGGAAGAGAAAAGCCAGAAAGGGTACAGCCCCTCTTTTTAAGGGCGCTTCCTGGAAGCTGTAGCCACCACTTCTGCTGACATGCCATTGGCCAGAATGTGGTCACTTAGCCATATTGACCTGCAAGGAAGGCTGGGAAATGTAGTCTTTATTCCCAGTAGACTGTGCTCAGCAAAAACTTGGAGTAAGTTCTAAAAGGAGGGGACAATGGATAGAAGTCTCTGCCACAGGGGACTTCCCTGGTGGTCCAGTGGTTAAGACTCCACGCTCCCAATGCAGGAGGCCTAGGTTCAATCCCTGGTCGGGGAACTATGATCCCACATACCGCAATTAAGCCCACGCGCCGCAACTAGAGAAGCCCGTGAGCTGCAACGAAGACCCAGCACAGCCAAAATAACTAAATTAATTAATTAATTTTTAAAAATTTAGAAGTCTCTGCCACAGACTCCACTCCTTGTTCATGTGAGTATTAATGCCCCAGAGAAAGTGTAAGACCCTAAATGGACACCCATTTTGGGAGGCCTTAACTATCACGCTGGGCCCCTCACTTTCCTATGTTGATGAAAACCCTTGCCACTTCCACACCCACCACACACACACCAAGCAGCTTCTCCAAGTGCAGTCTGCAATCCACCTGCCTCAGAACCCCTGAGCTGCTTGTTAAAATTGCAGGTTCCTGAGTCCTCCAGGCTCATTGGATTTGAATCTTGGAGTAAGCCCTACGAATCTGCAATTTATATACACTTTTTAGGTCATTCTGACACACACTAAAATTCCATGTCCACAATTTAGTCCGTCTTGGAGAAATCAGAAAATGTCTGAGACTGCTAAACATAAGAATACCAGAACTAACACTAACACTTAGTGAGTTGGGGGAGAAGGCATTTAGGAGATTACAAGTTGTGACGTCTGGTGATGCCACTCGAAAATCATCTGACCCTGCCTCGAGGACTTGGTCCCGGATCTTCAAGGGCAGGCTTGCTATCTTCTGGTCACCAAATAAAAATCAGTAATCATTGGAGGTAAAAGAGCCTTCTCCCGTGCAATGGAGGCAGGGGGGCGGCCTCAATGGTGAGGCCATGGGAGAGAGGCGAGGGGTCGGACATCAGGTAAGCACAAGCCAGCCCCACGGGAGCCCAGAGCTGCTGGGACCCTCTGAGAAATGGAAAGTCCAAACACCAGGGCTGTCACAGGGCTGAGGTTTAGGAAGCAAAGACTTGACATCCGGGTGAGCTGGTCCCCGATGGGGACAGAGCTATCATTTGCGGGGAGTGGGTGGGCATTTTTATGGTCACAGTGATGGAGGAGGGGGATGTTACTGGCATTTAGAGACCAGTGATGCTAGATGTTCTGAAACATGAAGGACATTCCCACACCATGAAGAGTTTTCTCAAGTCCCATGGGATATTAAGGTTTCTATAATAATTATCTAAGCTTAGAAATGAACTCCATTTGACATAATTTACCAAAAAGTACATGTGATATTTTTTGAACTACTTAAATATATATTGAAATCTTCAAGCGTGCAACTGTCAAGGTTTTTTTCAGAACTCTATGAAGAGTTGTTCCCAGTTTCAGAAATATATGTCAACTGCCACAGCTCCATTCATAGTAACTGACTTGCCATTGGAACAATTCAGCCTGCTTCTGGTGTCAAATTCAGAGGGATTTACATATATGTGCAAACTTGTGAGTCCCCTCTTAGGTCTTGTAGAAGAGACATGACCGAGCATTCACAATTTTTTAAGTGTACTATTTTGTTATAAGTTACTTTCCCTCTAGTTTTTCTTTAGAGTAATATATGGATTTTTTTCCTTAATTCTATGAATTTAATTTCAGGAGGATAAAGGAAAGTTACAAAACATTTGTCATCAAAGGGGCTGCTGGGTGTGATGGGGAGACCTCTACCAGATGCTGGCCTGGGCGTAGCCTCAGAGCAAATGAAGGCTGACCATGACCTCTGTGTGCTTCCTGAGCATCTCCACCTCTTCTCATTTACAAAGGCTCCTGCCAACCAGCTGGCAGCTCTTAGTTGACTGTGGGTCTGCGGCAAAGACCCAGCTCTCAAAACCCTCCCCCTTCAGTACAGGCCACGTGGTTTCCCGTGTTGCTGGCACAGACTCATCCAGGAGGGTTTGTGACAATTCAACACAGTCATTTTGTGACCAGGGACATTCCAACATACTTGCTTTACTCTTGCTTTGACCCAAGAACATTTTGATATGGACAGAAATCAAGCTTTCAGCTATTTTTTTTACCAAGTAGCAAATGAAACACACATTCTGTCCCCACGCCTCGGCCTCACCTATGTCTCCCGCCATGCCAAGCCCCCCACCTCCTGGGAAATGGGGTGCTTACGGCTCAGAGATGGCCTGAAGGTCAGGAAGGTCTGCTGTGTCAATTTCTTGTTAATAAGGATCTGTTTCTACATGTTGCCGTGGGTCTTTCTGGTATAGAACAGCCACCCAAAATGGCCTCATCAAAAGGATTTTCTCAAAATTCCCTGTTTCTCCCCAACACCAGAGGAAATAGGGCTAAGAAATGGGGCACACCAATAAGGACCATCTTGGCTGACCCCAGATGAGCAGAAAGCACCCAGAAAGCTCAGCAGAGGTGACATGATGGGCTCTTCCTACCCCGCCTGTCTCTGCCTCTTCCCTGCCTTTGGACAGGGGTGAGAGCCGAGGGGCCTTGGATGGGATTCTATAGCCCTGGGGTTCTCAACCTGTTGGAGTCAGCTAGATTGCTTTAGACAAGTACGGACACCTGGGTCCCACCCCAAAAGGGTCACCTTTCATTGGTCTGGGGTGCACCCTGGGCACTGGTATTTCTCAACCCGCCCCTGCCCTCGGTGATTTGAAACCTGTACCATCAGGAACCTGCACTATAGCTGCTCTTAACAGCTCTCTCCAACATGCCTTTATTTTGGCATTTCCCATTTCTTCTAGCTCCAGGGAGAAGGTTTTGGTGATTAACTGCAAAGCAAAGCTGTTCATTACTCCTTAATAAGATGAATTTGTGTCACCCACGATATGTCATCCTGTCTCTGCCCTGATTCCACTCCTGACAAGTCTGTGTGCCAGCCCTTTCTTCTCTTCAAACTGATATTCTGATAAGTCCCTATATTTTGAAAGGCATCCTGGTCACCAAAGGGCTTTTTTGCAGGGAAGGAGAGAGGATGCTGTTACGGGGAGAGCTAATAGCCAATACATCAAATTTAACCCAAGGAGATTTTGCAGAACTGGGAGCTTTGAGACACCTCTAGAGGTTCCCGGTCCCGGGCGGAGGGCTGGCACTGGAGTGGGTAAATTCTGGGAAGGGGCTAACTCAGCTCTTTTAACAAGTTGCCACTCATGAGTGGGCAGCTTATATGCCTTTTCTTTAGAGTCATGTGCGCCCACCCAGCTATAAATCAGAGTTACTTCCCCCTTGTTTTATGTTCAATGTCAATTAAAAATAATTACAGCACCTGTTATGGAGGGAATTATGTCCCCCCAAAATAGATATGCTCAAGTCCTAATCCCCAGCGCTTCTGAATGTGACCTTCTTTGGAAATAGGATCGTTAGAAAAGTAACTTGTTAAGTTACAATATGGTCATAGGAGTAATCTGATATGACTTGTGTCCTTATAAGAAGCTGGCCTTGTGAAGACAGACACGCACATGAGAAACGTCACGTGGAGATGGAGGGTTGGAGTGATGCGGCCTCAAGCCAAGGGACACCCAGGATTGCTGGCAACCCCAGAAGCTAAGAAAAAGGCACGGGACAGATTCTCCCCTAGAGCCCTTGAGCAAGCACTGCCCTGCCGACACCTTGATCTTGGACTTCTGGTCTCCAGAACCATAAGAGAAAAAATTTCTGTCGTTTTAAGCTACCTGTCTCTTGGTACTTTGTTACAGCAGCTGCCGGAAACGAATAGAAATCAAGTTATAATGCCCACTGCTGTTTGTTTAAAAAAGGCAGTAGATTGTGATGGCTGAGAGCGTGGGCTTTTGTGTCGAGCAGACTTGGGTTCCGCACCCTCCTAGGACTACCTGTGTGACTCTTCTCACCTGGCAAATGAGGACACCAACGCCCGAATGCATAGAGCTGTTCAGGGAACTTGAAACAGATGATGTCTAAGAAGTACCCAGGCCCGGCACTCAGAGAGGCCCTCCCAAAGCACAGGGGCAAGCGATGGACAGGGCCTTGAGCAGGGAGCCAGGCTGTCTGTCTGGATAATGGAGGGCAGAGGCCAGGCCAAGTGCCTGACCTCCCGGGATGCTGTCCGGGTGAGGGAGGGGACGTGCGGGAGCCCTTGGAGTGAGCTGCGGCCTTAGCGTCATATCACCCTCATTATTTTTCCAAATATTCATCACTGACTGTTTCAGACTTTCAACAAGACGGTTTTCAGTGCAACGCAGAGAGCTGTGTGCTGGGCCTTGGTTCACACCCCAGGCATCTGGTTGTCACGCGGCAACAGCAAACCCATTCACTTGGGTCTTACTGCTTAATTATTGCAAATTGGCACGGCTTTGGGTGCCTTGAGAGCCCTTGGACACGCACCATACGTTTTGGGCAGGAAGGCTCTCCTGGCACAGGGAAGTGCCTGTCACGCCTGCAGCTCCGCTCTGCTAAGTGGTGGATCCTCTCCAAATGCTCGGCCCCAAATGCACAGGAAGCAAAGGCCTGGCACTCGGAGGCGCCAGTGCCATGCTCACCCAGGACCAGCCTGTCAGCCGTGCCGTCCAGCATTTGTCACCAGTGGCGGTTTCCAGCCTGGCAGTGGAAAGAGGCAAGGGGAGGGGAGTCAGGCAGTCGGTCTGATGTTTCATGTATGAGCAGGACTCACACAGGACACGTAGAACCCAAAAGCCCTTCCCCGCCGGCCCGAGTGAAGAGCTATGTCCCTGCTCATCTTGGGTGACCCTTGACTATGGGCACAGAGCAGAGGGGAGCTTGACTGGAACCTACATCACTCACTCATTCATTCCTTCGATCAATCAACCAATATTTACTGAGCATCTACTATGTGTCAGGGCTGTGCTCAGCCCTGGTGACACAGAAATGATGTAGAAAGGGGGCTTCCCGAAGCTCAGAGGGGAGAGGGCAGGACCTGGGTGTGGGCTCCCTGTGTTCCAGGAGGAGCCTTGGCTAGAGCGCCCTCGGGAGGCTGGAGGGAGCTGGCCCAGTCACCAAGCCTGTTAATGACACTCATTTCCTCATTTCTACCTCTGTGATGGGCTGGGCACGGGCCTGGGAGCCTGAGTTTCACTGATGAATTTTACAAAGGTCTCAGCCCTCAGAGTTTACATTAAGGCCCCGGGAATGTGAAATCTGCAACCTGAATATTTTCTAATCCTTCTTGATCTGAGAATATTCCAGTGAAACTGGGCTCCTGGGAAACCCAGCCTCTGCCTCACCCACAACAGCCATGAGGCAGAGTGCTTGGTCTGCGCCCCCCTTAGGACGTGGAACCCTCTCCTTCCCTACTCTGCCGGCAGCGCGAGGTTGGCCAGAGGTGGGAGGGCTGCGTGTTAAGCGCTGTAGTGGGACGATGCTGGTGGGAGGGAAGAGCGGGGGGAGGGCTGTTTTCTAAGGCCTGATGCCAGGAAGACTTGGCCCCAAGTATTTCCTAGAGAACTAGGAAGATATCCTGACTTCTCAAACTCCCAGCCTAGCGAAAGTGTAAACACAGTATACTCTCTCTCAAAGAGCTGGACGCCGAAGCCAGAGCCCACGGGCCATCTCAGCGCTTCCTGCTGGACAAGGCAGGCCTCTCGCAAAGGGGGATCCAGCTCCTGCCCGAGGCCGCAGCAAAGCCACCGGCTCCTGGGAAGACTGACATGGCCGTGACCTACACGGTCCTCTTTGGGAGGCAGGAAGAGGGTCTGGCGGTGGTCAGGCAGAGGCACAGGGAGAGGGGCCCAGCAAGGAGGCCGTGCTGGCCTGTCCGGGTTGGCACGTCCCGTCCTTGCGCGGAGGCAGGGACAGCGGGGGCACATTCTGAAGGAAGAGAGGCGTTTATCTTTAGAGGTTATTAGAGGGATATTCCTCCCCCAGGAATTGACATGGAAGCCGAAGGCAAGTGAAATTTCAGAAGCGATTCAGGACCAAGAATCTAGCCCAGGGAATCTCAGCCGTGACGCACATTTGGGGCCAGGTACTTAATTCTCTGTCGTGTGTGTGGGGGGGGGTGTCCTGTGCACGGTGGAATGTCTAGCAGTGTCCTTGGCCTCTGCCCGCTAGATGCAGTGGCATCCCCTACCCCCAGCTTTGGCGGCCACAAATGTCTCCAGATACTGCCAGGTGTCCCCTGGGGACAAAATCACTCCCGGCTAAGAGCCGCAGGTCTAGCTGTCTCCCTGCACCAAGCTTCCCCCGCGTCCGCCCAACCAGCTCTTAGGCTCCGCCTCCTCTCCCCAAGGTGCCGGGACTTTGCTACTGAAACTCCCGCATCCGCTCAGGCGCAGGCGGACTGGGGCGGGTGCTCACTCCCGACTCCTCCCCCTCGCCCGCGGGAGCCCCATCCTCACCATGCCTGAATCCGTGCTCGCTGCAGCCCCGCACCAACCTCCCCTGCGTTCCCTCTCTTATTCTGTTCTCCACAGAATCTTATTCTCTTTATTCCACAGCACTTACACCTTCTAGCATACTATTTCATTGAGTGTATCGTTTACTATCTGTCCCTCCTCCTGCCCACCCTCCACCGCACCCATAAAAGCTACTTCAGGGCCGGGATCTTTGCTTATTCCACAGATGTGTCCCAAGTGCCCATAACAGTGTCAGGCCCATGGGAGATGCTGAACAAACATTGTTGCATGAAGCATCAGGAGTCTACAAACATTATGAGCATCTGTGACCTTTGTCATCACTCCGCTCTTGGTTGCTTTCACTTTCCCAGCATGTTGCCTGTCAGTGCTTAGCAGGAAACCCTTCACAGGAGCAGGGCCTGGGGTGCGTCTTTGGGACGGCTGAGACTCTGCCTTTCTGCAGCTGGTGGGGAAGGGGTGAGGAGAGAGAGTCCCAAGGATTGGGCAGCCCAGGGTCCGGGGGAGGCCACAGGTGAGTTCCCTGGCCTGCTATGAGGATGGTGGGCGTGCGGGCCTGAAGCCAGCACTGGGGAGGCCAGTGCTACACCGATGCTGCCAGGGCCCACCTCTCAGCATCCTGGGGCAGGATTTGTCCTCTAAGGCCTGGCAGTGTGCTGGGCACAAAGCAGGATCTCAATAAATGCTTTCCGGATTGAGCATTTACAAGGAAATATAATGTAGCGTTGTAGGTAAGAGCTTGGGCTTTGGGGCCGGGGGCTTTGAGTTCCAACCCTGGCACTGCCACCTCATGTCTATCTGACCTTGGGCAAATCCCTTCCCCTGACTGGGCCATCACGCCTTCATCTGTTAGATGGAAATAAAAACAATACTCATCTCATGAGCATCACTCTGTAAGTGGGAGCCAGTACAGGATTCCTTCTGAAGAGAGCAGCAGGCGGTACTGTACTTATTATCTAATTCTACAGAGCAGATCATCCTAAACTTTGTGGCTTAAGACCAGCAATGATCCTTTATTGACATCTCTCACAGTTTCTGTGTGTCAGGCGTTCAGGAGCAGCTTGGCTGTAGGTTCTGGCTCAGGCTATGTCGTGAGCCTGCGGTCAGATGTCAGCCAGGGCTGTGGTCTCATCTGAAGGCTCCACCAGGACTAGAGGCCCTGCTCCCAGGCGGCTCCCTCACGTGCTGGCTTGTTGGCAAGAGGCTTCAGTTCTTCTTCACGTGGGCCTCTCCATCGGGCTACCTGAGTGTCCACAAGACATGTTGGTGGCTTTCACCAGAGTGAGTGGTCCAGGAGAACAAGGTGAAGTTCAGCGCCCCTTAGGTCTAGCCTTGGAAGATGCATATCATCAGCGCTATCGTGCTCTGTCTGCTGAGGGCTCCCAGACGAGCCCTGGCCCCGTGTGGGAAGAGACTACACAGGTGTGAGTACCAGGTGGTGAGGCCACTGGGGCCACCTTGGAGGCTGGCTCCCATGGATACACCTGATAGTCAATCTCGAAATTGGGAGCGGCTCCATTCAGCCCCTGGCGACTGCATTGCATTTCCACCTTCGTCTGCTCATCTGCAAGATGACATACATTGCTGAGCACTGTCTGCCTGGTTGGTTTAAGCATCTGTTTCCAGGCGAGTCTGTGAGCTTTTTAAGAAAGGGGCCTGCAGCGTCTTTGTACCCCTGTGCTCACAATGCCTCAGTAAATGCCGGAAGACATGAATGTCATCTCACGTCTCACTTTGGTACAGTTTCCACTTTGTCCCCGAGTTCTAACCAGCGAAAGCCCAGGAACATTCAGAGCCTCAAAGGTCCAACACGGCTCAACACAGGGCAGAGGTGTGGAGCTGAGCGGGCGTGGATGTGACCCTGCAGGGATCTGCCGGCACCCAGTCAGGGCCATTAAGACGCAGCTGTGCCCAGGCCGGCCCTCAAGCCACCTCTGGACGCCTCCTGCCCTGATCACATCCATTGCCAAGCCTGGGGGGACAAGGATGAAGCAATTATAAATCAGATCCTTCCTTCCTCAGTTTTGGGATTCAATCCAGGCATTAGGATTGTGGATGATCTTGCCTTTTCTGTATTTTTTCAGATTTACCACAGTGAAATTGCATTTGTTTAATGATGGGAAAAAAAACAGGGAAAAATATAAACCTTACTCTGCTTGTGATTTTCACCACGACTGGTCCCAGTAGGGCCTGGGATCTGGTTCTTCCGCAGGACACGCTGAGGTCTGCCCGAGGGTCACTTCCCCTGAGTCCCCACTGTTTGCTGGAGGACTCAGTGAGCGATCTGTGAAATGGGCTGTTGAGTTTTACTTTTCATTTTGCAGATTGTTTGCAAGGATTAGTGGGGCACCCTGGACACATGGTTGATGGAGGCCAGATGGCCAGTGACAGAGGGGCAGAGGATGGACTCGTTGTCAGGATAACTCTGACCACCCCCTAGAAGTGAGTTGTGGCCTATATGGCCTGAACAGTTACACCAGCTCTCTAAGGGATCGTGCCAGAAGAAACCTGACTTTGAGGCTCACATTCAATCATTATCACCATTATGATGGTAATTAGCAATGTCTGGTGGATTCTGGACTTCCTGCTTTGCTACAACATAACAGCTGAGTTCCCAGTTCCGCGCTGGGAGAAGACAGACATTCCGGGGTCTCATGAGAGATCATCGTGACATGTATTAACAGCACTGACATCCTGAGATCCACCAGGCCTGACGTTAATAAGCATTTTTTCCCTGTTGCTTTTCCGCTCCCTCTCCAGAAACAGCTTCTCAGTGAAAATTGTCATGACAACCTGAGCGCGGGCACTTTGGCGGGCGGAGCAGGGACAGAGGGTCTGGGCGTTGGGATGAAAGAGCTTGATGATGGTGGCGGCCCGGCCGCGGGAAGCTTGGCAGCGCAAAATCAAAATGAGTGTTGAAGGTCACGCTCGGTTTCATGAATGGAAAGCTGGGTGAGGGGCTTCTCCACGCAGAGGCTCCAGGTCCCCAGCATGGTCTGGAGGATGCCCGGAGCCTGCATGGGGCTGGTCCTGCCCACCGGCGCCCGCCCTGGGGATCAGGGTCTCATTGTGCCTTCAGCCTGGGTAACCTTTGTGCAAACAGAGGAGTGGCACCCCTTTGATTCCTCCGACCCAGAGCCGTTGGGGAAAGCAGGTTGTTTATCACAGCAGAGCTGTAAGAGTTCTGTACAAAGCCTGGCGGGCTACTGGGGGCAGCGAGTTCTCCGCAGCCTGGAACAGAGAGCGAGGCCCGAGTCTCCTCTCTCTGGCTGCGCAGGCAAACAGCCTCCAGGTCCCTGTCCTGTCCCTAAGATGCAGCTCCTCCTGCCCGAAGTCCCTGGCCTGTCCCTGGCCTGTCCCTAAGATGCAGCTCCTCCTGCCAGAAGGCAGATGCCTCCCTGGGCGCTCTCCCCAGTCCCTCTGACCAGAAGATCTGAGATCCCAGAAAACTGGCTTGTGCCACGGAAAGAACAGGCTTCGGTTGTCAGGACGATCTGGATGGAATCCTAGCTCTGCCACCCACACTGTGTGACCCTGGGCAAGTTACAGAAACTTCTCGAAAATGCAGCCTCCTCACACTCCCGGCTCTCAAGCCCAAGGGAGGCTACGCTAACCTCTCGGCAGACACCGTTCTAAATGCTGTACGCACGTTAACTCAGAGCAGCCCTACAACGTGCGACATCTATTACCATACACTTCCATCTTATAGATGAGGAACCTGAGGCCCAGAGAGGTTAGGGTTCTTGCCCCAAATCACAGACTAGTGAGAGGCAGAGCCCAGAATTAGACCCAGGCGGTCTGACCCCAAGTCCATACACTTAGCCCCACGCTGGATTGTTCCAGACCCTACACCACCTCCTGCAAGACCCTCACCAGTCTCAGTTTTCACCACGCTCCTCTGTCCCTACGTTCCACGCACCCAGGCCTTCGTGAAGCGGCTGAGCCCATGCTGACCCCGGGGCCTTGGTGCACGCTGAGCCTCTGCCCATGTCTTCATCCCCCTCGCTGCCTGGCAGCACCCTCCCCCTTTGCCCCTCCGCCTACACGTCCCCTCCTCAAAGGGACACCCTGACCGCCTGGTCCAGCGACAGCGCAACTGCAAGGAGAGAGGGGTCTGTTCATTTCCCCGGGTCTGTGAGACCCGTGAGGACGCGCCCAGGTCCGCTCCCTTCGCCGTGGTCCACGCTGGCACAGAGAGCTCGATGTCCAGCTCTACTCAGGGTGGGGTACCTGTCAGAGGTGCCAAGGAGGGGACTTCAAGGCTGAAGTGAGAACTAGAAGAGGTCGTACCGGAGGGCTGCCCGTCCAGCCGGTGGGGGCCTCGGGTGTGGGCACGGCAAAGGCGAGGCTGAGAGTAACGCGGCCCGCCCTGCCTGGAGCCGTGGCGGCTTGCCTCGAACCCACCACCTTCTCCCCACAGAGGGCCGGGGCCGTTCCGGATCAGAGCTCGTGGGCGGTGTGCCATGGGGCCGACCAGTGCAGAGGAAGGGAACCGCCTAGACTTGCATCCGGGCCCCCTGTTAAAATGGACGTGTAACTAGATGGTCCTTATCCACCAAGGGGCCTCATTGTCACCCACTCCCGTCTGCTGGGGAGGACCATCCATCCCATCCTCTGGGCTCAGTGTCACCACACTGTCCAGTTCACCATCCCACCTTTACGGGACCCGGCGCAGTACAGGGGCGACACACCAGCCTGGCCGTCGGGAAACCAGGTCTGTGGTCTGCCGTTACCTCCCTGATCTTGGACACGTCAGTTACCCTCTCTGGGCATGAAAATTTTCATCTTTCAAGTAAGAGGCTTAGATTAGAAAGGCAGTCTTTCAACATTTTTTTAAACAGTTGGATACTTTTTTAAATTAAAAAAACTGAACAAATATTTTGAAAACTGACATCTTCATGGAACTTCAATATCAAGGGCAGATAATGGTAAAACACCGCCGCTGTAATAGGGATGGGCAGGCCCACCTATTCACTGTCCCCCCAAACTCCCCTACCCCTCGGCTCCAAAGAACTGCCAGGGCCCCAAGGAGCGCAGTTTGAAGCCTCCTGACGCAGGTGCTCCCCAGGAACGTCCCTGCAGTGTCCCCCGCGCTCCCTGGAGGCAAGAGGCCTGACATAGGGCTGGACCCCAGAGCTGCCAGGAGATGTCCGTGGGCCCTAAGGGCGTGGTGGCAGCACCGGCATTTTCCATGCAGCCGGGAGGCCACGGAATTCCTTCCACGCTGGGGCAGCTGTCACCAGGCATTAACGGTTGGGTTGTCTACGAGTGGACGCCGGGGAGTCCCAACCAGAGGTGTGATGCGTTGCCTCGGCAGGTACGTGGGCTCGTGCTGCTGCAGTAAAGGTGCTGTCAGCCCATACACGGGGCCTGATGAATGTCGGCTTTGGCAAGTCCTAACCCAGGCACTGATGCTAGATCACAGACAACATCCACTGAGCCCATCACCCCACAGACATCCGTGAATGAGAACGCCTCAGGGCTGTGACTAATTAATGCTGATCAAAAACAATTAAATGTTAAATGTCAAAAAAAAAAACACAACACCTCAGGGGAACGGTACCACTTTGTGGTTCACAGCCCAGGCTGTGCAGGCAGCTAGATTTAGTCAAATCCCCCAGCTCGTTTTCTCATCTGTAAAATGGGAAAAATAGTATCGACATCCTAGGGTTGTTGTTTGGAGTAAACGAGAAAGCGTGTGTACAGCCCACAGCATGCTCAGATACCATTATTATTAACATCACGGGGGCCTGTTTCCAAGCAGCTGCCAGGAGGCATCACACACAAAGCGAACACACAACTACAGAAAACCCTAGACAGCACCCCAGCCATTTCTTAACCTGGATCTTAGAGCTATCTGTCTGCCTGTTCTGAATGCTAGATATGCTGCATATAAAATTAGAGAGATAATCTGAGGGGTTTTTAAAAATTAATTAATTAACTTATTTTTGGCTGCGTTGGATCTTCGTTGCTGCGCGTGGGCTTTCTCTATTTGCAGCAAGCAGGGGCTACTCTTCCTTGCGGTGCGCGGGCTTCTCATTGCGGTGGCTTCTCTTGTTGCGGAGCACGGGCTCTAGGCGCGCAGGCTTCAGTAGTTGTGGCACACGGGCTCAGTAGTTGTGGCTCACGGGCTCTAGAGTGTAGGCTCAGTAGTTGCGGCGCACGGGCTTAGTTGCTCCGCGGCATGTGGGACCAGGGTTCAAACCCGTGTCCTCTGCATTGGCAGGCGGATTCTCAACCACTGCGCCACCAGGGAAGTCCTAATCTGAGGTTTTAAAATGATGTTATCTGCCTGCCTCTGGAGAAGATTTACTTTTATTTTGAGTAGGCACTTGGGCAGATTATCTTAACCCATCCTACATGAGCTGATTCAAAGCTGGTTTCAGTCTGTGAAGGCTGGTCCATTCGTGATTCACCCGTATGCCTGGGGGTGACCCCTCTGTTGCCCCACTCAAAAGCCTGGAGTGTTTACTAAGCCCCCTCCTCCTTGGCAGGACCCAAGCTCAAATGTTTGTTCCTCCAGCCTCATGGGACTGAAAGTTCTACTCAGTTTCTCAGCCCCTCAGCTGGCACTTAGAAATTAGCAAATGCCTCATGGGGTAGGGGAACGGAAGGCTCCCCTCTCTGTAACTCCCTCTTCTCCTTGATTTTGGCCCCTCAAGTCCCGGCTGCCTTGGGAGCTCTCTGATAGCTTCAACAGAGTGTAAAAACAGTTCATCTGGTTTTTCTAGTTGTTCTCAAGGTGGGGTTGATGTGGTTATTAGGTAGTCCACCATATTGGAAGTGAAAGTCTCTATTTGAGTTAATACTCATTTAGGTTTTTTGGGGTTTTTTATTGTTCTGTTTTCCCATGCTTTGTTAATTTAAAGGTCTCACCAAGATGGTTGGGGGAAGTGAGAATCCATCTCTTTCATGCCAGTCTAGGATCAAATTCCTCAGGAGGCAGAAAGGTAGGATATGAGGAGAGTGTCTGGTCATGGATTCAGATGGCACCTTGTCATAAACCAAAGTCAAAGAAGGCATGTTGACTGCAGGTTTCCTCAGCAGCTGAATTCTGGAGGCACTTTTCCTCAGCAAGTCCACACACTAGTTTGATTAATGCTAACTTTTCCTCCAAATAATACAGCTTAGAAACAAGGTAAGAGAGCCATCTCCTGGTAAGAAATATGGTGATGTTGAGACTTACAGAGATTCTCAAACTGTGTGGGACCCTGTCCTGGGAAGACGGGATTTGGGAAGGTGTTCGGAGTGAGTGCATTCCTGTCTCTGTCTTCACATCACCTTCAACCAGTGCAGCTCCCGCTTTGTCCATTTTATGCACTGGATTTCTGATCCAGGTTTCCACCATGTGGAATCTGAGAAATTGTTCCATCAAACAAGTTTGAAACAGTTTCATCTTATCGATAATCTGAGTTCTCCGGACATAAGTGACTTTCCTAGGGCCGTACAAACGATTCCTGGTAACGCCAGGACAAAACCCAGCTGTTCTGACCCCAGTTCAAGCACTTTCCACCACCCCACACTCTGTCACTTGGAGATTCAGTTTCCCAAAGGTTCTTTGCTTTAGAAAAATGTTTCTCTTAAAGAGCACTGTTCCTTGCTTTTTGTAGAGCTTTGTGGGCTCTTCTCACGAGCTCCCCCTGGAGGACATGGAGTGAACAAGGCTGCTGTCTTTCCACTGATGGAACCAGAGGCAGCAAAGCTCCCTGGAAGCACAGTAGTGCTTTGCAGCAGATGCCCGGGGAGACCGTGCCATCCTAGCTCTCGTGACTCACCATGTGACCTTGATAAGTCAGGCCGCCTCGCTGGTCCCAGTTTTCTCTTCTGTAAAATTAGAAAACCAGGAAGCTGAAGATCTTTGCACTTTGTTGTGGGAGGTCCTTCAGAGAATCCCCCAAGAAGGCCTGAGGCACCCCGACGTGGGCACGTGATTCCTCCTTCTCTTGGGAAGCCAAGGATGTCAACAAACCCAGATTATTGGTCCGTTCCAAGAGAGGAGCTACATCTCTGCCTCAAGGGAGGAGGATATATAACCTCAGAGTTCTGGGCTAACCTGTGCCCCCCCCCCCAAATTCCTATACTGAAGCCCTAACCCCCAGTACCTCAGAAAGTGACTGTATTTGGAGGAAGGGCCTTTAAAGGGGTTAATTAAGGTAATAAGATCACTAGTTTGGGTCCCAATCCAATATGACGGGTGCCCTTATAAGAAGCCAAGGAGAGAGGCCTCAGGAAAACCCAAATCTGCCGACACCTTGATCCTGGACTTCCAGCCTCCAGAACTGTGAGCAAATAAATTCCTGTTGTTCAAGCGCCCCCATCCGTGGTACCTTGTACGGCAGCCCTAGCAATCTAAAACAATCGGCAAATTCCCTGCTCAATGACCGACCCCCCCCCTTTGGGAATCATCCCTGTTTGCTCTTTTAACAATCTCTCTGTCAATAAATTGGAGAGAAATGCATCCCTCTGAATGAGTAAGATAAATAAAGTTATGATGAGATGTGACTACGGACCTACAGTTTCGGCCCTGGGGGAGAAGTCACGGCAACTCACACGCATCCTTTTGCTAGAAGAGGCACGGGCTGTCCTTGCAAGGGCTGGGCTGAGATGGGCCAGCAAATCCTCTGTTTGCCCTCATCACTAAAGGATCCGTGCCAGCTCTAGGGTCCCGGACTGCTTGGATCATTGAAGAATCCCACGCTTGGCAGGGGGCTGGAGCCAGGCAGGTATGACCTAGGTGGTACTTGGCATTGCATTTAGCAAGAAAAAATGGAACTTGAAGCCCATAGCTTGTCTCTGCCTTTCGGCGTCCTGCAATTCCCATCTCATTGGAGTAAAATGAACCCAAGTACCATCTGGTACAGGAAGGTGAAGTCCACCTCTGTCAGACCCTAAAACACACCTGATGGGGTTTACTGACTTGGGGCCAGGTGGATGGAAGCTTCATCCATTGAGGAAAGAACAAAACAATGGCTCCCAATACAGAGATATGTATAAAAAGCTAAAATAAAGTCCTCTGCTTAGCCAAGAAATGGCCTGTCAATCTAGGATTAATAAGCAAGCGTGGCTGGCCTCTGCTGCCCCGTCACCACACAAAGGTCATACATTCTCTTGAGTTCAAAGGCTGAGGAAAGAGCACGAGCTCTGGAGTCAGGCCTGAGTTCAGACCCTGGCTTTTCTGCCAACAACGGCATAATTTGGTCTCTCTCATCCTCGGCTTCCCGATCTGTGAAATAGGGATAACAATGCCTTTCTCGTGGCTGTGAAGAGCACATGAAATAACAGTGTTAAGGTCCAAGTGCTCGGAGCCTAGGGCCCTGCTATTTTTCAGTGTTAACGTCGGCGTCTCCCACTGTCCATCACTGAGCCCACGGTGGGACCAGCACACACAAAGGCACGCCCGGCATGATCAACAACTTGAAAATTTGATCAGGTTTGTTAAGGCTGAATGGGGCTCGAAAGAGTGGAGAGACTCTTTTTCCTTTGACTTAGAAAGACCCAAGGGCAGGTTTCAGACAGGATGTCCAAATGCCTAAGGCCCCCTCCTGTGACAAGGTGTGCAGTTTTGATGAGGTATATTGAGCCCCATCAGTCGCCTGGCCCTAGAAGCTGAGTCTGCTGGCAAATAAGCCGAAAGGAAAAGTCTTTGGTCTGGTCAGTGAGCAGAGTTCACCAAGAACATACGCAAGAGCACAGCCAACCCCATATCCCTAATTAACCAGGAAGGGAGGCCCAGCACGAGGAGAAAGGCTCTTAAATGGAACTCACTCCCTCTCCATTCCGATTAAGCAACAGAGTCTGTCCTTATGTGCATTGGTGGTCTTTACATCATAGCCCAAGGTAAGGGCTGCTGAGAGTCTAACATCCCATAATTAGTCCCCCACTGTCATCAGGACTAAACCCAGACAAAACCCAACATGCCTCGATAGGACCCACAAGAGACGACTGCTTGCATGACATGATCTGGGAAAGCCCCACAGGCTGGCCCACTCTCAGATCTCTCTTCCAGTCTGTGTCAGGCACAGTCCCCATGAGACCCATGTCAGAATGGACGCAGGTCGCCAGAGAGGGAAGTTGGCCCATGATCAGTAATCACCACCTTGGTACTGCCAGCCCACCTCAATGAGAAGACAGCTCTACGGGGGAATAGGACACAGACACTCTTTGAGAGAAGTAGGAGAGTCAGGGAAAGATGCTAGAAACAGGGTGTCACCTGGGATCATCACCTGGGATCACCAGGTCTCAGTGAGATGCTAGGTGAAGCCCCAGTGTCCCCCGAGTCAGACAGCCCTGGGTTCCAATCCAGCTCCTCCACTCACCTACTAGCTCTGTGATATTCAGAAGATTACTTAACTTCTCTAAGTAACAGCATCTAGAAAATGCAGATATTTTCTACTCCGTGGTGTTGGAGGCCTAAAGGAGCTCCCGTGGGGAAGACTAAACAGTGCCTGGCTCGCTAACTATGCCTTCCTCTCCTCTGTGGGCAGGACTGTGGCGGCTTCCTTTTCCTCGTGGTCCTTTGGCCTCTTCCTCAGGGTACCCTCTCCCAAATCTCCCCATCTTGCCTTTGCTTTTCCTCTAGTGACAGTTCAGGCAACACTAAGAGTCAATTCACCTGCAGCAGCTCTGGGCTGAAGTTGCAAGTGGATGCCCCCTTACCTGCAGCCCTGAGCCGCGCACACTGGAAACACTAACAAAGGCCAAATATAATGACTTTTATGTCTTTTTTACTCCCCAAGGACTATCTACAAGGGCAACTCAGATGGCTATTAATTTTTTAATTGTGTTACAATCAGATCTACCTTTAGGCTTAATTGCAAGATTTGCATTTTTCACTTCTGAATCAACAGTGAGTTGTTAATTTTCTATTTCACCACGTGATGATGTGGACAGTTACAATGTCAACAGTCTAGGAAGCCCCTGCTGTTCCCCAGCAGCATGCCGGGCACTAGGAAAACAGATTTGAGACTAATCCGTACCCTCTTGGCATTCGCAGCCTAGGTGAGGAAATGGAAATTATGTATAAAAAGAATAAAAAGTGTATCAAAGAGAAAATGGTTAGGTGGTAAATGGGAAAGGCAGGTGGTGAGCCTGATAGGAGACTGACGTGCCCTTGGGACTTAGAACTGGAGGAAATCCGATTGCTGAGGCAACTATAAATCTACACAGGAGGTAGGGAAAGTTTCCTTAAAGAGAGAGGGTGGAAGGGAGCCTTGGCTGTAATCTTATAGAAGGTACTCAAAGCTGAGGAATAAATGTGTCAATCTGGAGAGACAGACATGGTAACCACAAAGGCAATGGTCCCCCCAAAGCAGGGGGCCTCCATCCCAGGGGGTATCAAAATGATCCACTGGGTAATGGGACAAAAACTAGAACTTCTTTTTACATCTTGTTTATCCTTTAAAATCTCTATATGTGGGTATGCTTTTTTTTTTTAAACATCTTTATTGGAGTATAATTGCTTTACATTGTTGTGTTAGTTTCTGCTGTATATAGTTTCTGCTGTATAACAAAGTGAATCAGCTATACATATACATATGTCCCCATATCTCCTCCCTCTTGCATCTCCCTCCCTCCCACCCTCCCTATCCCACCCCTCTAGGTGGTCACAAAGCACCGAGCTGATCTCCCTGTGCTATGCGGCTGCTTCCCACTAGCTATCTATTTTACATTTGGTAGTGTATATATGTCCATGCCACTCTCTCACTTCGTCCCAGCTTACCCTTCCCCCTCCCCGTGTCCTCAAGTCCATTCTCTACGTCTGCGTCTTTATTCCTGTTCTGCTCCTAGGTTCATCAGAACCATTTTTTTAAGATTCCATATATTTGTGTTAGCATACGGTATTTGTTTTTCTCTTTCTGACTTACTTCACTCTGTATGACAGACTCTAGATCCATCCACCGCACTACAAATAACTCATTTCATTTCTTTTTATGGCTGAGTAATATTCCATTGTATATACGTGCCACATCTTCTTTATCCATTCATCTATTGATGGCCACTTAGGTTGCTCTCATGACCTGGCTATTGTAAATAGTGCTGCAATGAACATTGGGGTGCATGTGTCTTTTTGAATTATGGTTTTCTCAGGGTATATGCCCAGTAGCGGGATTGCTGGGTCATACGGTAGTTCTATTTTTAGTTTTTTAAGGAACCTTCATACTGTTCTCCATAGTGGCTGTATCAATTTACGTTCCCACCAACAGTGCAAGAGGGTTCCCTTTTCTCCACACCCTCTCCAGCATGTATTGTTTGTAGATTTTTTTTTTTGCTTTCCTATATCCTTTATTTATTTATTTTTAACATCTTTATTGGAGTATAATTTTGATGATGGCCTTCTGACCGGTGTGAGGTGACACCTCATTGTGGTTTTGATTTACATTTCTCTAATGATTAGTGATGCTGAGCATCCTTTCACGTGTTTGGTGGCCATCTGTATATCTTCTTTGGAGAAATGTCTATTTAGGTCTTCTGCCCATTTTTGGATTGGGTTGTTTTTTTGATATTGAGCTGCATGAGCGTCTTGTATATTTTGGAGATTAATCCTTTGTCAGCTGCTTCATTTGCAAATATTTTCTCCCATTCTGAGGGTTGTCTTTTTTGCCACACCACATGGCTTGCAGGATCTTAGCTCCCCCAACCAGGGATTGAACCTGGGCCCACGGCAGTGAAAGTGCCAGGTCCTAACCACTGGACCACCAGAGAATTCCCCGGATATGCTTTTTTTTTTTTTTTTTAAATATTTATTTATTTGGCTGCACTGGGTCTTAGTTGTGGTGTGTGGGATCTTTTTAGTTGTGGCATGCAGGATCTTTAGTTGTGGCATGTGGACTCTTAGTTGTGGCATGCATGTGAGATCTTAATTCCCTGACCAGGGATCGAACCCAGGCCCCCTGCATTGGGAGCGTGGAGTCTTAGCCACTGGATCACCAGGGAAGTCCCTTCTTGGGTATGCTTTCTAATGTGCAAAATATACTAGTCCAGAAGAATATGATTTGTAAATAATTAAATAGGTTCTTGGGGAGTTCACACTCAAAATGTATCTTTTCTGTGGAGCAGAAAAGTAATGATCAAAGTAATCTGGTGACCACTGTAAAATCATTGTTTGGGGCTGGATTCTGTCCCCCCCCCCAAATTCATATGAAATCCTAACCCTCACTACCTCAGAATGTGACTGTATTTGAAGAGAGGGTCTTTAAAGTGGTAATTAAGTTAAAATGAAGTCACTAGGGTGGGTCCTAATCCAATAGGGCCAGTGTCCTTATAAGAAGAGGAAATTTAGACACAAACAGGCAGAGAGGAGACCATGTGAGGGAGAAGAGAGATGCAAACAGGCAGAGGGGAGACCACATGAGGGAGAAGACGGCCGTCTGCAAGCCAAGGAGAGAGGCCTCATAGGAAACCAACCCTCCTGACATCTTCATCTTGTACTTCCAGCCTCCAGAACTGTGAGAAAATGCATTTCTGTTGTTTAAGACCCCCAGTCTGTGGCACTTCGTGAAGGTAGCTCTAGCAGACTAAGACAACGGCCCTCATTCTGACCCCTGCTGGAAGGAGATTGGAAATCTCTCCCATCTGAGTCAAATCCTTCCCTCTTTGTATAGAGTCCTGTGGGTTCTCCATCTCCTGGCCTCACTATTCTAAGTGTACCTCATGGTGGAGTCCTTTATAAGCAGCAAAGACATATCAGGAAATACCTCTCCTGCCTGGTCCCACACAACCGCCAGCCCAGCCTTCCGCTTGCCCACCCCCCCCCCTTATACACCTGGCCGTGGAGACCCTTATTCCAGCCCCACCAGGACTGAGGCCATTGCTGGGTCAGTGACTTGCCCAATTTCACTAAATAAGTTGTTGGCTAAGAATGGTGTCAAAATCCATCCCTAATTATTCAATCTATAACCTTGGCAAACATGTGTTCCCAATGTCTGCCAAGTGACTGCAAAACATTTTTGACCAACTTCCCCTCTCCTAGAATAAGTATCCACTAGTAGCCTGAAAAAAAACCTAAGATTTAATTAAAATTATTAGTTGCCAGTGTGAATGTCTTTCTTTCACCTGAGCCCTCTTGGCTGGAGTTAATTTGTCATGATACTGTAACCCAAATTTTATAATTACCTGGTTGTGGCACAGTCAAAAACTTTCAAGTGGTATAAAATGTCTGCTCTAAAGCAGGGTTACAGGTTTGGAAAATAAACCATTTAAAAGAAGTTCTAAGTCTAGCCATCCTACTTAAACCTGTTACTCTTAGTGTAATTGGTCACGTGCATCTGTGCAGTTTTTTGTTTTTGTTTTTTAATTTATTTTTGGCTGCGTTGGGTCTTCATTGCTGCACGCGGGCTTTCTCTAGTTGCAGTGAGTGGGGGCTACTCTTCGTTGCGGTGCGCAGACTTCTCATTGCGGTGGCTTCTCTTGTTGCAGAGCACAGGCTCTAGGTGCACAGGCTTCAGGAGTTGTGGCACGCAGGCTCAGTAGTTGTGGTGCACGGGCTTAGTTGCTCTGCGGCATGTGGGATCTTCCCGGACCAGGGCTCAAACCTGTGTCCCCTGCATTGGCAGGCGGATTCTTAACCACTGCGCCACCAGGGAAGCCCTGTGCAGTATTTTTCTAGTAGTTGACACACAATGTGTTAGAATATTTGGCAAAAAACAAGCATGAGATATTTTTATTCAGATTGTGATTCCTATGCAAAAATGCACAAATGTAAAAAGAAATTCTTCCTGGGAGGTGATATTGATCTCACGAGGGGCAGTGGACACTGTTGTGAAGAAAACTCACTGGCTTTAAGCAAGGTATTTACGTTCTTTGGCCTCAGTTGTCCCATCAATAAAGTGGGATTAAAACAGTTTCCTCACCTGGGTGCTGTAAGCATTGTGTTTGGTACCTAGTTAAGCTCAGGAATAGTCAAGAAATAACTTTTGGGAAAAAAAAAAAAAAACCGTAAAGTTGCATGACATACATGCATACACATTTCTATTTCATTAATATCCTGTGACAAAGTGAGATGCAGAAATCTAATGAAAGGATACAATAGTAGCTGATTTTTCATTGAGAGGGGAAAAGTGGTTTCTTTCTCCATCCCAGAACCAAGGGCTGGTCAGAGGAAAGAATGGAGACAATTTCAACAGAAAATAACCAAATGTTGGAAGAACATTTGCAAAAACAATGGATTTCCTTCCCAAGGACTGGAAATGGCGTGGGCAGTTGGGCAATAAAGGAGCTGCAGCCATTTTCTGTCCCATTCCTACAAATGGCAACAAAAACATGATGGTGGAGAACAACGCCAAGTGACAATCTTCATTTCATTCCTCAGGGATAGAAAACACATCCGTTTATTAAGTCTTTAAAAGCTATAACCACAGATTGCAGCAACAAGACGCTACAGAGAAAAGAGTGCTTGGGTTGAGCCAACCGTATGTGGCAACCAAATGAAAAGATGATTCCGGTATGAAGGAGCAGCGGGCCAGCCCCCGGGGAGAGCATGAACACAGAGTTCTCATTTACAGTGGAGATGTTGACATGCGGTGTGTTTTCCTCCACAGACAGGCAAGCTCCCTGGAAAAGGAAGATGAATGCAAGCGGAGAACATGAACTCTCTCTAGCAAACCATGTCCATTTTCTGCCTGGGGAGGCCTCTAAGAAATGGATGGCCCTGACCCTGGATTAGGAGGATGTGAATGAGTTCTGCCCCAAGTACTGCCCCTGCTTCCCGACTCTGCCCAACTTGACTTTCGCAGTGAAGTCTCACCTGCCCCATCATCCCTGGGCAAGAGCTTGTCCACCTGAATTCATTTTACCAAAAACGGAGCCTTTCCCATTTAAATTGCATAGGTTTGTTTATGCCAAATTTAACATATTTTTGTAGAAATCTTTTCAAAATGAATGTCAGACCACCCCCGATCTCTCAGCATACACTGAACATTAGTGAGATGGCACATGAGTAAGTACAGAGCCCGTGGCACAGAACACGCACTCGGCGGTGCCCTATGCCTGTTGCTCTGTTTATTCCTTTTTATGATGCAAGGTCATCAGTGTGACTATTGCTGATGGAGGGATGCCTCTGCAGAGCTGGACAAGGTGCAAGATGAAGTTGGAGAGATACAGACGACTATGCTTTTTGAGTATTTGTGTCTGTGGTTTCTCTCCCCTCCCCCCTTTCACCATTAGGCTATTCATGGTCATTTCTTGGTCTCCTGCTCTACACTGTTTCGCTTACGCAGGCTCAGTACCTTCCCTGAACAACAGATCTGTTCATAAAACTCTCTATGAGCAAACTCCATGAGGGCACTGACTAGGTAACGCAGCCACACACGCCCTGACACGGCAGCTGTTCGGGTTCCTCAAACCTCTGTCTCCCACTCTTGCCCCTCTCAACAAGGGAAACTCCACCCTTCCAGCTGCTGAAGCCCCCAGACGCGGAGTCATTCTTGACAACCCTCCTTCCTCGCTCCCCACCCCCAGGCAATCAGCAAATCCTGTAACCTCTCCTTTCAGAATAGGGACAGAAGCTGATCACCCCTCACCTCATCCTCTGCTACCACCTTGGTCCAAGGCACCGCCTCCTCTCTCCCAGATTACTGGCCTTGTCTTCCTATTCTCAGCTTATAAGCAGAGGTCATCCTTTGAATCATGTCACTCTTCAAAGTCAAACTCCTTTCAGTGGCCTGCGAGGCCCACTCATCTGGATGCTCATGACCCCTCTGACCTTGCCTCCTTATACTCTTCCTCCTGGGTCACTCAGCTTCACCCACCGCCCTGGCCCCCTTGCTGTGCTTCGCACAAGCCAGACAGTTGCCTGCCTCGGGGCCTCTGCACTTGCCCTTTCTTCTGTCTACAATGCTATTCACCTAGATGTGGACATGATTCTTCTCCCAGCTTCAGATCCCTGCTCAAACACTACTATCTAGCAACGCCCTCTCTCTTCCTCTCCTTATTCTGCTTTAACACTTATCACTACCCAACATAAAGTAGAGTTTGCTTGTATATCTTGTTTATTGCTTCCACCAACTAGAATGTGAGCTCCATGAGAACAGGGATTCTTTTTTTTCATACCTTGTTCACTACTATATCCCTAACTCCTAAAACAGTACCTGGCACACAGCTGGTCATCAATAAATATTTGCTGAGTGAAGATTTTTTTTACAGTAGTCATTGAGCCTGCTCCTAGACGTATAGGGTAGTGATTACGAGAAAGGATTTTAAAGTCAGACTAATGAAGATTCAAAACCCTGCTCTAACCCCATTTTAGCTGCGTGACCTTAGGCAAGGTGTTGAACTTCTCTAAATGTAGTTTTATCATCTTTAAAACAGGCATGATGGTGTACAAAAAAGTATGTAAAGCACTGAGCACAGAACCTAGCAAACTCATCATTCAATACATATGCCTTGTTATGAGTATTATTCCCATGGCCACCCCTCAGTGCAGATGGCTATCGTCTGTCGCCTGTTGACCACAAAACCCCCAGCTCATCTGCTTGACTCCAGCGTTTCCCCATACCCCAGCATCTTCTACACACTAGGACCAGAGTGATCTTCCAGAACACAAATCTAATTGGTAATACAGAGATCCAAAATATCTCTCTTCCAAAAAAACTGACAATAAATTGTCAAAACCAACTTGGCCAGAAGTCACGAAGTTATCCAAAGGCTTGCAGTAATCTGGGAAGCTTTTATTCAACCTAAATGGCTAAATCTTGGTAAGAACAGTGAGGCTTATGGTGTTTTAACTTGCCCTGTTCCAATCTACCCACCTCCAGCTCCATGGTTGCCTTGAAAACCAGTCCTAGTAAAACCAGTAGCCTGAGAGCCATCAGACAGATGGAAATGGAGCCGGAGCTCCTCTAAAGCTTCATTCCTGGGGAACTGTCAGTATTTGACCTCTCTGGTAGCTCCCTGGAAGACTCCACTTGCAAAGTCATCCTCGTTTCACCTGACTTGGCATTCACTCCACCAAAATGCCTTTTCCCCGGGGGTGATTGTCAAAAAAAACATTAAAGGCAACTGTTTAACTTTGCACTGGGAGCTTTGTGGCTGCCTGAGGCAGTGAACAACAGTTGGGACAAACAATTAGCTAGCCAAAAAGCTTCAGAGGAAAAGCTGAGGAATGAATCTCCAAAGGGGCTTTGAAAAGCTTCCACATATTCATGGGACTCTCAAGGGCCATGTGCGTGTGCAGGGCTATGAGTGTGCCTAGGGCTGTGCGTCTGCTCACGAAAGACCTCAGAAGGCCCTGCGTTCTCACCTCTAGCTGACCTTGATGCTCTGCACAACCAGGAAGTGAAAGCTAAGGCATAGTTGTCGACTTCCTGGCTGAGTGTTGAAGATGAGCCCCACCAAGCACACAGAGCCCTTGGCAAAGACTGGGAGATTTATTGGTTATAGAAATTTAAGGAAATATCTGTCCATTCATTAACTGACCACTGAGCTAACTGAGCACAGAGTATAACGACTAAACATGAAAAAGATTACAGACTTTACAGAATTAGTTCAGAAAAGCTATTAAAAAAACCAAACAATAACAACAACAAACACTGGAGACAGGGCAGAATCTGATTTCCAGAGTTACCATATTATCGGTTTGCCCAAAAAGTTCATTCAGGTTTTTCCATAAGATGAAAAACCCGAACAAACTTTTTAGCCAACCCAACACGTTATTTAAAATGTCTACTTTTCCGGACAGAGTCAAGATGGCGGACTAGGAGGACGCGGAATTCGCGTCTCCTCACAACGAGGGCACCTACCAGGCACCGGTGGGGGACCACGGACACCTAAGAGGATGGGAGGAACCCCCAGCTACCGGGTAGGACATGGGGAGTGGGGGGAGTGAGGGGGGAGGAGAAGTGGAGGCGGGATGGGGCTGGTGCCCCAGAGGGGCGGCTGGGGGAGGGGAAGGGATCCCACGCCCGAAGGGGGAAATTGGGGGACCATCAGGAGGGCAGAGGATCAAAAGGGAGCATGGCCAGGTTTCCCCTGCCCGCATGGGCCCCAGGAGCTGGCTGAGATCCCGGAGCTGATCCTCTGCCCACCGAGGCCCCCTCCAGCCGCGCGGGTCCTGAGGGAGTGGGAGGGAGGAAGGGGGAGCAAAAGTAAAGGCGGGACCTCCGGGACCGGAACCACTGGGGGTGGCTGGGGGAGGGGAAGAGTTCCTACACCCAGCAGGACGCACCCACGGTTAGGGGTCCAGGGGCGACGGGGGAGACCTGGGGGACACAGTGCGGGGGGGGCGGGGAGGGGGGCACGAAAGAACATAAGGGAACGGGAACAGTGCTTTCCCTGTCCACTCAGGCACTGGGGAGCCTGCTGGGCTCCTGAGCCTAATCCTCTGCCCGCGGAGCCTCCCTCTTGCTGCGCAGAGCGCAAGCCCCGCCCCTGCACCCCCAGCCTGGTCCCCACCTCTACACTCGGAGACCCCCTCTGAGACCCCCTCCAACGCACTGGGCCTAAACCCCACCCACACACCCCCACTGAGGGCCCTACCGCCAAACTCCGGAACTCCACACTCCAGAGGCCCTCCTTCCACATGCTGCCTCTCCCCTTTTGCGCAGGTCCTAAGCAGAGGCCCCGCCCCACGCTTGAACATCGCCCACCTAGGCCCCGCCCCACGCTCAAACGTCACCCCCCCACCCCGCACCCGCCTAGGTCCCGCCCCACCCAAAACCCCGCCCCTTCCTAAGTTCCACACCCCCCCACCTAAACTCCACCCCCATAGTCAAGCCTTTTTTTTTTCTTTTTTCCTCTTTTAGATTGGGGTTCTGTTTTACCTTGCTGATTCATTGCTGTTGATTCTTTTATATTTTTATTTTTCCTAATAAAACTTTTATTTTTCTAATTTTATTTTAATCTTTATACTTTGTTATTGTTCTCTCTTTTTGGCTTGTTCCCCCCCGCTTTTTTTTTTTTTTTTTTTCTTTTGCGGTTTTATTTTACCTTGTTGCAGTTGTTTCAATTATAGTTTTATTTTTCCTAATATAATTTTTATCTTTCTAATTTTATTTTGCTTTTTATTCTTTGATATTGTACTGCTCCTTTTTTTCTTTCTTTCTTCCTTTTTTTTTTTACTGTGCCACGAAGCTTGCAGGATCTTGGTTCCCAGGCTGGAGGTGGTGGGAACTCCAAGTCCAAACCGCTGGACTAACAGAGAACCTCAGACCCCAGGGAATATCAATCAGAGTGAGGCCTCCCAGAGGTCCTCATCTCAGCACCAAGACCCAGCTCTATCCAGCTGCCTGCAAATGCCAGTGCTGGATGTCTCAGGCCAAAGAACCAGTGAGACAGGACTACAGCACCACCCATCAAAAAAAAAAAAAGCAACAACAAAAAAATATGTTACAGACAAAGGAGCAAGGTAAAAACCTACAAGACCAAATAAATGAAGACAAAATAGGCAACCTTCCTGAAAAAGAATTCAGAGTAGTGATAGTAAAGATGACCCAGAATCTCAGAAACAAAATGGAGAAAATGCAAGAAACATTTAACAAGGAACTAGAAGAACTAAAGAGCAAACAAACAGTGATGAACAACACAAATACTGAAATTAAAAATACTCTAGAAGGAATCAATAGCAGAATAACGGAGGCAGACGAACGGATAAGTGAGCTGGAAGATAAAATGGTGGAAATAACTGCCAGGGAGCCGAATAAAGAAAAAAGAATGAAAAGAATTGAGGACAGTCTCAAAGACCTCTGGAACAACATTAAACATACCAACATTCGAATTACAGGGGTCCCAGAAGAAGAAGAGAAAAAGAAAGAGTCTGAGAAAATATTTGAAGAGATTATAGTCAAAAACTTCCCTAATATGGGAAAGGAAATAATCACCCAAGTCCAGGAAGCACAGAGAGTACCATACAGGATAAACCCAAAGAGAAGCATGCCAAGACACATATTAATCAAACTATCAAAAATTAAATACAAAGAAAAAATACTGAAAGCAGCAAGGGAAAAGCAACAAATAACGTACAAGGGAATCCCCATAAGGTGGACAGCTGATTTTTCAGCAGAAACTCTGCAAGCCAGAAGGGAGTGGCAGGACATATTTAAAGTGATGAAAGGGGGAAACCTACAACCAAGATTACTTTACCCAGCAAGGATCTCATTCAGATTTGATGGAGAAATTAAAACCTGTACAGATAAGCAAAAGTTAAGAGAATTCAGCACCACCAAACCAGCTTTACAATAAATGCTAAAGGAACTTCTCTAGGCAGGAAACACAAGAGAAGGAAAAGACCTTCAAAAACAAACCCAAAACAATTAAGAAAATGGCAATAGGAACATACATATCGATAATTACCTTAAATATAAATGGATTAAATGCTCCAACCAAAAGACACAGACTGGCTGAATGGATACAAAAACAAGACTTGTACATATGCTGTCTACAAGAGACCCACTTCAGACCTAGGGACACATACAGACTGAAAGTGAGGGGATGGAAAAAGATATTCCATGCAAATGGAAATCAAAAGAAAGCTGGAGTAGCAATTCTCATTCAGACAAAATAGACTTTAAAATAAAGACTATTACAAGAGACAAAGACAGACACTACATAATGATCAAGGGATCAATCCAAGGAGAAGATATAACAATTGTAAATATTTATGCACCCAACATAGGAGCACCTCAATACATAAGACAAATGCTAACAGCCATAAAAGGGGAAATTGACAGTAACACAATCATAGGAGGGGACTTTAACACCCACTTTCACCAATGGACAGATCATCCAAAATGAAAATAAATAAGGAAACACAAGCTTTAAATGATAAATTAAACAAGATGGACTTAATTGATATTTATAGCACATTCCATCCAAAAGCAACAGAATACACTTTCTTCTCAAGTGCTCATGGAACATTCTCCAGGATAGATCACATCCTGGGTCACAAATCAAGCCTTGGTAAATTTAAGAAAATTGAATTCGTATCAAGTATCTTTTCCGACCACAATGCTATGAGACTAGATATCAATTACAGGAAAAAAACTGTAAAAAGTACAAACACATGGAGGCTAAACAATACCCTACTAAATAACCAAGAGATCACTGAAGAGGAAATCAAAAAATACCTAGAAACAAATGACAATGAAAACATGACGACCCAAAACCTATGGGATGCAGCAAAAGCAGTTCTAAGAGGGAAGTTTATAGCAATACAATCCTACCTCAAGAAACAAGAAACATCTCAAATAAACAACCTAACCTTACACCTAAAGCAATTAGAGAAAGAAGAACAAAAAAAAAAAAACCCCAAAGTTAGCAGAAGGAAAGAAATCATAAAGATCAGATCAGAAATAAATGAAAAAGAAATGAAGGAAACAATAGCAAAGATCAATAAAACTAAAAGCTGGTTCTTTGAGAAGATAAACAAAATTGATAAGCCATTAGCCAGACTCATCAAGAAAAAAAGGGAGAAGACTCAAATCAACAGAATTAGAAATGGAAAAGGAGAAGTAACAACTGACACTGCAGAAACACAAAGGATCATGAGAGATTACTACAAGCAACTATATGCCAATAAAATGGACAACCTGGAAGAAATGGACAAATTCTTAGAAAAGCACAACCTTCCGAGACTGAACAAGGAAGAAATAGAAAATATAAACAGACTGATCACAAGCACTGAAATTGAAACTGTGATTAAAAATCTTCCAACAAACAAAAGCCCAGGACCAGATGGCTTCACAGGCGAATTCTATCAAACATTTAGAGGAGAGCTAACACCTGTCCTTCTCAAACTCTTTCAAAATATAGCAGAGGGAGGAACACTCCCAAACTCATTCTATGAGGCCACCATCACCCTGATACCAAAACCAGACAAAGATGTCACAAAAAAAGAAAACTACAGACCAATATCACTGATGAACATAGATGCAAAAATCCTCAACAAAATACGAGCAAACAGAATCCAACAGCACATTAAAAGGGTCATACACCATGATCAAGTGGGATTTATCCCAGGAATGCAAGGATTCTTCAATATATGCAAATCAATCAATGTGATAAACCATATTAACAAATTGAAGGAGAAAAACAATATGATCATGTCAATAGATGCAGAAAAAGCTTTCAACAAAATTCAACACCCGTTTATGATAAAAACCCTCCAAAAAGTAGGCATAGAGGGAACCTACCTCAACATAATAAAGGCCATATATGACAAACCCACAGCCAACATCGTTCTCAATGGTGAAAAACTGAAACTATTTCCTGTAAGATCAGCAACAAGACAAGGTTACTCACTCTCACCACTATTATTCAACATAGTTTTGGAAGTTTTAGCCCCAGCAATCAGAGAAGAAAAAGAAATAAAATGAATCCAAATCGGAAAAGAAGAAGTAAAACTGTCACTGTTTGCAGATGACATGATACTATACATAGAGAATCCTAAAGATGCTACCAGAAAACTACCAGAGCTAATCAATGAATTTGGTAAAGTAGCAGGATACAAAATTAATGTACAGAAGTCTTTTGCATTCCTATACACTAAAGTTGAAAAATCTGAAAGAGAAATTAAGGAAGCACTCCCATTTACCATTACAACAAAAAGAATAAAATACCTAGGAATAAACCTACCTAAGGAGACAAAAGAGCTGTATGCAGAAAAGTATAAGACATTGATAAAAGAAATTAAAGATGATACAAACAGATGGACAGATATACCATGTTTCTGGATTGGAAGAATCAACATTGTGAAAATGACTATACTACCGAAAGCAATCTACAGATTCAATGCAATCCCTATCAAACTGCCACTGGCATTTTTCACAGAACTAGAACAAAAAATTTCACAATTTTTATGGAAACACAAAAGCCCAAATAGCCAAAGCAATCTTGAGAAAGAAAAATGGAGTTGGAGGAATCAGGCTCCTGGACTTCAGACTATACTACAAAGCTACAGTAATCAAGACAGTATGGTACTGGCACAAAAACAGAAATATAGATCAATGGAACAGGATAGAAAGCCCAGAGATAAACCCACGCACGTATGGTCACCTTATCTTTGATAAAGGAGGCAAGAGTATACAATGGAGAAAAGACAGCCTCTTCAATAAGTGGTGCTGGGAAAACTGGACAGCTACATGTAAAAGAATGAAATTAGAACACTTCCTAACACCATACACAAAAATAAACTCCAAATGGATTAAAGACCTAAATGTAAGGCCAGACACTGTAAAACTCTTAGGGGAAAACATAGGCAGAACACTCTACGACATAAATCACAGCAAGATCCTTTTTGACCCACCTCCTAGAGAAATGGAAATAAAAACAAAAATAAACAAATGGGACCTAATGAAACTTAAAAGCTTTTGCACAGCAAAGGAAACCGTAAAAAAGACCAAAAGACAACCCTCAGAATGGGAGAAATTATTTGCAAACCAAGCAACTGACAAAAGATTAATCTCCAAAATATACACGCAGCTCATGCAGCTCAATATTAAAATGTCTACTTTTCAGCAAAAAATTATGAGACATGCAAAGAAAAAGGAAAGTATGGGCCATACACAGGGGGAAAAAATAATTAATAGAGATTTTCCCTGAGGCAGCTCAGACACTGGACTTTCTAGATAAAGACTTGAAATCAATTATTTTAAATATGTTCAAAGATATAAAGGAAACTGTATCTAAAGAACTAAACAGGCTTCCGTGGTGGCACAGTGGTTAAGAATCCACCTGCCAATGCACGGGATACGGGTTCAAGCCCTGGTCTGGGAAAATCCCACCTACCGTGGAGCAACTAAGCCCATGCACCACAACTACTGAGCCCACATACCTAGAGCCCATGCTCCGCAACAAGAGAAGCAGCCGCAATGAGAAGCCCGTGCACCACAACGAAGAGTAGCCCCCACTCACCAAATTAGAGAAAGCCCACACACTGCAACAAAGACCCAATGCAGCCAAAAATAAATACAAATTTAAAATATTTAAAAAAAAAGAACTAAAGGAAAGTATGATAACAATGTCTTACCAAATAGAGAATATCAGTAAAGAGAGGAAATTAGGAAACAAGAACCAAATACCAATTCTGCAGTTGAAAAGTGCAATAATTAAAATGAAAAATTCACTAGGGGGGCTCAACATCAGATTTGAGCAGGTGGAAGAAGCTTGAAGATGGGTCGATTAAGATTACCCACTGTGAAGAACCGAAGGAAAAAAGGAAGAAGAAAAATGAACAAAGCTCAAAGACCTTTGCAGCACCATCAAAAGTTCCATTATGTGCTTAATGGGCATCTCAGAATGAGAGGAGGAAAAAGGGCAGAAAGAACATTTGAAGAAATGATGGCAAAAAACTTTCTAAATTTGATGAAAAGCATTAACCCGCACATTCAAGAAGGTCAATTCAAGAAGGTTTGGCTAGGATAAACTCAAAGAGATCCACACCTGTACATCACAATCAAAATGTCTAAAATTAAAGAAATAGAGAGAATCTTTAAAGCATCAAGAGAAAAGTGACTCATCACATACTAGGCATCCCCAAGAAGATTAACAGCTGATTTCTCATAAAAAACCATAGAGGAATGGGACCTAATTAAACTTAAAAGTTTTTGCACAGCAAAAGAAACTATCGACAAAATGAAAAGACAACCTACTGAATGGGAGAAAATATTTGCAAATGATATGACTGATAAGGGGTTAATATCCAAAAAAAAACAACAAAAAAAGAATAGCTCATACAACTTAATGTCAAAAAAACAAAACAAAACAAAAAAAAACAACTGAAATAAAAAATGGGCAGAAGACCTGAATAGATGTTTTTCAAAAGAAGACATACCAATGGCCAACACACATGAAAACATGTTCAACATCGTTAATCATCAGAGAAATGCAAATTAAAACCACAATAAGATTTCACCTCACACCTGTCAGAATGACTATCATCAGAAAGAACATAGGGGCTTCCCTGGTGGTGCAGTGGTTAAGAATCTGCCTGCCAATGCAGGGGACACAGGTTCCATCCCTGGTCCGGGAAGATCCCACATGCCACGGAGCTACTAAGCCCATGCACCACAACTACTGAGCCTGCACTCTAGAGCCCGTGAGCCACAACTACTGAGCCCGGAAGCCACAACTACTGAAGCCTGTGCACCTACAGCCTGTGCTCTGCAACAACAGAAGCCACTGCAATGAGAAGCCCACGCACCGCAACGAAGAGTACCTCCCTCTCACCACAACTAGAGAAGGCCCATGCACAGCAACAAAGACCCAACGCAGCCAAAAATAAAATAAAAATAAATAAATTTATTTTTTTAAAAAACCCACAAATAACAAATGTTGGCAAGGATGTAGTAAAAAGGCAACCCGTGTACACTGTTGGTGGGAATGTAAATTGGTCCAGCCACTGTGGAAAACAGTATGGAGTTTTCTGAAAAAAAACTAAAAATAGAACTATCATATGACCCAGCAATTCCACTCTTGTGTGTATATCCAAAAAAGAAAACACTAATTTGAAAAGATACTTGCCACCCCAATGTTCATAGCAGCATTACTGACAATAGCCAAGATATGGAAACAACCTAAGTGTCCATCAATAGAGGAATGGATAAAGAAGATGTGTTACATATATACAATGGAATACTAATCAGCCATAAAAAAAGAATGAAATTTTGCCATTTTCAACAACATGGATGGACTTGGAGAGTATTATGCTAAGTGAAATAAATCAGATAAAGACAAATACTATACAATATCACTTATATTTGGAATCTAAAAAATAAAAGAAACTAGTGAATCTAGCAAAAAGGAAACAGACTCAAAGATATAGAGAACAAACTAGTGGTTACCAGTGGGGAGAGGGAAGAAGGGAGGGGCAAGATAGGGGTAGGGAATTAAGAGATAAAAACTATTATGTGTAAAATAAATAAGCTATAAGGATATATTGTACAACACGGTGAATATAGCCAATATTTTATTATAACTATAAATGGAATATAACCTTTAAAAATTGTGAATCACTATGTTGTACACCTGAAACATATAATATTGTACATCAACTATACCTCCATTAAAAAAAAACGATGGAGGGCAGAAGGCAGTAGGATGACATGCTCAAAATGCTGAAAGAAAAAGAGCACCACCCAAGAACTCTACACCCAGCAAGAAAGACTATCCCTCAAAACATGAAAGCAAAGTTAAGACATTCTCAAATTAAAAAAAAAAAGAAAAAAAATGAGAGAATTTGTTGCTAGCAGGTTGACCTTACAAGAAATACTAAAATGAGTCCTTCAGACAAATAAAAGGACACTGGATATCAACTCAAATCCACATGAAGAAATAAAGAGCATCAGTAAAGGTAACTGCTTAGGTAAATATAAAAAAGAGTATAAATGTATTTTTTGTTTGTAACTCTTTTTTTTCTCCTCTCTGCTTTAAAAGACATTTGCTGGGACTTCCCTGGTGGCGCAGTGGTTAAGAATCCACCTGCCAATGCAGGAGACACGGGTTTGAGCCCTGGTCCAGGAAGATCCCACATGCCGTGGAGCAACTAAGCCCGTGTGCCACAACTACTGAGCCCATGTGCCACAACTACTGAAGCCCGTGTGCCTAGAGCCCTTGCTCCGCAACAAGAGAAGCCACTGCAATGAGAAGCTTGTGCACTGCAACGAAGAGTAGCCCCCGCTCACTGCAACTAGAGAAAGCCCGCGGGCAGCAACGAAGACCCAACGCAGCCAAAAATAAATAAATTTTAAAAAATGACAAAAAGGAAGTAAAAGTTCATGACAACAAAAAGTTAAAAAAAAATAAAAAGACGTTTGCCTACAACAATAGTTAAAATCCATGTTGTTGAGCACACAATTGTATAAAGGTATAATTTGTATGGCAATAACAGCACATAGAAGGGGGAAGTGAATGAAACTATTTAGAAGCAAAGTTTTTGTTGACTATTTAAGTTGATTGGTATTAATCCAAACTAGATTGTTGTAAGTCAAGAGTTAATTGTAACCCCCAGAGCAACCACTAAGAAATTAATTTAAATATACATAGTAAAATAAATGGCAAAGGAATTAAAATAATACACTAGAAAATATCTAACATAAAAGGAGACAGTAATGGAGGAATAGAGGAATGAAAAAGCCATGAGATATATAGAGAAAACAAATAGCAAGATGACAGACATAAATGCTGCCTTATCAGTAATTAAGTGTAAATGGATTAATCACTCCCATTAAAAGAAAGAGATTGGTAGATTAAAAAAATGATCCAACTATATGCTGTCTACAAGAGGTTCACTTTAGATTCAAAGACACGAATAGGTTGAAAGTAAAAGGATAGAAAAAAGATATACCACACAAAAACAGTAACCAAAGGAAAGCTGGAGTGGCTATATTAATATCAGACAGAAGAGACTTTAAAACAAAATTTGTTACTAGATATAAAGAAGGCCATTTTTTAATGATAAAAGGGTCAGTCCATCAAAAAGATATTTTCTAGTGTATCATTTTAATTCCTTTGTCATTTATGCTACTACAAATATAGTCAGGAAAGTGAGACCAGCAGTCACAGCTCTGGGGTGCAGGGCTGTGCTCAAGGTAACAGAGGAAGTGCTGAAGGAGATCATGAAAAGGGGGTGAGAACTGCCCCCGGCAGGAGAAACTGGGAAAGGCTTGGAAGTGAGAACAAATACAGTGTCTTGGAGAAAAATGAGGCACATAAGGTCCACTTGGGAGGGTTTTAAATATCATGTCAATGAGTTCAGTGTTTTTTCCTGTCGACAATAGGGAGTCACTGAACACTTTTGAGCCAAGGAGAAAGTGATGTCATGCCGAGTGGTGTTTTTGAAGATTAACCGGGCAGGGGTTTGTAGGGCGGTTAGAGAGGTTGAGGAAGGAAGCCCAGCAGTCCAGTCACCAAGCAGGGTGGCCCTATCAAGAAAGGAGGAGGGGGCTTCCCTGGTGGCACAGTGGTTGAGAATCTGCTTGCCAATGCAGGGGACACGGGTTCGAGCCCTGGTCTGGGAAGATCCCATATGCCACGGAGCAACTAGGCCCGTGAGCCACAACTACTGAGCCTGCGCAACTGGAGCCTGTGCTCCACAACAAGAGAGGCCGCGATAGTGAGAGGCCCGCGCACCGCGACGAAGAGTGGCCCCCACTTGCCGCAACTAGAGAAAGCCCTCGCACAGAAACGAAGACCCAACACAGCCAAAAATAAATAAATAAATTAAAAAAAAAAAAAAGAAAAGAAAAAGGTGCTAATCTAATGACTTTAAAAAAAAAAAAAGGAGGAGAGGGACTTCCCTGGTGGTCCAGTGGGTAAGACTCCATGCTCCCAGTGCAGGGGGCCTGGGTTCGATCCCTGGTCAGGGAACTCGATCCCGCATGAATGCCGCAACTAAGAAGTCCGCATGCCGCAACTAAGAAGTCCACATGCCGCAACTAAGAAGTCCGCATGCCGCAACTAAGAAGTCCACATGCTGCCACTAAGACCTGGCGCAGCCAAAATAAATAAATAAATATTAAAAAAAAAGAAAGGAGGAGATAATGAGACACAGGTGGGAGGGGAAGTGCAAATGCTCTGCATGTGCCAGCTCAGGCGACCTTCACACCCACCTGCGAAGGCATTGTTCTTATCTCACAGATGGTTCAAAACCAGTCCCAGTGCAGTTAGGTAACTTGCTGTGGTCATACAGCCAGGAAGTGGCAGGGGAGGCGGGGCGTGGCCCCTGAGAATCTGATGTGAGCATCCCTACTCTTCACCTTCAGGCAGATCTGCGGGGGGAACACCTGATGTGCCTTTAAAACACCCGCGAGCTGTTTGAAGTAGTCATTAGCTGAATAAATGCTTTTTCAGCAAGGGATAATAATTATATCAATAATCAGGTTCATCATGTATCGGGTGCTACACTTATAAGCACTACCAGAGCAGAATTGGTCTCTATCCTTTTCACACGCACCAGGTCGTTTGACACAGTCCCCGAGGCTCACCGGATATTCATAAGTACTTATTGACTGAAAGTCCTGGGGCCCCTTGGAAAGTCACTGGAGCGAAATTATCAGAGTCCACGCGTTTTCAAGCATCATTTCAATAGGTTTCCATCTGGAGGCAGCATGACATTGGCGTCACCCCCAGTTCTGTCACCCACAGGCTACAAGCGGTTTTTAATGGACCTGTTTAACACCAAACCAGTAGGTGGGGTCCGAGTGGCCATTTTTTTAAATGGCTCAGCTCTGAACTGGTTAATTTTTGCTCGTGTTCAATAACTTTTAAAAACTAGAATATGCTCAGGGTTAAAAGACTTTCTCAATATCCCTGCCTCACAACTAAGAAGGAGTGTAGTATTAGAATCCACTGCGTGTCATAACCTTAAGGTGACATTCTGACCCGACTTTGGAATAAACAGACTTAAAACAGTATTTCACAAGAAGAAACAATTCTATTATATCCTAAATTTTAAGAGCTATTAACTTTGCCTTTTTTCTCCTCTTGTAACCATTAATGTAGATGGAGCATGGAAATCATCTTGCGGGAAGAATAGCATCCTTTGTTGGCTAATGTTTTTTCCTTTTTCTCACTATTGTGAAATGGAATTCTTTAATAGATGATGCTCCATGTTCTGTGTTAACCTCTCTCAAGGCTCTGTTGAGCATGACAAATGTGTGGATCATTACTTTTCGGTTTTCATTGAGAAGATAAAACATTAACATATTAAATTTGTATTTTAAGCAAGTTCTTCTACATGAGGCCTTTAACTGTTTAGCCTTGTCGTTGACACATATGAGTTGAGTTGCCTAGTTTCCAGCCGATGCTGCCCTTTCCCCTCAAGGCGCCGGGTGCTGTCCGGCTTCCGCACAGCCTTCTCCATCTGGCTTTCCCAGGAGGCAGAGCTGGTGTCCAGAGCAGTTCCATCGTATGCTCACTTCTAACTCTGAGAACTACAGAGCAGCGCGGTGTCCCTCACAATTCGGGGGAGTAAGGGGTGCTGCTTTTGAATCGCACACTTCTCTCTAGCATGGGCTCAATCCAACACAACGAAGGACTGCAGATTCACTTCCTGTCTCGTCAACTTGTCATGGAAAGTTTCGAGTTGCAAAACAGCCTGTCCTTTTATCTTCAAAGCTTGAAAGCTCTTGGATCTAAGAAGGAAATAGCTTATTTGGGTTGAAAAAAGACAATTTGATTTTAGGATGGTTAAACACAGGGTTACTGAAACATTGAAACCAAACAACTTTTAGCCTAATAAGAGATTCGGGTGGTTATGGATCTGCTGGTAACTCATTAATGCCACCTAAAACCAGGCATCCTTCCGTTGGACATGTGCAGTACTGAGGGGCTTACGGGGTGAGGGGAGAGGAAGCCGCCTTAGAGGTTCTGATGAGACAGGTCAGGAGAGCATATTTTGGAACAGAACTGTGAGCCGTGAGACAACAACCACGTGGTCCAAAGTTATCTTATGCACAGACACACGTGTGCGTGTGAACAGACGCCCCCTCCCCTCCACACGCACACAGCCTACAAGCCTGTCGGCGTTTGCAAAAGTCACTTGCCTGCAAAGCCAACAGGACTCTCACTAACCACGTGGTCTGGCAGGACTCTGACAGATTAGGTTCGACCGTAGAGATTTAAAACCTTATTATTACCGGGTTATTCAATTACTCACTGTGTGACCTTAGACAAAGTACCCAACCTTTCTGAGCCTCAGTTTCTTAATCTATGACATTGATTAAATAATTCCTTTTAGGCAGGGTTGTTGGTGAGGATTAGGAATAACAGCTGAAACATCCAGCACAGTTGAGTGGAACATAGCCAATGCTCAATACACAGTACTGATTGCTATGACTTTTATTCTTATTTTTAATTAGGGGATGAAGATCAGGGATTTGAGGAAAATGAATGTCAATTGTCTTTTTAAAAGAAATGTCGCAGGGCTAAAGTAGTTTTTCTTTAAAATGTTGCCCACAGTATCCTTACCAGCTCTTTAAGATTGTGACCCTGTGTGTGTGTGTGTGTGTGTGTGTGTGTGAGATAAAACCTGCTTTAACAGCTATTTTTAAAATTAATTATTTAATTAATTTATTTTTGGCTGCATTGGGTCTTCGTTGCTGTGCGCGGGCTTTCTCTAGTTGCGGCGAGCGGGGGCTGCTCTTCGTTGCGGTGCGCGGGCTTCTCATTGCGGTGGCTTCTCTTGTTGCGGAGCATGGGCTCTAGGCACGCGGGCTCAGTAGTAGTGGCTCGCGGGATCTAGAGTGCAGGCTCAGTAGTTGTGGTGCACGGGCTTAGTTGCTCCGCAGCATGTGGGATCTTCCCGGACCAGGGATCGAACCCGTGTCCCCTGAATTGGCAGGTGGATTCTTAACCACTGCGCCTCCAGGGAAGTCCAACAGCTATTTTTAAATCTTTTAAAATGTGTTGAAATTACATGTTTACAGGAAAGGATGGGACTTCTGTTTCTGTTTCTGCAGGTAAGAAGCTTGCAAGTTGCCCCTCTGTCCTAACAAGTAAAAGTTGAACAGACTGAAAACCAACCCTAGGATCCAGTAAGAGAGGGAGGGGACACAGGACAAACCTTGGCCCCCAAGATTTGGAGAGACAGCCAGGCAAGTAGAGGGAGGGGCAGCTGCCCAGAGCAGACTCAGTGGGAACCCGTGCTGGGAGGAAAACCTCGGCTGTGATGGACAAACCCCTAGAGACTCCGAGCAGACAAGTCTGAGAGCTAAAATCTCCAGGGGGACCCAGTCATAGGGGGCCCACAATCCTATGAGATTTACCTCCAGGCTCGGCCAGGTTCCCACAGTAAATATCAGAGAAAAGGCCCCTCCTGCTCCCCGTTGTGGGAGGGGAAAAGGAGCTGTGTTGAAATACACCAGACATATTTCTCTTGCGACTGACACATACACACTACTATACATAAAATAGATAACGAATAAAGACCTACTGTATAGCCAGGGAACTCTACTCAATATTCTGTAATGGCCTATATGGGAAAAGAATCTAAGAAAGGGTGAATATATGTATATGTATAACTGATTCACTGTGCTGTACACCTGAAACTAACACAACATTATAAGTTAACTCTACTCCAGTAAAAATAAAATAAAATAAAATAAAAGGAAATACACCGGAGCCCTCTATTCTTCTTAACAAGGCCTGCCATCAGGGGAAACTAGGTAACAAGACCTGCTGGGGTGTGCGCAGAGCCAGACTGACCGGGGACGGGACACAGTCACCTCCAGCCCACCCCAGCCATCCTGTCCTACCTAAAAGAGGAGAAAAAAAACCTGAGAGGGGCTTCCCTGGTGGCGCAGTGGTTAAGAATCCGCCTGCCAATGCAGGGGACACGGGTTCGAGCCCTGGTCTGGGAAGATCCCACATGCCGCGGAGCGGCTGGGCCCGTGAGCCACAACTACTGAGCCTGCGCGTCTGGAGCCTGTGCTCCGCAATAGGAGAGGCCGCGATAGTGAGAGGCCCACGCACCGTGATGAACAGTGGCCCCCGCTTGCTGCAACTGGAGAAAGCCCTCACACAGAAACGAAGACCCAACACAGCCAAAAAAATAAATAAATAAATAAATAATAATTAAAGGCGCTAATAATTTAAAAAAACAAAACAAAACAAAAAAAACCTGAGAAACACTTGTGAAGCTCACAGGCCAGAGGCACAGACTCACGAAAGCACTGTCACCTAATCGTAGAATTAGAACACTTCCCCGCCCTTCACACCTCACTGCCACATCACTGAAGGCCTATTTACAGCAGTGCCTTTTATCCAGCACATCATGTCTGGCTATTAAGAAAAATTACAAGGTCTACCAAAAGGCAAAAAACACAGAGACAGGGCGAGCATCAGAACCAGACCTGGAAAGCACGCTGGAATTATCAGACCAGGAATTTAAAACAACTCTGATTAATATGCTAAGGACTCTAATGGAGAAAGAAGACAGCACACAAGGACAGATGGGCAATGAAAGCAGCGAGACTGAAATCCTAAGAAGGAACCAAAAAGAAAGGCTAGAGATCAAAAGCGCTATAACAGAAATGAAGAATGCCTTTGATGGGCTTATAGGCAGACCTTGTTTTATTGTACTTTGCTTTATTTTGAGTCACAGATACTGCATTTTTTTTTACCAGTTGAAGCAACCCTGCCTAGAACAAGTCTATCTGCACTATTTTTCCAACAACATTTGCTCACTTTTATGTGTCTGTGTCACGTTTTGGTAATCCTCACAATATTTCAAACTTTTTCATTATTATTATATTGGTCAGAGTGCTACGTGATCAGTGATCTTTGATGTTCCTATTGTGATTGTTTTGGGATGCCTCATACCACACCCACAGAAGATGGAGAACTTAATAAATGTGTGTGTGTGTGTTTTTTTTAATTTATTTATGGCTGTGTTGGGTCTTCGTTTCTCTACGAGGGCTTTCTCTAGTTGCGGCAAGTGGGGGCCACTCTTCATCACAGTGTGCGGGCCTCTCACTATCGCGGCCTCTCTTGTTGCGGAGCACAGGCTCCAGACGCGCAGGCTCAGTAGTTGTGGCTCACGGGCCTAGTTGCTCCGCGGCATGTGGGATCTTCCCAGACCAGGGCTCGAACCCGTGTCCCCTGCATTGGCAGGCAGACTCTCAACCACTGCGCCACCAGGGAAGCCCTGTGTGTTCTTTTTTTTTTCCCCCCCCCTTTTTTTGGCTGCACCGCATGGCTGCGGGATCTTAGTTCCCCAACCAGGGATTGAACCCGCACCCTTGGCAGTGAAATCACGGAGTCCTAACCACTGGACCGCCAGGGAATTCCCAATAAATGTGTGTTCTGACTGCTCACCAGGGCCATTACCCTGTCTCTCTCCCTCCCTATTCCTTGAGACACAACAATCTTGAAATTAGGCCAATTAATAACCCTACAATGGCTTTTAAGTGTTCAAGTGAAAGAAAGCACTGAATATCTCTCACTTTAAATCAAGAGCTAGAAATGATTAAGCTTAGTGAGGAAGGCATATTGAAAGACTAGATAGGCTGAAAGCTAGGCTACTTGAGCCAGTTAGCCAAGTTGTGAATAAAAAGGAAAAGTTCTTAAAGGAAAATGAGCATTGGCTTCAATTTAAAGTCACCAGCTACATTAGTCCTTAACCAGAGTCAGCCTGTCCTTTGAAGCTTTGAAGCCAGGCATTGACTTTTCCTTTCCAGCTATGAAAGTCCTAGAAGGCTGTTTAGTCCACGTTGAAAACCTGGATGACAGCACATCTGTTTACAACATGGTTTACTGAATATTTTAAACCCCCAGTTGAGACCTACTGCACAGAAGAAGAAGAAAAAAAGATTCCTTTCAAAATATTACTGCTCACTGGTGACTGTTGAGAAAAAACCCACCCACCTGGAATTCTGTACCCTACAAAATTATCCTTCAAAAGTGAAGGAGAAATAAAGACTTTTTCAGACAAACATTCAGGAAATTTGTTGCCAGTAGACCTGCAATATATGTCAAAAGAAGTTCTTTCAAGAGAGTGAAAAAATATAGGTCAGAAACTCAGATCTATGTAAAGAAGGAAAGAATATCAAAGAAAGAATAAGTGGGGACTCCCCTTGTGGCACAGTGGTTAAGAATCCGCCTGCCAATGCAGGGGACACAGGTTCGAGCCCTGGTCCGAGAAGATCCCACATGCCGCGGAGCAACTAAGCCCGCGCAGCACAACTACTGAGCCTGCGCTCTAGAGCCCGCGAGCCACAACTACTGAAGCCCGCGCGCCTAGAGCCCGTGCTCCGCAACAAGAGAAGTCACTGCAATGAGAAGCCCGCGCACCGCAACGAACAGTAGCCCCCGCTCGCCGCAACTAGAGAAAGCCCGTGCGCAGCAACGAAGGCCCAACGCAGCCAAAAATAAATAAATAAATAAAAGAATAAGTGAAGGTAAAAAAACAAAAACTTTTATTTTTCTTATTCTCAATAATATTAGCAACAACATATTTGATTATGTATACTTATGTATTTGGTAACTTAGGTGAAATAGACCAATACCTTCAAAGACACAATCTGTCAAAAAAAAATGGAAGATATGAATAGGCCTGTACCTATTAAAGAAATTGAATCAAGAATTAAAACCTTCCAACCCAGAAATCACCATGCCCAGATGGGTTCACTGGTGAATTCAACCGAACATTGAAGAAAGAAATTATACCAATTTCCTACTATCTATTTCAGAGGATAGAAACAAAGGGAATACCTCTAGCTCATTCTATGAGGCCACTATTATCCTGATACCAAAATCATACAAAGACATTACAAAGAAAAAAATTAAAGATCAGTATCTTTCATGAATATAGAAGCAAAAATCCTCAACAAAATATTAGCAAATTGAATCCAAAAAAGTGTAAAAAGAATTATACACCATGACCAAGTGGGATTTATTCCAAGTATGCAAAGCTGGTTCAATGTTCAAAAATCAATTAATATAACCCATCACATCAACAGACTGAAAAAGGAGCACGAGAATGTTCTGGAAGAGTTTAAGCCCAGCTCTCACCATTCCCCACCACACTGTCTGGGGATTATTGAAGCCCACCTGTTCCCACAGAAATAGGCAGCAACAGCCAGGTTCTTGGTAATATCGGCTCCCCCCAACCCAGCTGACCTGAGGTGCCGATGACCCTCCAGGACTGGAGCCTGGCAACCTGGGGGCCCTGAGGGTTTACAGGTACAGCTCTGGGCAGTGCCATCGGTGGTGGGGTGACTGCAGTGTTTCTGTGGTTCCCGGGGCTTTACTCGGGAGCTTTCCTCCCCTCCCCTTAAACTCACCGCGGGAGACACACGAGGGCCTCCATCGTGGCTTCTTGGTAACACATGTTAGCAGAGAGGGAAGCGGACATGGTCAGGGAAACAGAGCTCCTAGGCCAAACCACACCTCTGCGGAGAACAACCACTAGAAGAAAGACATCAAGCCAACAGCATGCATCCCTGAAGCAGAAGTGTTGGGATAAATGGACCAAGGGGTAAGTTAACACAATAAATAAGCTCAAAGAGGTAAGGGAGCATAAAAGTAATGCGAACCAGGAAAAGAAGTTACCGAATAGGAAGCAAGTGTCTGATATACTCAAAGTGGGGCAGGAGGTCATTCCGAGATCCAGTGGAATTCTCAGCACAGCAGATGGAACTCCAGCTCCCTTGTCTACCCCCCCAGTGAGAGTGAGAGAGGTTACGGGGATACCATTAGCCGCAGCCTTCCTCAGATGTTAAGGGTGTCCTCTGCAGACTTTAATCAGTCCCTCACCACACACCAGCGAGTTGCAGCGCAGACATGGAGAACAGTGCACTGCACTGCGTAAAGAGTTTAATTCTAAACCACGGGTCTGACTGGGTTATTCTCCAGCTTAAACACGTTTAGTGGCTTTCTGTCATCAGCAGAAGGAACTCAGAATGACACATGAAGCTCTTTACATCCTGGCCCCAAACTACCTCCTGCCATTCTCCTCTAAGCACCTTACGATCTAACAACACGGAAGTCTGCATCCCAGATGGCAAAGCAAAGAGGTTCCTTCCAAGCACTGATTCTGCAGATCTGTGATCGCTGCCTGGAACCTCTGGGGAGGAGGAGTGGGAGAGAAGGCCGTGGTCCATCGGCGTGTCTGCCAGGGGCTCACGAGGTGGAGAAAGCTTGCCATGCTTTGGTTTTTCATAGCTTCATGCCTTAGAAAATGCTGTTGCACTCACCTAGAAGGTTCTTTCCCACTCTATCCACCAATTAAACTCCTACTCATCCTTCTAGACCCCAGCCCCTCACCAGGAGCCTTAGGACCTTCCTTTCCACGAGGCCGCAGCTAGGATTACAGGTACACATCACACAGCGCTGGGGGGTTGTCTATGGATTCATCTCTCCAACTGCGAACGCCTGGAGGGCAGGGACCAGGTTTCACTCCCCTCTTCATCCCCTGTGGGATGTGCAGTGCCTGTCACATAGAGACCATTTAATACATGCTTGACTTATTAATTAAATATGAATGTCTAGCTAGCTAATTAATCATAATGGATAATTATACATTACTAGAGGATCTGTCCAGGATGATTCCTTGGAATTCCTGCCTTGAGGGAAAGTAAAATTAGTCTAGTCGGGCTGATCCTAGAGGCAGCTCAGCATCATTTAATTACAGGTCTTGTTAGGCCTCCTCTGAGCACCTGCCGTCCTCTAGACTGAGGCCCCCCCGAAGGGTCCCCTGGTTTCCACCGCAGGGGCCGCCGGCCTAGCAGTGCCGGCCAGTGTCAAGCAGGGAATATGTCCGAGATTAAAGGTTTGGTTTTCAAATCTCCCAGACCCCCAAAGATTACCCTGTTCTGCGGAGGGAGACTTCACGCTCTTTAACAGGCAGGAGACCCGGGGCTGTCTGACCAGCCAGAATGAATGATTTTCGGTATCAAGCTGAGCTTCCTTGAGGGTCGGGGCTCCCTCCAGAGTGAGCACAGGGGTCCTGGGCACCCTTTACCGTCTCGTCTCTCACTGCACCCTCCCCCATGCACATCCCCTGGGCTGCTTCGTCTCTGGGGGAGGTGTTTCCTCAACCTGGAATTCTCAGCCCACTCCCACCCAGCCCACCGTCTACTGGTAAACACCTACTCACTGGTGTTTTAAAACTCAGGTCAGTAGGTTCATTTGTACCATTTTTTTAGATTCCATATATAGGCGATCTCATATGATATCTGTCTTTCTCTGTCTGACTTACTTCACGCAGTAGGTCAAATGAACCTAATTACAAAGCAGAAATAGACTCACAGATGTGGAAGACAAACTTATGGGTACCAGTGGGGGAAGGGAGGGAGGGATAAATTGGGAGGTTGGGATTGACATGTATACACTAGTATATATAAAATAGATAGATAAGATAGATAGATAAGGACCTACTGTATAGCACAGGGAACTCTACTCCATACTCTGTAATGACCTATATGGGAAAAGAATCTAAAAAAGAATGGATACATGTATATGTATAACTGATTCGTTTTTTTTGCTGTACAGCAGAAACTAACACAACATCGTAAATCAACTATACTCCAATAAAAGTTAATTTTTAAAAATAACTTAAAAAAAAAAAAACTCAGGTCAGGCATCACCTTGCTGAGGAAGCCTCTCTGATCCCCCAGCCCCCAGCCCCAGGCCCCAGGAAGCACGGACCCTCCTTCTTTCAGGCCCTTCTAGCCAAGCCCCTCCCACTCGATAGTGTTATTTGTGGGACTGAGTCTGCAGAGATCCCTGCTGGGAGGCCAGGACAGTTAGGGACAAAGGGACAGGTTCTCCCACCATCGCAGGAAACAGTCCCAGGCCAAGGCCTGAGACAGCTACCCCAGCAGCAGGGCAGGCAGGCGTGAGCAGCTGGTACAGCCATGGCGGGCTGTGTGGTCCTGCTGGGCATAGACCATCAAAGGCGGGCAGGGCCGGGCTTTGGTGCAAGCAGAGAGGGCTGGCACCACTGCGGCTTCAGGCCTCCCCTGGGAATTTGTCTGCCCTCAATGTCGACGTGCATCTTTGAAGCACTTCTTCCTTCCTGCCTCTGCTAGAGAAAGGAAACTAACTTGGAGCACAAGAATATATTGCCAAGTAGGGATTCCCTGGCCGTCCAGTGATGAGACCTCTGCGCTTTCACTGCTGAGGGCGCGGGTTCAATGGGGAACTAAGATCCCGCAAGCTGTGCGGTGTGGCCAAATTAAAAAAAATATATTGCCAAATCAATTAGGAATGCCAAATATATTGCATTCCTTCATTGCAAGGAATGCAAACCTCCTTGGCGGGCTGTAGAGGCCACCTTGGGTTGATGGGAGCTCAACCTGCCTCGCTGAGGGATGGGAGCCCGGGGGGCGACAACAGCCAGAGGCAGCAGAGAACATGCCCCCCCGCCCCCCATCAGAAGAGCTTCGGAGCTAAGATCCTGAGTCAGTTGACAAAGGAGGATAAGAATTAGAGAAAATGGTACCAACTTTTTGTAGGCATTTCTTCCATGGTTGTTTTTCAAGAACTATCTGCTTCAGGAGTTAATACTCAGCTCAACTTTTTTAGGGGAGAGAACTCTTTCCGAAAGTTACAGACAGAAAAGCATCTGGAATTCCCTCCCCCTCCCCTAAACCTGGTTTTGATTTTAGCCTGCCCATCCAGGCTGGGCGGCCAGGCACCCTAGGCACGATGCAAGAGCGGGGCTCCCAGAGTTACAGAAACAGTGTTTTACAGCTGGCTTAGCTTTTAAAGATTAACTTAGAAAAATAGTAAATGCATAGCACTTATTATGTTCTGGGCCCTGTTCTAAAGTCTTCATGTGAATTATTTATTTAATCTTCCCGACAACCTTCTCAGGTAGCTACCATTATGACCTCCGTTTAACAGATAAGGAACCTGGGGCTGAAAAGTGCCAGCAACTTGCCCCAGGTCTCCCAGCTAGAGGGAGAGACAGCTGGGGTGAAGAGCCAGGCAGCGGCCGGCCTCCAGAGCGCCCACTTTTAACCACCACACCGTCCCACCTTCAGCATGAAAGCCAGGGGGGAGGTGTGCAGGACACAGAGGATGGTCACCCCATCACGGTGGGGTGACGGAAAGGCTAAATTGGATTTGGGGGTGACTCTTCCAGGGCGAGGATGGATGAGGGAAAGGAATGAGAAGCTGGGGCGTCCGTGGGGCTCTGGTCAAAGATGCGATCGCCTGGGATGAATAAGAGCAGCCAGAGGGCCAGTGTGGACGCGTCGGAGGGACAGTCAAGGGTCAGAACTCAAGAGACCCAGAAGACAACCAAAAGCCAAGATGCATCCTCAAGTGGAGGGTAAGAGCGGAAGCCACCAAGGGCCGAAACCAACACGGACAAGGAACCAGGAGGTGGGAACCCATGTGCAGAGGCAGTGATGGCCCAGCTGGAGCCTCCTGGTGTGTCCAAAGATCAGCCACCTGAAGGCCACGGGGTCGGGCTGGGCACAAGGAGGAGGTCTGGGTCAGGGGTGTCATATGGTAAGATGACCACAGGTGTTTGAAGTCTGACCACCAGCGGTGAAAACTGCACCCTAGAGAGATGAACCAGGATGGACTCCTTGGGAACACGTGGTCAGGAACCACTTGGACTGGCCTCTGAATCCCACTGGGCGGGGAGGCCACGATTTCGGGCTTCTCCCTAAAAGGCCCCAGGGAAAATCTCCCTTCTGCGGCCACCGACTCACCTGCCGTGGCCTCACTCACTGAGGGTGCTAATGGCAGGGCAAACCTGCCACCATGTCACGTCCTATAAATTCTGGGCACTAAGCATATATTAAGCTATAAAACAGGAGCATGGAAATCATTAGCAATGTACCAGTGATCTCATAATGTCACTGTGATTTCCCAAGGAAATAATTTCCTTTCCAAACACCAAGTATCATAATGATACAACCAAGACGGGTTTCTATTTATTCCTGGCCAGTCTCTCACAGATTTATGTTCCAATCCTGAGATGGGACCTCTCACTGCATTTCGGCGCATTACTTAATCAAATGGTATGCTGGTTGACCCCAGTGTGTTTTAAGGTTGCGGTTATTTATGGATATGGTTTCGCCTGTGAGGTCACTGTGAGGCCTGATCCGCATATGTCTGTCAGGAGAGCTGGGGCGCTATTTGCATAAGAAGCCCTAGATCTCTTGGGAGGGCCCACAAAGAGGACCGCGGCGCTGCTGAAGGGCAGATTCCGCACGTTTAGGGACCAGCTACCAAAGGGAAGACTCTAGTCAAGCCCCAAAGGAGAGCACTTTGGGAAAGCGGGGTCCCCACCCCACCTCAAGTCTAAAGTGAGCCAGTGAACACGTGCTCTGCTACAGAGGGCATCTCAGTGGGTACCGTGTATCATGGCACCACGAGCGGCCGCAGTCTCCCCAGTTCCTCCCAGGCCCTTCCTGGAAAAGGGGGTGTCCTTATGAGCCACACTGCACTGCAATGGACTTTCACTAAATTTTATGAAAACCGTTTCTTAAGCACCTCCTGGGGCAGGTGGGGCGAGAGAGCAAGACCAGTAGGTGTGATTCCTGCCCTCCAAGTCTCTTAACGGTCCTGTGAGGAAGAGAGACTTGTGCCATGGAAGCCAGAGCAGTGGTTTATCTTATTGCTTTATGTCTTCCTGGTGGCCTGAGCCTTCTGTCATATGTAATGGCCCTCTTTGCCTCTAGTAATTTTCTTTGCTGTGAAGTCTACTTTACCAAATGTCAATAGCCACTCCTGCTTTTTATTATTATTATTATTTGCATGGTATATCTTTTTCTATTCTTTTAAATTCAACCTACCCATGTTGTTGTATTTGAAGTGAGTTTCTTGTAAACAACATATGTTGGATTTTTTTATCCATTCAATGTCTGTCTTTTCATTGGTGTACTTAGACCATTCACATTTAAGGTAATTGTTGATGTTTCAGGGCTTAAATCTGCCACTTTATTATTTGTTTTCTGTTTGTTTCTTCTAATTCCACCACTTCTCTTTTCTTACCTTCCTCTGGTTACTTGAGCATTTTTTAGGGTTCCGTCTTGATATATTTATAACGTCTTTGAGTATTTTGTTTGGCATAGTTTTCTCAGTAGTTGCTGTAGACATTACAATATACATATATAATTTATCACAGTCTACTGGTATCAGTGGTACTGGTGCCACTTTGAGTGAAGTATAGAAACCTTATTAGTCCTCTTACCTTCCCCATTTTTAAAAGTTCGTTTTCTTAAGTATTTCCTCCTCCACATATATTGAATACTAGTCAAATGATGTTATAATTGCTTCAACCATCAAATATGTTTTAAGAAACTCATGAGAAGTAGGATAGTCTACTTACCCCTATTCTTACCCATTCTGAGGTTCTTGTTAAAGCTCCAAGGCTTCTTCTGTTATGTCCTTTATGTCTAGAGAACTTTCTAAGAGGATAGGTTTACTAGCAACAAAATCTCCTCGTTTTTCTTTGTCTGAGAATGTCTTTATTTCCCCTTCATTCTTGAAAGACATTTTCAATAGATACAGAATTTGTGGTTGACAGTTCTTTGCTTTCAATACTTGAAAAATGTTGTGCCACTTCCTTCTGGCCACCATGTTTTCAGATGAGAAATCTGCTGTCGTTTGATTATTGTCTCCATATAAGTAAAGCCTTGTTTCTCTCTGGCTGCTGTCAAGAATTTTCTTTTTTTGGTCTTTAGCTTTTAAAATTTATTACACGTCTTGCCATGGGTTTCGCACCATTTGGGTTCATCCCATTTGGATTTCACTCAGCATCTGGAATCAATAGATTCTTGGCTCAACCCCACTGGTAACCCTCCCTGCAGAAGTAGGGCACCTACTCCCACTGCCCCTTGTCTCCCAGGATCAATGTGAGCTCAGCTTCCCTCCAGGGTCCCACCGACACCTGGCAGTGGGGAGGTGAAGGGCTGACTCATGCTGTTTTGCTACTGCAGGGGTGGGGCAGAAGCTCAGCTCCTTGCTGGGCCCTGCTGACACAGGGAAGTGGAAGAGGTGAATCAGCCTGCCGTCTAGCCCCATTCTGCTTCCCACCTCATTCTGTCTCCGATACCAGAGACAGGAGTGTGAGGCTCAACTAGCTACTGGACTCCACCACCACAACCCTGGCAGGGAAATTGGAGCTCTGCCTACTTCCACTGAGCAGGGCACAGAAGATCAAGTACCAACTTGGTCCCTAGACATCACCCAGCCAGAGGATTAGAGCATCACTGCTTCTACCAAGTCAGAGATGGAAGATTAGCCCTCTGCTTAGCTGTACTGAGCAGGGTAATCAGGATGCTGCTGCCTGCTTCCACAGGGCAGCGGGGTTGTGGCAGAAGACCAGCTCCCTGCTTGGCCCTGCTGAAACTCGGGGGTGGAGGTGTAGTTTTTCCACTGGTGTTTGGCTACAGCAAGGCGAGTATTGCCAAAAAGGGTTTCTGTTGTTAGGTCACCCCTTTCTCAGTCTTTGGGCTATGGGGAACAGGCTTTTCTTGAAGATGTTTTCGGTCTGGGTGGGCCTGTGGGCAAGTCCAGGTTGGAGGTTTATGTAGAACCCTGTCTGGAATATACTGGAGGCAATAAAGAAACCCCGGGGACCCACCACTGTGATGTTCCTCAAGTCCTGAGGACCCTGGGAAGTCTGCTTTCTTCTTTCTGCCTTTCAGAGCCTTCTTATGCTTTTCTGTTGTGTTATGTCCACAGTCTTTTAATTGTGAGAGGGAGGGGCTGGGAGGAATGCAGCTACTTCATCTTGGCTGGAACCGAAGTCTGACCATATCTGGCATATTTAGGAGAGATCAGATATGTTCCGAGAGACCTATAGTTCCCCTTGGGGTTACAGGCAATCTCAGAGTTCCCTCCTGACCAAGTGGGGAGAAGAAGTAGCTGAGAGAAAGAGCCAGTGAGCTTGCCAAAAGGTTACCATGACACGATAGGAAGTTCTTATTGCTTTGAACATAATGCCTTTCCCACAAATTAACACTAAGTCATGATCCAGGAACCCTGCACACTGAGCCAGTTTCAAAACATAAACTACAAACTTTATAGAGCACAGCTCACTTTCCCATGTTGGTCGGATATATTTGGTTGTTATTAATTACTCAGTAGGCGACCCAAGGCACTTAAAACACCACCATGAACACCATAAGTGAGTCAACGTTTCTAGAACCTAAATTCTAACATTTCTTAACTGTGGCTTTTTCAGCCTTGATCTTCAAAGGCATTTTATGCAGCATAACATACACAAGGCCCCATGGCTGCATCCAAGCACGATGGAGCAGCACGTGTGGTTAATTGATATGGGCTTTACTGGGAACTTGATGTGAAGAAACTGAGTCAATAAGATGCCCACTGAAAAGGAGGACTTGGATATGCTGCAAGAAATAGTGACTTTTGCCCTCAATTTCTGACATCTCTTTTAACATGACGTTTTTAAACATCTGTTTCTGAAGCAGAGCAGGAAATCTCTAAGCAGCCATAACTCTTTGGTTGTGTCACATGGCAACTACAGGCTGTATTTTTTTTTAATCCAACCAGGAAATCTTTCGTTTTCCTTTTAAACTAGTTCAAAGCAGAGCATTTAACGGGCATTTATACGTAGGGAGAGTTTGAGAGGCCACTTTTACAAATGGTGTCATGAGATGAGTCATGGTAAAGGATGTGATTCTGCTTTTGGCAAGTTTATGAATGGGGCTGCTTTATTAGCAAGCTGGGGGTGAGGGGGGTGCCACCTGATATTCTGAGTCAGTCCCATGGAAAAGGAAGGCAAATTGCAAGTGTACTTGTCAGGTACCTCGCTTCTGGGCACCTCTTTGAAGCAAGAGTAACTGTTCTGGCCCTTTGTTTGACTGAATGGCTTTCAGAACTGTGTTTCCAATCTCTATGACAGAAGCTTCTATGGCTTCAGTGGCCGTGGATTACACAGAGAGGGTGTGTGTGTGTGTGCGTGTGTGTGCCTGCACAGTAGGGGGAGGTCAAGGTAGTTTTTTTTTTCTCGGTGAAATATATGAGGTGCCATATGGTGGAACAACCTGAGAATACCAGGTGTGCCTGCATCGGAATCTTATGTGCCGTTACCATGGAGACCAGAGCTCCCTCAGCTATGCAGGGCCTCTACGTCCCCCATCGGAGGCGCTTACTTGTCTAACAGAAACAGGGGCTCTGACATACAAAAGAAGTAAACCTTGAAGGCAAGCCTTTAGCAATTTCTAATTTGCTTTTCCTTGATTCTTTCTAAAGAGTTTTCTCCCTCTCTACTCACGGCTTATTTGAGCAAAGGCTTTGTTGAACTAGCAATAATAATAGCGGCATTTATTAAGATGCTGCTTTGTGTTATACATACTCTATCTACCCTCTGGAGTGAGTGTTTTATCTATATTTTTACAGAGGAGAAAACCAAGGCTTCAAGAAAATAGGATATTTTTCCAAGTCATAAATCTCATAAATAGCTGTCCAAGTTGGAACTTGAACCCACATCCATCTGATTTCACCCTGTGCACTTAACTCCCTGCCAAAGGGCGTTGAATTCATTACATCTGGAGTATGTCTTTTCAAAGGATCTCAAGCTTTTTAGTCCTATGAACTAAGAACTGAGAAGTAAAAGAAAAAGGATGTGAAGTTCCTGAAAGCTTTAGAATAGCCAAGTAATGACCTATTAACGGAACAAACCACAACCGCATTGAGAACAAATGGCGAAGATTTACTGAGCATCTGTATGTGTCACTCATTCTTTCAGCGAATACATATTGAGACCTACTTTATGCCAAGCATTGATCTAAGTCCCGTGGATGCAATGGTGAAGAAAACTAACGAATCAGACAAAAATCCCTGCCTGTGGGGACTTCTTAGACTCCCCAGTTTGTGTCTGCATCAGACACTTGGCCATGGGAACTCAGAAGTGGTAAAACATGGTCCTTACCCTGAAGTTTATGATTAAGAAGCCAAGACAGACGCACAGATAACCTAACTGTAATGCACTGAGATAAGTGCTAGACTCCAGAGGGGTATGAAGTTCTGGGAATGGTGGCTACTGGGTGGGCATGGGGTCTTCCAAGGTTCTTCTTGCTAGCTTTAGATGGCTAGAGCCCTCAAGAGATCTCAGATCCACTGACCTGCCTGGAGGTCCTCTGGGACCTTCATGGCCAACTCTTGAGAAACGGGAACCCCTCAGGTGGCACATTCTCATGCAGACCTTTGTCCTGTAGTGACTATCCTACCAGGTCTCCCTCACTTGTGTATCAGGCAATTGATAAGTATAGGATTTTACATCTGTTCCTAACTCACTGCATTTCTTTACATTTCAATTTGCTCATTCTAGCTCTTCCTTCCACCTGAGCTCTTTTTAAACACTGTTTCAATAACCTTAAATATAATCTGTTCTTCCCAGCTTTGGGTCATCTAGAAATTTGATATCTTCACCTTCTATTAAAACACTTGGAGAACAGGGTCAAGGACAGGCCTAGAGCAAGGTATTAAAGCCTTCTTTCCAGGCCAGCAGAAATCCACTAAATAATATACCCTTTGGTGTAGTCATTTGACCAGCCAAGTACCCACATAACTATCACTGAGGTTACATCTCTCTACAGTGTCCATAAGGACATCATTGAAGATGTTACCAAATGCCTTGGCAAAGTTCCTCCTTCCATCCCCACAGACACACACACACACACACACACACACACACACACACTTCTATCTTGGTAGATGGTTGAGGAGATTGCAGTTGCTTTAAAATTCAAAATGTAAGATGAGAATACCGAATTATCTGGCTCTAGCCATGACAGTAAACTCAGGCCTGTTGTTTACACTTGGGTTTTGCTGAAATGGTGCCAGACTGTCAAACACATATGAAAAGTTACCAAACAATTGTCCCACTTTGTTTTATTAATTTTTGAGTAGACAAGCAGTATCGGAGCCACACACAAATGGAGTTCATTGTTAGCATTAAATAAAACAAAGTAAATCTAATATATTTTAATGAAATGCACAGCCATGATTGTGCTGTATGGTAATTAAATAGAATTATAAGACATTAACAGCAATTGAAATAACTTTCTTACACAGTAGAAAATCCTGGGGGTGAGAACTGGGTGAAGAAAGATCCTTAAAAAAAAGGAAAAGATATGGGTAGGGGGAGGAAATTAGGGCCATCTAATAAGATCAGGATTAGGGGTGGGTTTTGCCCTTATTTAAGCCAAGCAATTCCAAAGACTGTGGAGTTTCCAATCCCTGCCCCTGACTAAATTTACAAGCTGGGAATTTGGGCAGGGAGAATAGAGTCTAAGAATATTTGTTCAGCTCTTCTAAGAGAAAAGAAACTGAAGAGTTCTAAAAATCAAAAATCAACTAGAGCTGATTCTAGGAGTATTGTTAAGATGCTAAAAGGTGAAAGGCAGTGCTTCCCTCTATTACAGCAACAAGAGGAAAGCGGGCCTTCCTGTTCAAGAACTTGGTGAGTCAGTTCAAATTATCTAGGAACCCATTAAAAATTCAGGCACCTAGATCACTCCGAAGCCTACTGATCAAGACCTCAAGGAAGGGGGTTTAGGCATGTGTATTTTTAAAAGTTCCCTAAGTGGTCCTGACAATTACCCAAGTTGATTATCTAGAACCTTTATGCAGATAAATTCTGCACCTAAGGGTAATTAGAAATCACAGCCAAAGAGAGAAGAAAGATTGGGGAAAGCAAGCTGAAGAAGTAGAAAACCCCAAGGGCTACAATGCCAATGTGTGTAAGAAAATTTAACCAGGTTGCTTTCCTAACGCCTGCCACCACTCAGGGGAAAGGTACTCTGACGGAGACGGTCGAGGGGGAGCTCGTTTTGATGCAGCATCGAGCAGGCCGTGTGGGATGTTAAAACATGAGGCTTGAGAAAACCTACGTGAGGGAACTGGGCACTTGATTTGCGGAGAGAAGATGTTTTAGGAGGCGAGAGGAAGTGATAAAACAGAAAGAGGCCTTTTCAAAATTTAGTCAGACTGATCTTGCCTCTAGTCTGCAGAAGCCAAAGCAATTTTCAGTTAACTCCTTCCTCCTCTTTTCCCTTTCACTGCCGCAGGCTAAGGGTGGAAACTGTGTGTCCAGGGAGGGGCGCTCTCTCTAGCCTAGAGCACAGCCCATATGAGCCACTTAACCTCAACGACAACGCTGGCAGCTCTACAAGAAATTCCATACTTCTGTGACCTATTTCGTCTAACACACTCACAAATGCAAACAAATATTTAAATTATGCTGGTCACAGATCTAAGAGATTTTAGAATGTGAAGTGTGATTGTCAACCAAGCTTTGTGCATCGGTCAGTGCTTGCCTGGGAGCTGCCCCTCAGAGAAAGGGACTGCACTGTACAATGAAGGCTTACTGGGGCACACGGGCAGTCACCCCATTCGCTTTCCTTCTGAATCTTATTTGTGAGCCTCTCATGCAATAGGCACTGGTCTCCCCGGTAACCAGCCCCTCCCCAAAGCAGAGGCAGCTCCTATTCTGCCTCTTTCTGTTGTGTCCCAAACACAGTCCTCTACACGAGGCTCTTCCAGTAACTTCCATCTACTGTATCACTTTTTCGTTGGTCCCTGACCTCAGAACTTGAAATCTCTGAAGAGCAGAAGTGGGGTGCTAGGAAAGCCAGTGGCTAAATAAAGGTTATCCACATTTCCCACAGGCAGTGCTGGGTCTTGCTATTTTTTATCAGCTGAACCCCTCGAGAACATTAGAAGCCCATGGAATCCCCGGCGAACAGCTCTCATACAGTTTAACGTCTCCAGTATTGACAGTCATCCAACTACTGTCCCCCCAAAGGCTAAACGTACTCCATACAGGTTTTATTTTCAATCAAATCAGCACAGGGTGCAGACTATTTATAAAATAGAGATGCAATCTGCCTTGGCAGGAACTATGACTTACTATTGTACTAAACAACTGCGGGTGCTCTGTTGATGCTACGTGGTAAATTTAAATAAGTTGCCTCTAATATGAATGTGGCTGGGAAAAAAACTGATAGAAAATTGTGCCAGTTTTCATCCCAAGACCGACCACTCAGGTTCTGTGTTATTTCTGTCACCAGAAGGGGTATGATTTCAGCAATGGTAAAAGCATTTTCTTATCCGATTAGCAAAGCACTTCTTCCCTGAGATTTTCACAAGTTGATGTTATGAAGAGAGTACTGTTGTGAGGTCTTGCTGTGTGACCTTGGGCAAATCACCTCCCTAGGCCTCAGTTCCTCCACTAGAAAAATAAGAGCATGAGATCTCTAAATGTCCATCCAGCCCTACAGCTTTCTGGCCTTCTAATTCTAAAACTTCCAAAAATGAACATTAAAAACAGAAAGCCAATTGAACAGCCTGGTCAGCCAGGATGACAAGTGGCTGGGAAGGGCAGTTACATGGGTGGGCACCACCTGTGCGGAGTGCATTCCTGTGCCCAATTACTCACCCCCTCCCCGGAGGAGGATTATACATCTCTAGCGTCCGCCATGTGACGCCTCTTGGAGAGAATATTTCCCGGTTCCACTGACAAAAGGTTTGGTCATATGACTTGTTTTGACCAGTGGAACGTAACAGACACGATGTATGCGACATCTCAAGAGGAGTTCGAAGAGCCTCGGAGGGCTTCTGAGACCTCCTGCTCGCCTCCCTGTGCCACGAGGACAGGGGCCACTGAAGGTTTCAGGGATCTCAAGAAGACACCTCGCAGGGAGCAGAATCAGAGCCAAAGCAGAGCTGCAGATGACATGAGAACAGGAAGCACGCCTTTGCTAGTGCAGCCACTGAAAAGTGGGGGTCATTTCACTCCCTCAGTCTCACCTAGAGAAAGCTGACTGGTCCACCACGCCACGGGGCACATATGGTAAACACCCAAAGAAGGACAAGCATGACCTGGCTAACGTGTGCTCTTTGGATGAGCGCTCCTGGCGGCGGCCGCCTTATAACTCGGCACCATGGACACAGGAAATACGCAACTCTCCAAATTCGCAGCACCGGCTGCCTCAGACAGGAATTTGGGGCTGGCAAGATGCCACCGTTACGGTGAGGCCCTCGATTCACTATGCATCTAACTGGGGCTCAATGGGGTAAAGAGGGACCCTGGACTTATCAGCCAGAGGCGCCGGGCCACTCCCTGATGACTGAATTCCCACATGTCTGCAGAAAACCTTGATCCTATCCCTGAAGCCAAGTCACGCCACCTTTGAAACCTCACAGCGGTTCTCAGTTCAGAGAGGTCATCTCCAGGGGCCAGTCTGTGCTTCTATTGTTTTGCGGTTGTTCATCTGAATGAAAACGCAGTATTTAAAGATTTCACATAGAACAAATGTCTTCTCTCAGTATGAGGAACGCCTGATTCAATGATATGCAAGGTCCCTTTCAGCTCTGAAACAGATCAGGCTTAAACCATTACCTAATCTGGACGTCACCGTCCTCACCATTTGACAGGCGGATATCGTATCTATTAGTGGCACACATCAACTTTATGCAGCAAATTAGGGCAGAACAACAGATGAATTTTCCAAGTGAACTGACATCATAGTCTAGGTGAGATGAACATGGTTATAAGGCAAACCTGAGCCTACTTATCGGTCTTTGTTCAGAGAGTAATGTGTATGTTACTTTAAGAGAAAAAAAGAGAAAGAGAACTAATTAGATTTACATGTGAACACAGTCAAAATAAAGAACTCAAATCTATTTTTTTTCATTCTTATACAGCCTGAGGGCAATAGCCAAAATAAATTACTATTAAGTGTGAGTAATGCAAAATAGATTGTGAGAATTTCAATTTGAAATGTGTGAAGTTAATATACAACTGCAAATTAAGAAGTGCCTTTTGATTTATAAAGTAGGCTTGATCCACACGTGGAAAAAATTCTATCCCATAGACAACTCCAAGATGGGCTCCCAGGCTGCACGGGGACCTGGAGAAATGGAGGGGAATTTCGTAGCACTGAGAAGACCCTGTGACTGCGGAGCAGTGCCGTCATCCACCGCAGTCACAGCCAAAGCACCCGAGGCGTGCTGCTGCGGGGCCTGTACACGCAGGGACTATGGCCGGGCCACCGCCCCTCCTGAGAAGACCGGCAAGGCAGTCTCGCGACAACTCCACAACCAGCGCTCAAGATAAGGGACCTTTAAGCTACATAAAAATGAACGGAAATGAAGTTTTGTGTTTACTAAGGCCAGGTCCACAGACTAACATCCAGCTTTGCCATCATCACACGGTGAATGTTTCCTCGTGTCAGTGTTCTTCACAAGGGCTTTGCTTACGGGGTCACAGTGAAGAAAGAGGCTTCTTGTAGGATTCTCACTGCCCACTGGGGACGGAGCCCCTCCTGTGTGCGGAGTCCTGCGGGGGAGATGGCGATGACCCCCGCTCCCTGCCCTCCCAGAGCTCACCGTCTAGTGTGTAATAGAACCTGCTCTGGTAAAAGGCAACTAATAACTGTAACACAAGTCAGCAGAAAGGCGGTGACCGTCGCCGCTACTGGGCTAGGATTCCCGCTCTCGCCACGTGGTAAACTCCTATCCATGATTCAGGACATCACCTCCTCTGCGGTTCTCCTCCTCCACACCGCTGCTCAGTCACATGCTCACTGTGGCTCATGCGTCTAGGATTCAGTGATGGTTTGTTTCAGGGCTTTCTCTACCAGGGCGAGTTCCTTAAGGCAATGGCTGTGTCTCAAATCTACTGGGCATTCAATAAGCAAAACTGACTTTATATAGGTCTAAATAATAGACCTACATAAATCAATTAATATCTGTATGAGATTCAAATTAGAAAACCTGGAGAAATAAGTCCTGGCTAGACCTTTCCAGGCGCCCTTTGTGCACCATCCCCCATGGATTACACAGAAAACTTCCTTACCCAGAAAACCTTGGAAAACTCCCCTTTATGGAACCTGAAACCCTCTGACATCATGTAATGCTTTTTCTTTCTGTGAAAAGCAAATGGGACTAACAAACTGCAACTCTGGTCTGTGATTCTTAAGCGAAGTGCACAAAGCTCTACCTGTGTGACCTTCTCTAGGACATATGCGTGTATCTGCAGTAAGGAAAGACAGTGAGACAGTGTGTAGTTTGTAAATTCCATATTTAAAGTGCCTCTTTTTGAGAAATTATGCTTGCTTTTTTTGTTCCTATTGTAAAGAGGGAGAAATTTGAGCCTTAGTCTGCTAAATGAGGCAAGAGAGTTCGAGCTGAGCGCTACTACAACCCGTGTTTTGGTTCACGAAAGGTACTAAAAGCAGTGAGAGCAGGACCCTCTCTTCATTCTGCCTCTCTTACCTTTGCTGGAAAAATAGCCTAAGAGCTCTCACAAGCATTTGGCAAAACACTTCTGTGTACACGGGTCTACCATGACCACTAGGGAAGCCACGCCAATGCGGGGGTGACTGCAGAATCTCACCTTTGGTGAAAGGCTGAAAGCAGTGTGGGTACCGCCTAGATACAGCTCAGGCTGTGTGTGTCAGGGAATGAAAGGGTAGTGGGACACTTTGGTCTATTTCTGGTGTCCTAAGATTTCTGTTATATCACAATAAAAGTGTCGGAGCAAACTCTAGCTCAGGGAAGAGAGGAGTCCCTAATTACGGCAGATCCAAAGCAGCCATTCCCCCCTTGAGTCCAAATGGCGCACTGCCAAGCAAACAGACCCCATGCGCTCTGAGCACAAGGTCCGGAGTCTTCCTCACCACTGCATCTACGTATCTGAGAGGGACTGACAAAGAGCCAGGCTAGGCATCCAGAGCTGCTTTATTTGCAGGAACAAACAAAACCCATATTAAATAAAAAGAGCTAACCAGTGACGTGCTGTCAACTGGCTCCGCAAGTGGGCGTGTGGAGGAGGAATCCTCACTTGCGCTGTTTGCCGATTTCCACAGTGTAAATACTCTCACCATAGCCAATTTCAGGCTATCAACAGGTTGAAAGACTTGCAACATTTTAAAATATTCAACAATTGGCTCCGAGGGACATTCATGGTGGCTCAGTGGTTAAGAATCCACCTGCCAATGCAGGGGACACGGGTTCGAGCCCTGGTTCGGGAAGATCCCACAGGCTGTGGAGCAACTAAGCCCGTGCGCCACAACTACTGAGCCTGCGCTCTAGAGCCCACCAGCCACAACTACTGAGCCCGCGTGCCACAACTACTGAAGCCCGCACGCCTAGAGCCCGTGCTCTGCAGCAAGAGAAGCCACGCCAATGAGAAGCCCGCGCCCCGCAGCAAAGAGTAGCCCCCGCTCTCCGCAACTAGAGAAAACCCGTGTGCAGCAACGAAGACCCAACGCAGCCAAAGGAAAAAAAAAAAAAAAAAAACTTAAAGAAAAAAAAATTGGCTCTGAGAAAGCCTGTGGGGAAACAGCTCGAGCACACGGGTGCGGCTCACATTTACTGAGGGTTTATTATGGGGCCAAAACTGATAAGCACTTTATATTTCAAGTATCTCATTTCATCTTCCCAGCAGTCCTGTAGGGAAGGTCCATCATCATCATCTCCATCTGAAGGTGAGAAAACAGAGGCACAGAGAGGATAAGCAACTTGCCGCACGTCACCCAGCTGGGAAGCGGCGGAGCTGGGGCTGGAATCCCGGTTCTGACTCCCGAGCTTAAGTTCTCCCAACCCCACAGTGCTCGCCTGGGACAGATCCTTGTTCCCAAAACAACAGATCTCTAGCCAAAGGGCCGGGATGGTGCGATGACCAGAGTATGCACGGCCCAAATAAGACCAGACATTTGCAGTTCATGCCAACCTCCCTCACCCAGTCACAGAACACACGGAGATTGCTTCCCTTTGAAAACTCAGCCTCCTCCTTTCTTGATTCTTCCTTCCGGTCTGACTCTCACCCCTTTGCACTTCCCTGTCAGGAACGAGAGCCTCTGTCCTGCTCTCCGTCCCCCAGCAAGCCCACTCACATTTAGCTGAGCAGCTCTATCCCTCCGCGAACAAGGACAGGTGGGCAAGCGCCGTCCTCCTCGGGAGCGACAGCTACCTGCACGTCCCCCCAACCAGACAGAAGCCAACGTTCCCGGTGCAGGAAGCAGCGAGCGCACCGCCCGGGGCATGCTTTCCGCACGCGGTGGAGGAACCGTGGTGGACGCGGCGCAGGGATCACTGATAAATGAAGAGGAAGAAATGGACAGTGATATATTCATATCATATCCAGAAGTCAGGAATTATTCCAAGTCTGAGGAGAAATGAAAACTCAGGACGGGAATTAAACTTGTCCTAAGTCATTTAAGGACCATCACCTCCAGACTGAGAAGAATCAGGAAAACAATCAGTGGGGCTGACTGAGAACTGGAATTTATGGGCATATGAGGGTCAGGGTGGCAGGCGGAGGGAAGACTCCCAGGCCCTCATCTCGAGGATTTGTTTCCATTGTTCTGTGATTTCGTTGCCGAAAACAGTGAGTTTCTTATTAGAAACTCTAATATGTGCAATTTAAACTTGAAACAGTTTTCCCTATTTAAATATCTTCCACATGGCAATTATTCAAAAAATACTGATCATTCACAATGCAAATTATGAAACACATATATGCCTGTGTAATACATTATGAAGCTAATTCACAAAGATAGATTTTAGAGATCTTGGGCAAATTCACCTTAAGAGGAACCCATTTTGTGTTCCAGCTATTACCACGTTTAGGTTAGATTCTCCTCAGCAGTGGAACTGTAGTCATTCACATTATAATGTGCACACAAGTGTTCTTTAGAATAAAATAAAATGTAAACTCATGGTGATAAAAAAATAATAATAAAAATCTTCCAAATGAAGAGGTTCAGTGAGTTTTGAAACTATTCATACAAAATGTAACCTTCCAATTAATTTGCAAGAACTGACTGACACCAGGGAAGATGCAAATTTAACAGCCAAAGTTAAATGAAAAGTTCTGCATAATTAGTGGCTGTGATTAAAAAATGAAGCTCATGATTTATAACTGCAGCCAATGATTTATTTCTTCCACTTGGATCTACACACTTTTGTCAGGTAACTTTTTCATCTACAAAAGTCATTAAAACTAAGCACTAAAATTAACTAAATCGCTGTACCTAGTTAGTCTAGCCCAAGGTTTTTTTTAAAAAAATGAACCATATTTAATCTCATGGTTCTCGATAAAATATTATTCATGATTTTTGGAGGGCATTTTGTGCCAATAAAATTATTTTTCATGTTTTCATATTTACAGTCCTTAAATTTTCTAATTTTGTGCATATTTTTATAAATTACAAATATTCTGTAGATTATCAATATAGTAAATATATTGTAATATAGTGTAAACTATCATGTAAAACTCACAAACATCTTACTGATGGAGAGGCATCGTCACAGGAGTTTGTAGAGCACTGTCCCAGGCCACACAAAATGACCAGCACAATCCTGCACATGCAATGAGGTCAAGAGCCACGACTTACTTTCAGGCCGAGGGCTTTTAGGAGGCAGAAGTAAGGGCAAGCCCTGACTGGATTTCTATAAATACTGCTCCTTAAAAACCACCTTAATAAATTTGTAAGCATATTTCCTTTGTAAAGTAAAATAATTATCATATAAAAGCAAAAGGTAAAAGTCTCCCTTCCTGCAAGAGGTTTTTCATTTCAGTTTGAATAAAGAAAAATTCAGGTGCTAAATTTCAAAAGGAATTCATCTATCATAAAAGATTTTTCTAAAATATTAAAAGTTCATTTATAGTACAAACTAATAAAATATATAAGAAACTGGTATACTTTGAAAAGCACAGAAAAGATGTTTTCATTGTTTAATAATCCCACACTAAAAAAAATCAGGGGGAAAATGAGAGTTGTCATTAAGAATAGGAACTAAAGAGGTTGTTTCTTATGATAAGCAAATATGTATTTCATACCATTCCCTAATGAGAACCTAGGAAAATGGTGCTTTTCTATTACCATGAATATTTCTGGATGCAGTTTCTAGCTGCCTTGAGCAAAGTCCATTCTTATGTTGCTATGTTTCTGCAAATCTCTTCCAGAGCCGCTGTGCTGGATGACATTTTGTCCAATTAGTTGTCAGCATATTTCCTTTTACCTTCACTGCAATAACCTTACTTTTTCTAAGAAGATTTCACACCATCAACCCGTTCATTTAAAACTATACAAAAAGCTGTTCTCAAAGACCCACTGCTAGGCAACAGAAACCTGTGAACTAAATCTCAGGTGAAAAACAGTTCTCTTCGAAGAGAGATGAGAACAATTACGGTCATTTCACAGTAAATTATTAATTTAATCCAGAATACAACATCATCTTATTAAATTTCTAAATAGAGGTCAAAACAAAAAAGACAACCTACAAGGACTTAAGCATTTTTATGAGTGTGTACATGTATATCTGAATACGTACAAACATGTATACACATTCAGCACACGACAGATCCCTGATAAACAGCTAATTCGGTTTGCTGTGTTTGATCAACGCATGTCTGTCCCCTGTGCTACAACTCCGGGAGACGGCACGGAATGTCGGTGCGCTGGGTTTTCAAGAGAGCACTGTTATTACCAGCTCTTCACAGAGACGTGCTTTGAAGAGACACAAACGAAGCCAGTTCTTGCAGTAAAGGCAGAATAACTTGTACTAAATTCAGAACTAGCTTAGATTTTGAAACATGGGCTCTGCATTGTAAACCAAACTAAAACATTTCACACACATTTATCTTTGAGGAAAAAAAGTTTGATTCGGGAAAAGGCTTTTAAAAGCTTACAGATTTCATGAGAAGGGTTTCCTAAGGCCTTAGAAACCAAGTTGTTCTTAAAAAATAATTTCTATGAGTTAAGCACAAATGAATCATAAACTTATGGATTGAATTCACCTTGAAATACACAAGGGTTTAAAACTTAAAGGAAATATGCTTGGTAAAGTATGTTTGAGAAATGTTATAAAATATATTTCAGAATGTTTGAAAAATAGCTGGAGGTATTTTACAAATCCCAAATGAAGCTTGATTCACCCATCTCTAATTACAACACTAATTACTAACACTATAGTTTAGGATTTATGACAGTAGTCATACCATGATTAGCTATTTGTTGAAAGAAGTTATTTAAGATGTGCTGACTGAAAGCATTTTGAACGTTCAGAGCTAAACTCAGCTCTGGGGTAGTTCTTCAAATACGGACACTGAAGCCAGGGCAAGTACACGGGGCTGCTCTCCTGGTAACTGATGGCGACCATACGTACAGCTGAGGACTTTGGAGCTGCCGCCCTCTGCGCAGAACACGGTCAGGAATCTTATTAGTAAAAATAAACGACTGAGCTCTGTATCACTTAAGTTGGGGATTTAAATATGATTCATGGAAACTCTTAGAATGATCAGTTCATTTCATAAAACCAGCCCTGAAAAAGAAATAGCTGTATATTTACACTCTGATATAACGTAGGGCAACAATATTCCCAAAGTCATGTTAATCCCACAACACAAGCCATTATTTTTTCCTATTATTATAAACATAAATACTGTAACAGCATATATCACTGTAGTCTGCCCAGAAGTCTCCTGGTAAAAAAAGCGTTACGGGAAAGGGACGGTAAAACGGTGATTAATAACCTCAGAAAAATGGGTGAACGTTAACATATTTATTTCAAGAATTGAGTACTTTTGCATTTAACGTTGTTGAAAGTAACCTTGGAATATGGCAAAGCACTAGGCTCTGGAACTAGACTGACTTAGGTTCCATTCCTTCTTCTACTTCTTAGGAGCCAAATGACTAGAGCAAATCACTCTATAAGCCTCAGTTTCTTCTTCTGCAACAAGAGAATAATAGTAAATACATCTTAGAACTAATGTGTGGATTTAATAAAGCAATAAAAGTACAGTATCTTGCATACAGTAAACATTATAAATGTTAGCGCCAGTCCTATGATGTTAATTTATCTGATACTTCTTAACTATCATCAACTTAGGTGAACAGTCTGTATTGGCACCATACTGCAGAGGCTTTAAGGTCCTTAATAAATGTTCCCCTGTCTGGCTTGCTTTCTTTATACCTTACCTGCAGCATTTGTTAAGATCAGAAATAGATGTAAGTCTTATTTCCCAGTTCAGAATGTGATCTTGAACACAGATCTTAAAATCTCCCTGTGACACGAGGGGACTGGACCAAGTCATTTACTCCCAGGTTCGGGTCTGCTGGGCCAGGAGCAGCTGACCGCGGTGATACCCAGGCAGGCAGGGAGGAAAGCACGGTGCACCAGTCTCCTGAATCTGAGCCTGGGTTGATGCAATCAGCCAGGTGAGACTTGAGCCCACCCTGCCTTTCCACCCATCCATTTGCAAGGCAGCTGCTGCCGCTGGCCAGGCAACGCTTCCATCTTGCCTCGCCGTTTCCACCTGAACTCCTGGCCCCGAGCAGGCCCCCTAGCACTCCAGTGTGTTCTGCCGTGAGCCATCTCAAGGCGGCACCGGCCATACACCTGGAGAAAGTAGGAAGGACGGAAGGGAAGGTCCGAGCCACACATGTGTCCTACTTTTGTCCTTAATTAATTTTGTACCTCATTCTTTTTCTTCATATCCTTTAAGAGATCAAAACCTCAATGGTGACAGCAAGAAAAAAAGTGGAGCCACGGAATTAAATTGTTGCTAGGTGCCTTCCAGCTATAAATATTATACAACTACATGACAAAATAATGATGCATAAATATCTACTTCACACTTGGTCTACCTGGAACACTCTGGGAACTAAAGATAAAGCTAGAAAGGGCACAGATGGCCTAGATAAATGACACAAACACGAACGCTCAAAGAACAGACCTCCCTATCACTCCTCATCCCCAAATGGCTGTACTCCTAATTTACCCACAATTCTAACACGCCTAACAACTGTTTCTTTTCATTAGGTTCACTGAAGACCGCAGGTTGGAAATTGGAAGAGAAATAAAGGTTGACAGCCTGATAACAGAAGAGTAAAAATGCTATAGAAGCAAACACCAAAACTCAAAGACCACTGAGTGACAGGCAGAAGAGCCCTGCTGTCCCTCCACTAGCTGCTGAGGGTAGCACATCACAAGGAGAACTCTGAATCACAAAGAAAAGGTTACGTTCAAATTCTCTACAAAGTCAGAGAACAAGTATGATATCTTTTAGAAAGGTTTCAATAAAAACCAATTAAAAATAGATAAGCATATGAAAAGATGTTCAACATCATGTCATTAGAGAACTGAAAATTAAAACAGCAATGAGAAGCCACGACACACCTATCAGCGCGGCACAGTCGGAACCCTGACAACACCAAGTGCCGGTGAGGATGTGGAACAACGGGGCTCTCACTCATCACTGGTGGGAATGCAAACGGTGCAGCCACTCTGAAAGGCAGTCTGGCAGTTTCTCACAAAGCTAGACATACTCTTACCACACATTCCACCAACAGTACTCTTAGGTGTTTACTCAAATGAGTTGAAAACTTATGTCCAAACAAAACCCTGCACAGGAATGTTTATAGCAGTTTTATTCATAAATGCTAAAATCTGGAAGCAACCAGGATGCCCTTCAGTAGGTGATGGATAAACAAACTGGCACATCCATGTAATGGAGTATTATTCCATGATGAAAAGAAATGAACTATCAAGCCACAAAAAGACAAGGAGGAACCTTAAATGCATATGGCTAAGTGAAAGAAGCCTGTCTAAAGAGGGTACATACTGCATGATCGCAGCTATATGACATTCTGGAAAAGGCAAACTGTGGAGGCAGTAGAGAGATCAGTGGGTGCCAGGGGTTAAGAGGAGGGGCAAAAATGAACAGGCAGGGCAGGGAGGATTTCAGGTCAGTGGAACGATTCTGTACGACACTGTAATGGTGGATATGTGACACTATGCTTTTGTCCAAACCCAATGAACTGTAATATAAACTATGAACTTTACTAATAATCAATACTGACCCAACTAAAACAAGCAGATCACACTAAAGCGAGATACTGATAAAAGGGGAAATGGCGGGGGGGCGGGGAGGGGAGAAGTATATGAGAACTCTCCTCATATACAGGTTAATTTTTCTGTAAACATAAAATTGCTCAAAAAATAAAGCCTGTGAACTAAAAAAAAAATAGTTTTGGAGAATTCATAACATAAAGACACAGTCATGTGGCGCAGATGTAGAGAACGGACTTGAGGACATGGGGAGGGGGAAGGGTAAGCTGGGACAAAGTGAGAGAGTGGCATGGACATATACACACTACCAAATGTAAAATAGATAGCTAGTGGGAAGCAGCCGCATAGCACAGGGAGATCAGCTCAGTGCTTTGTGACCACCTAGAGGGGTGGGATAGGGAGGGTGGGAGGGAGACACAAGAGGGAGGAGATATGGGGAAATATGTATATGTATAGCTGATTCACTTTGTTATAAAGCAGAAACTAACACACCATTGTAAAGCAATTATACTCCAATAAAGATGTTAAAAAAAAAAAAGGAAACAGGAAAGAAAAAAAAAAAAAGACACAGTCACGTGGAAAATTCACCTTATGGAACATCCACTTTGCAATGGTGTTACACAAATACGTGTATTTGTTAAACCAGTTAGAATTAATTGAAAAGCCATTCTTATCTTACCCGCATCAACCTTGAAATTATTAGCATAATGCACGGCAAACACAAAATGTCAGGTTCACAATATGTGATTTTATAAGAACTAAAACTCCGGAAAAAGTCATCCCTTACTAGTGAGGGATTTGTTACTCCCACTGGCGGCAATAAGTGGACCAGCGACTGTAGATCAAATATGAACCACAAAGAAAACACCGACAAGCCACACTCTAGAAATTTATTACCAAACTACAACCTATGCACAGACACAGCTAAGCTCATGAAGCTAGTGATGTAGCCGCACAAAATGTAAGGAAAAGCACATTTAATAAATACAATTTGGAAACGTCTTTTTCTTTAAATTAGGTTCAAAATACTGGGAGACAGACACTGAAACAAAAATCTTAACGAAACACTTACAGCACATAGTGATCTCGCTGGACACTGTGTCCGCACAGTGTTAACCGAAGGCGACGACTGCTGCCCTGCTGCCGTGTGAACAGACATGTCACGTGTCCACCTCTGTGTGTTTCCATGAAGTACTTAGGTCCTTGTACAGGAACAGTTAGGTCCCGAGACTTTTAATGCTGTCACATGAGTCTGTATTTATGAAGCTATGAGAAAACGGGAGGACGTGTGTTGTGTTTGAAACCACTCCTTGACACGAGGCACATCGAGGGATGAAGCTGTCCCAACAACGAGGGGAAGCCTCTCCCAGACATTCTGTAGAGGCTTCACTTGGAATATATGGCTTTCCCAGAGGAGGAACAACAAATATTTTCAAGGGAAATTTCAGTGTTAAAAAAAGTGAGTGAGAGAGGAGAAGGAAGCGCTTAGACGAACACATAGGTATGATAGATGACAAACTGAATTTCAATATGGTTTCAATTCATTCGCACCTAAAACTAAGCCTGTTTGACTGAGGTAGACTCTGGAAATAACACGTGCAAAGACTCAGGTTTTCCAAAGGGCAATATTTAGTCATTTCAGAGGTTGTAAAACAAAAGTGCATTTTATAATTTTGAACATAAAATCAAATGGGAGTCCTAGGAGGAAAACCTCCACATTAATTCCCTACCAAATTTCCATATGTACAGAAACCTACACACTGCTGGTGACAAAGCAGAATCTAGGTTATTTCTATACATATAAAATAAAATCAATCAACAAAGGAGAAAGGTAAAATAAAAAGAATAAATTTGATGACGTTACCTTAATATTTTTCCTGTTTTTATTAACAAGTCATGTGGAAATTGAGAAATATTCCTAAAGTTAAAGAGTTGTCCGGAGCCAAAAAACCTAATAAAAATTCAAAGAATTATTGTTAATTTGTGAATGTTTAAAAACATATGTGTTATCTTAGGGACTTTATTTTTTAAATATTCATATAGTTTTCACAAGAGAAAACAATATTAAAAGCAAATGTCCTAAAAAAATCAAATAAATAAGTACAAAAAGCCTAATTTAAAAGTATAAATAAGTAAACATAGTAATTATTACAGTTTTTAGATTTTTCTGAAAAAAAAATAATTAGCGGAGATAAGAATAAAACATTTGGGGTTTAAATATTTGTATTCCCCTAACACGCCTTCCAAATGTAATTCCTACCCTTTTCTATTGTGACAGATTCTTAGATTCACGTAAATATTATGTACATCACAAATTAAGTGGTATGTAAAAACTACTACACAATCAAAACCATTATGGAACAGAAGATACAAAACAAATGTTAAAAGAAGGATTACTATTGTTTCTTCATATGGTTAAAGTGGCCCTTTCTTGGAAAAGGCCAGCAATTATCCTTAACATTTTATGCCTGTCACACAGGAAATACCCTGAGGTGACTTATCATTCACAAGAGAAAAGGAGGAGTGGGAATCTACTATTATGCCAAAAGATTCAATAATCAAGACAACACAGGAGCCAAAGCCCACATGACAAGCAATACCTGCCTCATCCTTCACTTTACCTCAAGGTTGTTAGGGTCAGCAAAGTGAAACAGAACTGCGTCAACTGGTCTATGATTCTAATCATGGATACGGCAGTGTATACAGAAACTTCCAAGGAGGGAAATCAAACAAACTCAAGCTGTTCAAAACCTACAGTATCAATACTTTCTGTTCAAAAGAGTCAGGCTACATGTAGCAAAGTGAAAGAGTGACACTTATATTGAAAATCTGGGCTGTATACACACATTTTTTCCTGATGTAGATGTATGTTGTTTTACGCTAGATTCACCAGACACTTGCTTGCTCACTTTTTGAGTAATTAGTGATTTCAGCCTATTTCTGGACAGTCAAATATCACATCATAAAAACTGCAGTCTCTGGAGCCCAAACGAAACCCCCAGTTAGGCAGCTAGACCACAACACGTTACCTCTTCCAAGCTGTCTTGGCATTTTGGGAGGTAGAGGTCCAAGCCCAAAGTGTGTTTGGTCATTCTGGAATGCCCACACTGCTGCTGACTGAAGATAAAGTCTGTGATGCCATCGTCTATTTTCTACATGGATTACTAGAAGGTTTCAGCCTACGTTAGAGAGCCATTTGTCTGGCACATTCCATTAACATTAATTTCTTTTTAAAAATAAAGGAATTGTGCAAGCAAAATGTTTGGAATAAACATGTAACATGTTTACATGTTTGCCATAATTGCATGTGTATGTGTTTACAATAAACATGTAGCTTGGGAAATGACAAAAATTGTTCATGAAAATAGCCAAGATCTATAATAGTTCTGTTGTTCAAACAAATGGATACCACTTCTAATTTTAAAGCAAATTTAAAGAGAGAAAAACTTTTATATGTTATCTTTCCAAAGCAACATGCAGGTTACTGTGCCTTCCATTTATAAACTGAAGTCGCTTCATTAGTTGGAGCCAGAAGCTACACGGTGTAATTACAGGAAGTGCCCAGTCAGTACTGCACTGCCTGGTCCAACTCTGTGGCCACAGAGCGCCCACCCAAGGGGCAGGTACACAGTAAGCAACCAACATGAGCCTACTAAAGTGCAGGACTATCTGATCAGATATCTGCGAGACAGAAGTGTAGAAAACTTAGTCCCGACATCACTGTGATGAAGAACCCCAAACACTCAGGTTTTCAGATGAATTAAAGGAACCAAATCTTTCTAATTTGATAATACAACAGAAAAAATAAAATAAAACACAAAAATTCTCTCATTCTGGGTAAGGCAACACAGTCTTGCAATAAAGACGATGTACATACCACGTGCAGGAAAGGTTGGACAGAACGCCCTAGGGATCTCCTCAGGATCCTTTAAGGGGTTAATACATACAAAGCATTCACCATCCACTGACAGAGCAAAATGAGAAACAAGGGAAATAAAAAAGCACACCGGACTGACTTAACACAGTAAAGATAAGCACCTAGGAGGCTTGAGTCTCCAAATACTGCTCAACTGATAGTTTTTAAAAAATCAAAATTACCATGTCATTATGCATGAAGAATTCAGAAAAAAATTGAAATGTAAGCCAAGACAAATAACACGAAATCTAGAAAAATGGTCTGACTAATCAACTAAACTATGCAAACAAGTTTTGGCAATCAAAACACTAAGGTTTTAATGACTGCCCCTAGGACTTCAGGAAAAAAATAACTTACTGGATGGCAATAGTCTGCAAGATTATCTTAGTGGGATTATTTATTTCTTTATTTTAAAAGTTCACGAATAAAAGGAAAGTTCTCTCATTTCAACTTTTAAGATGAACTAAATCAATTAAAATAAAATCATGATATCTCGTGATTTTAACTCTTATAAATCTATGCCTCAGAGGAAAGGGGGGTAATTTAAAGCATTAGATGAATACTGTGGTATATAGTTCTAAGTAGGGGGAAGAAATCTCTTAAGGAAGCTGTTAAGAGTTTATCTTTAACTGTCAAAAAAAGCTGTATGTTATTTTTGGTTTTAAACAAGTAGTTGCTGTCCAAAATTGAAAATTCAGGATATCATCAAATACAAATTTTTTAAAGCTTGACCATTAAAGCAGAGGTTGCCCAATCAAAATAGGATAAATGTAATTTTTAAAAACTAACACTAGGCTACTCTACTTGTGACTAGATACATGGCCTCTCCTTTTCTGGCCTCCTTCTACGGTCTAATTCCTGCTGAAAAGAATGGGCATGTCATATTTCTAACCTAATCTTAGCGTGCGTACAAGCACTCAACCTAGACAAGGAATGATTCTTAAATGTTCGTTGTTCATTATGCACGATGTTATTTTGTTAATAAACAAGGCTCGAAAACGATAAAGATTTTGCTTTGTTTGTTTTGCATTAGCCACAAGAGAGTGGACTTGTTTAGAATACCAAAGCATTTATTTAGAATATGAAAGGCAAATTCAGCAAAAAACAATGTTTGAGCTGAGAAAAATCAAGGGTTTATCTGTTGAACATATTGAAAGAAAAGTGAAAACAAACTCAGAAGTCTAGAATGAAAAAGAGCATCTTACACAAACATGATGTTCTTTCCACCCTTCCAATATGAAATATTGCCAGCAAAAAAAACACTGAAGACCGGAGAAGCCACTTGGCAAAAGGATTCAAAAACCACAAAGCATGAGGCTATTCCCCCATAAAGCTCAATAAGTGATTAAACATCTAGTAGAGGAAATGGTGAGGGAAAGGAAGGGAAAATTCAAACTATATAATAGACTCTAACAGTAGTAGGTGAATTCTAAAGGTTTAACTAGCAGATTCCTTATTTAATCCAAAACCATAATTCTTAACAACAAATAATAGATCTGACACAAACCCAGTTCTGATGTTAAAAGCCAACAGATATAGGTCCCTCATGTTCAGAGCAAAGAATAGAAAAAACTAAAAAACAATGAACGCTAGTGAGAAACAGAGCTCCTTCTACATTTTCTGTAAACAAGTTTCTACAATAGCACACTGCTCGCTTTCTTCAGCCCCCGATACTCTGGTTAGGGTGTGCAACTGTAATGCATGGATACGTGGATATCAGGCTCTCTATGTAAGCTTTTCTTACTTCTCAAGTATATGTATGTTCTTTGTGTTTTAAATTTTTTCTTTAAGAGAAAACCTCTCCAATGTAAAGTTCCAAACCTGTTTTTTTAAAAAATTGCTGGAATTTCTTCACATTTTATAAACAAAAATACCAGAAATGAAAGAGCTGACAGAAATTCAAGCAGATCCAAATTCAACCATCCACTTTTCATATTTCTCCAAGTCTGCAGCAGAGACAGACTTAGCAATTTTCTTAAGAGCCAATTCAAAGTCTCCTTTGGTAACAGGCATCTGAAGTTCCTCTTTAGAAAGTGCACGGATCTCTTCTGGACTTAGGCCATTGATTCGTCGTCTCATTGCCATTAAAGAGGCATCCCTAAAAATATACCAAAATCAGTGAATACTTATTGTTACAAATGTTTTAAACATATTCAATTGTGATAATGTTAAGGGAAAACATTCAAAAGATCATTTTATATGTTTTTACCATGCTGCTCAGAATTTTCCACTTCAGAGACATCCTGAGGGCTCAGGAAAGGTTAAAACAGGATGCAAAGGACAGCCAAGCCAACCAAAACTTCAAATTTTTATACATTTTACTATGGTGATAGTAGAAGCTATTGTGAGCTTATTGAGTGCCACTAAACTTACACGCGTATAGGACAAATACTCGTAGAAAAAATGAGTAACACAGATGTTATGGTTTTAAAGAAAGGCTACTGATGTCAATTTAAGTATTGTTAGGGAAGTTAAGTACTAAAAACAAATCCTCTTCACTGAGTGATGTGAATTGTCTAAAAGTTATGATGTCACTAAATTGAAAGGGAAATTTACATATATATATCTATATCTATCTATCTATCTATCTATCTATAAAATTGATCACCTTTGTTCATCCGCGTGTAGTAAAATAATGCCAACCAAAACAAAATGATATTATTTTATGTTGATGCAGCTAGTCTCCAATTTAGGGCTAAATTAACTTTAGGTTGTCAAAGTCATTTATTACCAAGTTGGGCAAAACAATTTCTTAAAAATCAAAGGCTATAAAAGGTGAACTACAGTTGACCCTTGAACAACACGGGGGTTAGGGGTGCAGACCCTTGGCGCAGTTGAAAATCCGGGAATAACTTATAGGCAGCCCTCTGAACGAGCGACTCCTCCTTATCCACAATTCCAGATTCAACCAACCGCAGATCCTGCAGTACTACAGTATATATTTAGTGAAAAAAATCCACACAGTTCAAACCTTCATCATTCAAGGGTCAACTGCACACTGACTTTAAGACAAGTCCTCCTGATAACATCCATAACTAATGTCTAACGTCACGGATCATTAAAAAAAAAAAAATACCTGCAAACATTAGTTATATCAGCACCAGAATAGCCCTCAATCTTCTCTGCTATATCTTCCAGTTGAATATCAGGATCCAATTCAACCTCACGAAGATTGATTTTCAGAAGCTCAGTTCTTCCTTTTGCTGTTAGAAGATTTTTTTTGTTGTTATTATTAGATGTTTTACTTTACAAATCATTTTGATAAGAAATCACCTATTTAACATTCAGGAAAAGAAAGAGTCTAATGCAAAGAAAAGTCAACAACTGTGAGTCCACTAATATTACTAATTCACTGCATGACTAGTGGAATCATTTAACTTCCTGTGTGCCTTGGCTGTAATAACTAATAATTGAAACAAAACTCAGAGTTTTCCTAATAGATTGTGAAGATACTTGCTGAGAACAAAGGGTCTGAGATCCTTTATGAAAAATAAAAACATTAGTATTCAAACACCAGAAATGCTTTTGTAAAAAAAATATTTAACCTAGCTTTATGAAACTAGATTGCATGGTGTGTAACTCCTGTGAGTTACTTTGCTCACCTTTTAGTGTGACATAGGAAAAGATTTCCAGAACTCTAATTAGTATTTTTTAAAAATCCAGTTTTCTTTTCCTAGCAATCAGCAATTGGCACAAAACACTTATTAACATATTTTTTACTTGGAGAGCCGGCCCACAGACATTTGCTGTTCCAATATGATTGAAATGTGTATCGAGTACGCTGAAACAAACAGAATTTTTTAATAACCAATCTTGCTTGCTGTTTCACCATCAGTTTTTGTGACAAATCTGCTTAATATAGCACACTAAGATAATGCAAAATTAGCTCGGATCCGGCTCTCTACGATTTCCTGATATACAAAATGAAATTTAATTTTCCCAATTTTTATTCTGAAAAATTTTAAATCTTCAGGTAAAAAAAAAAAAAAATAGTGAACACTCATTTACCTTTTCTCTAGATTCACCAATTGTCAACATTTTGCCATTATCACTCCCTTGCCCTCTCCTCTCCTCCCCACTCTCATTTATGAACTGAGAGCTAGCTATAGGCCACACAACACTTTACCTTGAATTCTTATCTCCTAAGAACAAAGGTATCCATACAATCATCACACTTAACAGGAAATTTAACACTGGTACATTAGTATCATCTAATACACAATCCAGATTAAAATGTACGCATTTGTCCCAGGCCTTTATTACTTTCTTAAAAACCATTACACATTACATTAAAGTTATTGTCTCTCTTTAGTCTTCTTCAAACAGTTCCCCAGTGTTACTTTGTTTTGTCTTTCATGACATTGAAAATTCCCCCCCAAATGATCTTACAGAGTTAAGGCATTCCAATGAAGACCCCAACGGGTCTGTTTGTGGAACCTGACAGGCAGATATGAAAATGTTAATGGAAAGAACCAAGAATAACCAAGACACTCTGGACAATAGCAAGGCAGGAGGAACTGCTCTACTACAAAGCAATAGGATTCAAATCTGTCTAACACTCTTGCAGAGAGAGACAAGCAGATCCGTGACACAGAATGGAGAGCCTAGGAGCAGAGCAAAGCATATACTATGGACACCTGATTTGTGACGCAGGTGGTTCGGGGCAGTGGGAGAAAGGAGGGTCTTTTCAATAAACGATGCCAGAACTGACTACTCACAGAGAAAAAATGGGACTGGGTCATCCTCACCATACATAAAAATCAGTGCCAGATATATTACTGATCTAAACATAAGGTGCAAAATTATAAGCATTTTAGAAGATAAAACAGGAATCTATCTTAATGACCTCACAGTAAATATTCTTAAGATACATTAAAAAATCGACTACAACGAAAAAGACGGATAAACTGACCACATTAAAATTAGGAACGCCTATTCATCAAAAGACACTGTAAAACAGTGAAAACACACAATCTACAGAGTTTGAGAAAATATTTACACCAGATTTAACAAAAACTTATATCTAGAATATTTAAGGACTTCCTACAAATCATTAAGAAAAAGTCAGACCACCTAATAGAAAAATGGACAAAAAAGTTGAACAAATATATCACAAAATCAAAATGGCCAAACAATAAAGGAAAAGATGTTCAAATTCTTTAATAATATAGGAAATACAAATTAAACCTCAAAAAGCACTGCACACCAAAAGACTGGTACGCATTTAAAAGTCTGACAATACCAAGTGATGGAAAAATGTGAAACAACGGGAACTCTCATACATTGCTGGGAGGAGTGTAAACTGAAGCAACCACTCTGGAAGACAGACTGGATTTATCCACTGATAAATGTTTCACTGATGAAACATTGTATGAAACAATGTATCCACTGATGTTTCAGCTATGCAACATGACCTAGCAATTCACTCCTAGGATGGAATGCTCCATCCTGGCCTAAAGAAACTTAGGCACTTGCACCATTATACATGTAGAAGAATGTTCATAGCAGTATAATAGACTAAAACTGGAAATAATCATAACGTCCATCAAAAAATATGATGGATAATTGTGGCAGAATCACATAATGGATGTTACAGGCTGAACTGTGTCCCCCGCTAAATTCTTATGTTGAAGCTCTAATCTCTGATACCTCAGAATGTGACTGTATTTGGAGACAGGACCTTTAAAAAGGTAATTAAGGTAAAATGAGTCAGATGTGTGGGCCCTAATCCAATATGACTGGTACCTTTACAAGAAGACTAGGACACAGAGACACACAACGTGAGGAAAGACCACATGAGGACATGAAAAGAAAATGGCCACCTACAAGCTAAGGAAAGAGACCCTAGAAGGAAACCAATCCTGCCAACACCTTCCTCTTGGACCTGTAGCCTACAGAACTGTGAGAAAATAAGTTTCCCTTGTTGAAGTCACCCAGTCTGTGGGTGTACTGTGTTACGGCAGCCCCAGCAAACTAATACAACGGAACAGCACACCGCCACAAACACGAGCTGCCTCTACATGTCACAACATGGATGAATCTTAAAAACACACTGAGCAAAATATGTAAGATACAAATGAACACAATTAACGTGATTCATTTATGTAAAGTTTACGAGGAGGTAAAACTGTGGGGGGGGGGGATACATGACTAGGTGATAAAGTTATAAGGAAAAACAATAAATTGTTTCCATAAAAGGAGTGACAGCGATCGCCAGCAGAGCAGGAAGGGAGCTGTGCTGGGAAGGAGCACACCCGGGGCGTCGGGGGTCTGGTGCTGGGAAGGAACACACTCGGGGCGTCGGGGGTCTGGTACTGCCCCGCTTCCTGTCCTAGCAGGTGGCTCGACGGTTGTTGGCTTTGCCAATTATTGGACAAATTGGACATTTTAACAGATTTTTCTGTATCTGAGTTATATTTCACTCACACACACACACACACACACACACACACTTGAAGTAAGACGGAGCAAAGCAACGCAAAGAGCAGCCAGAGTGAAGAGAGAAGCAGCAAGCAGGCAGGATCTGTGTGTGACTAGGAAATTGTGACCTCCAGAATCCCTTCACCTCGAGAGCTCCTATCCTTGACCATCTTCAGCCACAGGCCCCCCCACTGCAGTGAGCAGGGGTACCCACAGGCGGTGCGGGCCCAGGAAGTCCTCCGCTCAGGTGGTCGGCCAGAGGGGTGTGGGGAGAAAGACGGGGAAGGGAGGGAGCTCGCAGGGCCGCTGCTGCGCGAGGTGCTCGCGCCCCGGATGCCGCAGGGAAAGCTCCACGTTCAGCCCAAGAGCTCCACACACAGCAGGTGGATGGTAGTGAACGAACATCACTTTGCTCTTTCAGTTCCCATGTTAGAACACCACTGTATTTGCAAATCAGAATGCTTTACTGTGGCCTGCCCTAAGAACTTAAAGCATCAAGTTTAATATAACGCATTTGCCCCCAGAAACAAAGTTCCTGACAGTCAACTTAAATGAACTTTGGAGCATAAACCTGCTCATAAGTGAGGGCCTGGTGGGACTGAAGCTTAGTAGGAAGCATTCTCCTCTTCCCTAGTAACTATGATTTGGGAAAGATAACTTTTAACACTGGTTGTATGAATGATTTGTTAGAAGATTCTAAGCAGGATTTATCATCTCTATAAAACTGAATTAATGATATGTAATAAGCTTGTGAAAGGATTGATTTAACGAGGGGTTAATGTGTTAACAACAGTATAAAGAACTGCCAATGCTACATAACCAAGTTAATACACATTTGAAATTTACATAAACACTGTTAGATGGATCACACAACTTCTTCTTGAGTGCCGGAGGCAGCCCAGCACAGCAGATGAGGAACGTGTGCTCTGGGGCCAGATGGCCGGGGCGCACATCCCTGCTCTGCTGCACCGGGCAGGATACCTCACTGCTCGGGGCCTCAGTTTCTCCTAAGTAAAGATAAGAACAGAATCTACCTCACAAGCCTGATGTGAGGGTCAAATGAGCTAATACACATAAAGCCCGGTCCACAGGCAGCGCTCAGTAAATGGCGGTTGCCCCATCACGCACACCACCTTCAGTCAATCAACAAACAGGATTAGAGGGAGACAGAGAATAGCCAGATCCCTTCTATTGAGGACCACCTGGGGGACAGATAACAGAGGAAACACCCAGGGGAGTGAAGTCCACACAGGGAGAGAGACCAGGGCAAAGAAGACTTCATAGAATTGGTATGCTTTCATGTCGACTTTGAAACATCACTAAAATTTAAATACAAAGGAAGAGAGAGAACAATCTGGGAAATGAGAGCACCATAAATTATGACATGGAAGTAGGAAGAAGCACGAATGAAAAAAAAAGGTAAGTAGAAAAGTACAACACAGTATTAAGAAACGCAAATAGACACAAATAGGATAGATAAGGTATGAACTTACAGTTTAAAAAAAATGTACTCTGACCCTGATGTGATAGGAAATAAGAATCACTCAGAGTCTAAGAGACTCTGTGATGCCTTGGTGGTTTAGGGAGGTTAGTCTAAAAGCAAAACATAACTAAATGAAGGGGGCTGGGGAAAGGAGTTCATTAGGCTGAGCAGTGGTTGCTGCCATAATTCAGATGCATAAAGTAAGAAGAGACTTGGTGTAAGGCCGAGCTCCACCTGTGCCTGTTATCTGACTTCTCCCATCTGTTGACTACGGCAGATTGTATTTACCTAGATGGTGCAAGAGCCCCTCCTCCCACACACGCTTCTGCAACGCGGCCTTCCACTCCTCCACCCAGAGGTAGTCTGATTCCCCTCCTCTTGAAAATGGGTGGGCTTGTAAATGCTTCAACCCAGAGTACAGCAGAGGTGACACTACGTGACCCCCAAGGCTAGGTCATAAGAAGCAGTGCACCTTCCACCTTTTCCAGTGGAATAATCACACCTGGGGCCCTGAGCTACCACGTATGAAATGTGACAAGCTGAGGCCACCATGCCTGAGGAAGCCCAGGCCACATGGAATAACCCCAAGTAACACATAGGTGCTCCAGAAAGACAGCCCCACCTGAGGCCCCAGGCCTCAGCCACCAGGCATGTGAGTGAAGACACTCCAGATGCTGCCAGGCTCCAGATGTGGAGTCACCCTCAGCTGCTGATCTTCCAGTTGTGACCCAGACATCATGGAACAGACACAAACCATCCCTGTGGTGCCCTATCCGAATTCCTGATCCCAGAATCTGTGAGCAAAATAAATCTGTTTGGAACGGTATGTTAAACAGCAAGAGTAACTGATAACGCTGACTTTTCTTGCCATCAAGTTCTAATTGCCTCGCAATCTTAAAGAAATCTGCATATTTCTTTATGTAAATTACAGAACTTACAATATGCCTTTTTGGGTGGCTTTCCTTGTTTTATCTATTTTCATTCTTATACTTCTTGCCTTTTCCAACTAAAAATTGCTTTTCATGGTTGCTTTTGTTCATAAAATGTCCTTCAATTTTTTTACTTTAATGTAATCTACTTTTCTTTCCATTAATTTTACCCTAGATTTCCAAATCATTCTTTCAGTTCTCTCATCTTTCCAAATTTTCTTTATAGTTCTGTCTCTTCCAGACCCTTTTATCCCACCAGATGCTCCGGCCACAACAGCTGTCCATTCACTTTCAAGCAACCATGCCTTTGTTTCTGTGCTTCTCTATGGAAATTCAGCGAAAACGCAACTTCCTCCATGAAGTCTCCCGAAAAGCACCTCAGTCAGAATTTACTATTCCACGTTTCCACCCCAAAAGTACTATGGCCAACTCCAGTATCACATGCTCCCTTGTTTCCCTGCAGTTAGGGTAGGTGTATGCCCCCTTCCAACCACACGGTGAGTTCTCTAAGGACAAGGATTGTACGCTTTATATTCCCACAGTACCTAATAAATGTCTTTCAGATAGCAAAGAGCTAAATAAACACCTGTGAAATTAATTAACACAGATAAAAGAAGTTAGAAAGGGTGGGGTTCTAATTATGATTACTTGTTTGGGAGCCCTTTAGCAGAAAGCAATTTCTCAAGTTCTATGGTCATGAGGTACACACATTCAGACTAGTAACGAGCAAAGAGAAGCACCTAAAAGTCATTACCTATAATGACTATTACCTTTACCATTACCTACAACATAACCTTTTCATAAAGGAAAACAAGTTTAGAAAAAATCCCAATAGTCAGCCAGGTCTATGTTCTTCTCCAATATTTCAAAGAAAGCTGAATTCCTACCTTTGTACCATAAAGTATATCTTTCTCCCCAACCCAAGCTTTCCTCAGCGGTTTATAAAATTCCTATCATCAATTATTTTTCTAACTATATTTTTTCTGTCTGTTATAGTGAATTAAAGTTCAAAGTACAAAAGCTCAAATGATGTCAATTCAAGTAGTAAAGCTTTTATTTTCCCCATCAGTATTAAATTTTTTATTTATAATCATTGTGCACAATAGCAAAATTAAAAGATTTCATATAAATATACTAGGTGTCATACACATATTTTGTTTAGAAAGCAAGGAAGAAGAGAAAAAAGGGGGAAAGAGAAAGGGAAGAAATTTATTAAATCGAAAGTGATAATAAACCACTCAAATTTCAAATCTTCATGTGACTAATATAAGAGCAAGCCAGACACTAAGGAGCTGCTTCTAGGAGGAGCAATATTTCAGGACAGTTTGAATCACTTCCATTATTACTTTAAATAAGTTTATTATTTTGTAAGCTCAATTAGTAAGTTAAGCATTATCTTAAGAAAATTTTTTCTGTTTAAGTAATGATATTATTAGAATTAATAGAATATGTAGTAGCAGTCAGCAAAGACAATACGAGATGTAATCTGTGAACTAGAAATCTACCAATTATTTATATACACCCTTGAGATCTAGTTGCAAAAGTGAATAAGGAATATATCACAATAATTAAGTTTCAAAAGTCATCGGTGAGGCTATGACTTCTGGCCATCATTAAAAAAAAATGGTATCAGATTTATCCTTCTATGGTAAACAACTATTAAAATATAACAGGCAACTGTTTTCATGCATTAGCCAACAGACAGTAAAGAACTGCAAAGTGACTTTTTAAGTTCTGCCCATAATTTGAGTGCCTGCCAGAACAAATCTCAACACCGTTTAAAAGAAAACAACATAATCCAGACTCTCTAAAATGTAGAGCATACAATAAAAATTACTGAATGTGTAAAGAAACAGAAAAATGTGACCCATAAACAAAAAATTTTTAAATAGCAAATAGAAACAGATGTTCCACATGTTAGAATTAGCTGACAAAAACTATAAAGTAGTATATCAATTACCTATTTCAGAACAGCATATTATACTAAAACTTAGTGGCTTAAAACAACAAGTTATTACCCTCACAGTTTCTGTGCATCAGGAGTTTGGGAGCAGTTTAGCTAGAAAATTCTAGTTTAGGGTCTGTGATGGTTAATTTTATGTGTCAAAATGGCTGGGCCACAGTGCCCAGATATCTGTTCAAACATTATTCTAGATGTTTCTGTGAGGGTGTTTTTGGATGAGATTAATATTTAAGTTGCTGGACTCTTGAGTACAGCAGACTGTGCTCCATAATGTGGGTGGGCCTCAATCTATCAGCTGAAGGCCTGAACAGAACAAAAGAGGTCCCCAGAGCAAGAGGGAATTCTGTCAGCAGATGGCCTTCAGATAAAAAGGTTTAATCCTTTTTATGATCTAGCCTTGGAAGTCATATGGCATCACTTCTGCCATATTCTTTTCCTTAGAAGCAAATCACTAAGTCCAGTCCATTTTCAAGAGGAGGGGAATTAAGCTCCACCTTTTGGAGAGAAACATCTCAAAGAATTAAAGGAAAATATACACAAAATCAATGATCAGATGAGGAATCCCAGTAAAGCAACAGAAACTATAAAAAAAAAAAAAAAAAAAAACCCAGAAATGCTAGATTTGCAAAATGTCAATACATCTGAAATGAAAAATTCACTGGACAGGATTAAAAGCAGATTGGCGATGGCAGACGAAAACAGTGTCAGTGAACATGAAGACAAGTGAACAGAAACTACCAACCTGAGGAATAGAAAGAAAAAAGATTGAAAAAAAATTTAACAGAGTGCCGGTGATCTGTGCAACAATATCAGAAAGTCCAACACACATGCAGGATAAATAAAAGGAAAACCCCACAGAGGTACATCACAGTCAAACTGCTGAAAAACAATGATAAATAGAATATCTAAAAAGTCAACTGTAGAGGACAAGCACTCAAGAAAATACCAGCTTGTTTTCTATAGTTAAACATATACTCACAGGTATTTATCCAAGAGAAATGAAAACATATGTCTACACAAAGAACTGAACATGAATGTTTATAGCAACTTTACTTATAACAGTCCCAAACTAGAAATTATCTAAATATCCATCAACAAGAGAATAGATAAATAATCTGTGTACGGTCATGTAACAGAATACTACTCACCAATAAAAAACAACAACATCGATGAATCTCAAAATAATCATGCTGAGTGAAAAAAGCCAGTCACAAAATAATACATACTGTATGATCCTATTTATGTGAAATTCAAAATAATCTATAGTGACAAAAATCAGATCAGTGGTTGCCTGAGGTGGGAAGTGTTTTGGGGAGAGAAGAATGGACTGCAAAGGGGCACAAGAAATCCTTTCAGGATGAAAGATATGCTCTGCATCTTGATTGTGGTATGTTTCATGGCTGTATGCAATTGTCAAACTCATCAAATTTTATGTGGATAAAGCTTATTATATATAAATTATTCCTCAATAAAGCTGAATTTAAAAAAATAACCAGAGGGAAAAAGATATATTACATACAATGATAGGAATGGCAGCTGACCTCACATGAAAAAAACAATGGAGGCCAGAAGATTACAGAATGATATCTTTATAAGCACTGAGAGAAAAAAACCAAAACAAAAAACAAACAAAAAGCCCTCTTCCAACCCAGAATTATTTATCAGTCAAAAACAGCCTTCAGAAATATGAGTGAAATAAAGACATTTCAGAAAACAAAAACTGAATTTGATGCTAGCAGACCTTAACTACTAAATGAAGTTCTTTAGACAAATGAGAGACGGACCCAGCTGGAAACTTGAACCTTAAAGAGGGAAAGCAGAGCAGTGGATGGTAAATATGTAGGTAAATAGAAAAGACTACTATTTGTGCTCCTCTTAATTTAAGTTTGAACTGACAATTTAAGCCCCATTATATGTTTGGATTTACAATGTATGCAGATGTAAAATACATGACAAAATAGCACAAAGCCTGGGGGAGGCAAATGGTTCTTACATTTTACATGAAGTGGTACAATATTAGCTCTACAGTGACTGTAATAACTTACAGATGCATATTGTAAATCCCTAGAGTAACTGCTAAAAAATATACAGTTAAGTATAGCTAAAAGCCAATAAGGAAATTAAAATGGATACTAAAAAATAGTCAACTATTAAAAGAAATTAAGAAAGGAGGTACAGAGTAACAAACAAACAAAAGGGACAAATAGCAAAATGGCAGACTTAAACATAACTGTTATCAATAATTACATTATATTTCAATGGACAAAATATTCCAATTAAAAAGCAAAGATAAACTATACAAATAGTAAGACCCAATTATATGCTGTCTACAAGAACTGCACTGCAAATACAAACACGTACAAGGTGAAAATTAAAGGAAGGAAGCAGATATATCATGCAAACAGTAGCAAAAGAAAGATGGTGAGGCTATATTAATATCAAAGTAAACAGCAAGTCAAAGGATTTAATCAGAGATGAAAAGATGTTTCATAAAGGTAGAAGGATCAAGAAGATATAATAATGATAACTGTTTATGTACCTAATGACAGAACTTCAAACTGCATGAAGCAAAAATTTACAGAATTAAAGTGAAAAATAAACAAATTCACAATCATACTTAAAGAGTTTAACCACCCACTCTCAATAATTGATAGAAAAAACCAGAGCAAAAAATCATTAAGGATCTAGAAGATTTAAACAATACTATCACAACAACTTGATCTAACTGACATTTATGGAATATTGTCTCAACAAGTACAGAATAAACATTCTATTCAACTGCAGCTGAAACATTCAGCAAGATACACTATATGCTGAATCATAAAATCTCAACAAAATTCAAAAATTGACATCTTACAGAGTAGTTCCTAATTATAGTGGAATTAAATTAGAAATCAACAACAACAAGACATCTAGAAAATCCTCAAATATTTGGATACTAAACCACATACTTCTTTTTTTTTTTTTTTTTCAGCCTTGCCTCATGGCTTGTGGGATCTTAGCTCTCCGACCAGGGATTGAACCCGGGCCCTCAGCAGTGAGAGGACGGAGTCCTAACCACTGGACCGCCAGGGAATTCCCTAAACCACATACTTCTAAATAACTCAAGAGTCAAAGAAAAAAAGAAAAAGAAAAATTTTTAAATATTTCTAATTGAATAGTAAAGAAAATATAACAAAATTTGTGGGATGAAGCCAAAGCAGTGCTTTAAGAGAAATACAACCTTAAATGTTTATATTAAAAAAAAAGAAGAAAGGTTTAAAATCAACAGTCTAAGTTTCTAACTTCATAAAAAAAGAGAAAATTAAGCTCAGGAGTATAAGGGAGAAATAAGAAGAGATAAAATCAATGAAATACAAAACAGAACGTTAACAAAGCAAGAAGTTGGTTCTTTGAAAAGATTAATAACACTGATAAATGTCTAGCAAGAATGATCAAGAACAACAGGGATAAAACACAAATTACCTCTTCTAGGAATGAAAATTGAGCCATTATTATAGATCATACAGACGAAACAGAAAATAAGGTGTGTGGATTTGTACTGTGTCAACTTCAGTGAAGCTAGAATTTCACTTCTCAGAATTCTCTTCATCACATAGTTCTGGGTTAGTGGGGACCACATCAGTCATGATGGACGAGATGTGAAAGGCAGAACTGAAACCAACTCAGAAAGTTAGTTCAGGGCATGAAGAGCATTTGCAGCTGAGGCCCATTTCACACTTACTAGAATGACTAAAATTAAAATACTGGCAATACCAAATGTTGGCAAAAATGTGGAAGTATTGGAATTCTCATTCATTGATGCTGAGAGTATAAAATGGTACATCCACTTAGGAAAATGGTTTGAGCATTATGAAGTTAAACACATACCTACCCTATGATCCACCTATTCTCTTCTTATCTATATTACCCAAAAGAACTGAAAACATTCATCTATAAAAAGATCTATACAAAAATATTTATAGCTTCATTCATAATAGCCAAAAACTAGAAATAACTCAAATGTCCATCAAAAAGAGAATAAACAAATTGTCATGTAATCACACCACAAATAAACTACTGATACATGTAACCACATGGATGAATTTCAGAAACATTATGTTGTGTGGAAGTAGCCAGACGCACAAGAGTACGTATGTCATGGTTCCATTTATATGAAGTTTAATAATAGGTAAAACTAATCTATGGTGTTAAAAATCAGGAAGGTGAATGACTGTTAGGGGTTTGAATCAACTGGTAGGGGCACAGAGAAACATTCTGAGGTGAAAGAAATGTCCACATCTTGAGTAGGGTATTGATTAAACAAGAGTATTCATTTGTCAAAACTCATCAAACTATACACTTAAGGTTTGTACATTTCGCACTGTATGTAAATTTTATCTCAATATAAAAAGAAAAAACTCAGTTATGAAAATGTCAACATTCATCAACAGAATGAAATATTTTTTTCAAAGCAGCATACTTCAAAAAAGATCCCAAGAGAACTTTATTTTTAATCACTGAAGTTTTTTTCATTATAAAATGTTTTTAAATTTTCACATTCTTATCAACGTACATTGTTTTTTGTAGTACAGGGACACGTAAGTATCACGTAAGTTTTAATGAAGACTCAAGTTTAAAAGTAAAACTTAGGGACTTCCCTTGGTGGCGCAGTGGTTGAGAATCCGCCTGCCAATGCAAGGGACATGGGGTTCGATCCCTGGTCCGGGAAGATCTCACATGCCGTGGAGCAGCTAAGCCCGTGCACCACACTACTGAGCCTGCGCTCTAGAGCCCGCGAGCCACAACTACTGAGCCCGCATGCCACAACTACTGAGCCCACACGCCACAACTACTAAAGCCTGTGCGCTCTAGGGCCCACGTGCCACAACTACTGAGCCCGCATGCCACAACTACTGAGCCCACACGCCACAACTACTAAAGCCTGTGCGCTCTAGGGCCCACGTGCCACAACTACTGAGCCTGCATGCCACAACTACTGAGCCCACACACCACAACTACTAAAGCCTGTGCGCTCTAGAGCCCGCGAGCCACAACTACTGAGCCCGCATGCCACAACTACTGAGCCCACACACCACAACTACTAAAGCCTGTGCGCTCTAGGGCCCACGTGCCACAACTACTGAGCCCGTGTGCTGCAACTACTGAAGCCCAAGCACCTAGAGCCTGTGCTCCGCAACGAGAGAAGCCACCACAATGAGAAGCCCGCACACCACAACGAAGAGTAGCTCCCGCTTGCCACAACTAGAGAAAGCCTGTGCGCAGCAACGAAGACCCAACGCAGCCAAAAAAATAAATTAATTAAAAATAAATAAATAAATAAAAGTAAAACTGAGATGTCCTATCAACTTATTAACACAACCACTCCTCTGAATGTAAGAAACTTCAGCAGAGTACTGCGGCCTCTGTTTTGATAAATAACAAATGGGTTTTGTGATGCTATAAACTTCTTTAAGCAGAATGCCAAGGGAATAAAGACTTACAGAAATAGAAAAATGTAACAGAGAGTAAAAGAAAGATCAAAATATAGTAAAAGGAAGGCATCATACCTGTTGGGAGAGGTATATATATCCTTTTTTCTAGTCTCCTTCGCAATGCTTCATCAATGTCCCATGGGAAATTAGTAGCAGCCAATACCATAACCATTTTGGAAGGATCGTCATTCTCTAAAGCTCCTCCAACTCCTACATACAGTAAGGGGGAAAGAAGAGTGTTTTTCTTACAGTCCTTTATTCTTTCATTCAACTATCATTTCTAAGCATCAGCCACAGGCTTGGTGGTAGGCTCAATGACGAACATGATGCAGTTCTGACCTCTGGATGGTGTCAGAACCAGACAAATGAACAGATAACTATAGAACAAACACAACACAGTCACTCCTTTCTCTCATATTATACTTTAACAGAAATTAAGATGGTTAACTCACTGAGGGAAGGAACTCCTGGTACTACATTATTTTATGTATCTTATAGTGCCTGGCAATGTATGCAACACACGTTTTAAGTATTCAATTAGTATCTATGGTTGGTGGATAACCACAGCTATTTTAAAACAATGCACTGTGGATATACATATATATACATATATATATATATATATATATATAAATAAATATATACTTTTTTTTTAACACACTTTATGTTTTCTCACAATTTGCCTAAATAGCCTCCTATTCACCATACAACTACCAGAGTGATATATCTCTAAAAAGTAGCTCTGGGCCCATCACTCTCTTCCTCCAGTGGCTCCCCAAAGCCTTTTCTTCTTTGTCTGAATAACTTCTACCAATATCTCAAAGCCCACGTCGGCTATTCCCTTCTATGACTCCCTTAGTCCGGGTGGTACCTCTCGTACTGTGTTTTCACTACACCCAGGGTTTAGTGCTACCACAGAACTCATAATGTATTGTAACTGTCTGTGAAGTGCCTGCTTCTCAACTAGATCAGTGGTTCTCAAACATTTTGGTCCCAGAATCCTTTTTATACCCTTAAAGACTACTGAGCTCCAAAGAGCTTTTGTGTGCGTGTAGTATATCAACATTTATTATTAAAAATTAAAAATGAGACTTGTGAGAGAATGAAAGTGAAAAAGGTAAATAACATCTTGATATTACTAGGAAAATAGTTTGGCCTTTACACACCTTTTAAAAGAGTCTTAGAGACCCCTGGGACCCTGAGCCACGACTCTAAAGGCTTTGCTCTAGATAGTAAGCTCCTCGAAGGCCACATCAGTCCTTTTCTTTGTAACCTCAGAACCTGAGGTGGAGCAAGTAAGCATCAGACGCCTCTGAGCGCGTGAGCAAACGCACCGGAGACGCCTCTGAGCGCGTGAGCAAATGCACCGGTGCGCGGACGGACGCGGACGGACAAACGGTTACAAATGCACTCAGGCTGCCCTCTAGTCCAGTCGCTGAGAGCTTCCCAAGTATGACTCTACCCAAGATTCAAAACGGAACCGAAACAGTTTAGAGACAGTAATTAAATATCAATTACCATCCATCTGAATGAGTAGCTCAGACTTGACCCTGCGACTTGCCTCATGCTCATCAGAGGTCCCTCTTCGACTGCAGATAGAATCTATCTCATCAATGAAGATGGTGGTGGGGGCATAAAACCTAGCCTTTGTGAAAACAGTTTAAAGACATCATTTAGTGACCTCCTGAAATAATCTGAAGTTTTTAAAAGACATTTCCTCCGACTAAAACAATGGTGAAAAAGCGCAGAAATTTCTCAGTGCTTTAATGCCATCACTTGCTTATAGACAGAGGTTAAATGAATCAATCATATCAGAAACAGGAAAATTTCTAAACATAAAAGATAAGTTATATGGTTGGTGAAGTCAGGTGACAGATACACGAGGATCCACGGTACTATTCTTTCTACTTTTGTGTTTGAAAATTTCCATAATACAGAAAGTTTCTAAAGATAAATCACCAATCTATCCTCAAATATGCAATCTTAAGTAACTACTGCAAACTACTTTGAAAAAGGAACAAACTTTAATGATAGATCAATTTCTAATTGATTTTCAAAATGTATGTTAAAATATACTTCTGCTCACCAGCTCATTAGAGATCCAGAAATGTCAGTCAAACCACACACACTTCCAAAGCCTCTTCTACCCTCACTGGACGGGATGCCAAAGGGCTTGTACCTCAGAGAGGAAGGTACGCGGAAGACACATCAACCACTCCACAAAACACACCGCCCCGTGTCTTACTGGTGTGTCAAGAACTGTGAAACTACAAGTACACTTGCCCTTTCTTAAAAAGATCCCTGGGTGAACGGATCTAGATTAAAGGGATACCATGTGCCTACACAAACAGTGCTTTGAAATCCAAATATAACATCACTCACCATTTCAAACAACAGACGAACTAACTTCTCAGATTCCCCTCTGTATTTCGACGTCAGCGTGGAAGAGGAGACGTTGAAGAATGTTGTGCCACACTCAGTAGCGACAGCTTTAGCCAGCATGGTCTTGCCAGTGCCTGGGGGCCCGGCCATCAGCACACCCTGAAATTCCAAAGGACACACGAAATGATTTACCAGATTAAAGTGCTTTCTTATAAAATATCAGCAACTATTAATGTACACGAAACTCTTCCCATCAAAAGATAAGCTCAACTGTCACAGTAAAATCATGGTGCATTTGGCACGAATATCATTTCATAGACAGAAAAAAACAAAAATGAAGAATGATTTCACAAAATGTCTCAAATCAGAGGTACTCAGAGATGGGCTAACAAAGGGCCTAGACAACAAGGAATCTCCTGGTACATTTAGAAAGAACCCACCCATTTTACTGAACCTGGCAGAAGACAAATATGTACGGTCTTGAGCACCGCTTAAGAGTGACTGCTCTGTTTAAGCAATGAAAATAAGATGACATTTTCTACCACATGGAGCAGAATTATATATCCCTCGCCCTCCTCAGGTACAAAAGCTATCTTCAACAACACACTTACAATGTACACTTTTAATCAGAAATAAAGATCCATTCATCAGTTAATAAATAAGGTAGCTAAAATCTAGTGGTGATTCAAACATAATCAAATTAGCTAGCCTTTTATCAGTTTAACTGTGCTAGGCAGTTAAGAGTTTACATAAAATAGTGTTAGTAATGAAAAAGCCACTAAATATAACATAGACTAAAATATAAATTTTAGTTACTTCTCACCTTTGAAATGAACAGAAAAATGTTCCATAAAAATAAATCAATGAGGAGTAAAAATTATCCAAGAACACCAATCCTCTAGTCTTGAAGACTAACGGATTTTTAAATACTTATTATTTTCTTCTAACACTTTTAATGAGAGTTCAGATATATAGTTAACACTACATTTCTTTTGCATAATAGTTCGTGATCTTAAGAGGAATTTGGAGCCATTTGTTAATTTAATTCAATAAGCTTTTTGGGATTTAAACTTTGAAAACTATGTGCATATCAGAGTTTCATAAACTCTAAATTCAGAAACTGTCCAAACGCTCTTCTAGCTATAGAATTTTGATACCCAGGACAACCAGGGATCACTAGGATTTGAAACACTAGTTTTACAAGAAAAATTTTTGCTTTGCAAGAAGCCTTTATACATGAGATTGATATTTTGAAAACTGTAAAGACAACTAATAGTATTGGCACAGCTATAGAAAAGTTCCTATTTCTCTTTCCACCATCCCCTCTCAATGCCCTCTCAGTTCCCGTAATGTCATTAATGTGGTCACGTCCAGCAGGAGATAATCTCCAGGGTTAGCATCTGTGTGCAGACACAGCTCATAGATACAGTACAGCGTTTATAAATTTCCCCTCCTCATGACATTACCCTGTCAATTATCTCCTCTATTTCCTGTATCTCCTCCTCTGTTGGCTCTATTTATTTTAAAAATAAAATCCTTCACTTGACCCTACAAATCCTCTGGCTACTATCTACCTCTTCCTTCCCCTTCCCAGCCAACCTTCTTAAAGAAATGGTTTACGTTTACTATTTGTTCTTCACAAGCTACAGTCTGACTTCTGCCTCTACTCCTTCACTAAAAATACCTAATTTACTAATCCAATGGTCACTTTTCTTTCCTTTTCTGTTTTCAGTTTTACGTGTTATTTTTTGGCTGCGCCACTGCGCAGTACACGGGATCCTAGTTCCCTGACCAGGGATCGAACCCGCACCTGCTGATTGGAAGCACGGAGTCTTAACCACTGGATCTCCAGGGAAGTCCCAACCAATGGTCACTTTTCAACTCACAGCTTCTTTCCCTCTCTCAGACCTTTGATGGTGCCGATACCTGGTATTCATTCCCTCCTCCCTGAAACCCTTTCTCCCTAGGTTGGTTCTATGACACGGTTCTTTCCTGACGCTTCTCCTGCTCATGACCATCTTCAGTGGTTTTCAGGTCTCCTCTTCCCCTTGCCCTTTATATTCCCAAAGCAATTCTAAATCTTCTGTTCTTTTGAAAACCCTTTATAAAACTCCTTGAACAATTTCATCCATACCCAAATTATCAACCACCACTTATATCTCAAAATTTTAATTTAAACTTAAACTCTAGCCTGAGCTCCAGACCTCTGTTTCCAATTACCCACTGAGTTTTCACCTAAATATATTTTGTTTCTATTTAAACCTGCTCCTCTCCTCAATTTCCAGTATCAGTTCACTGTACCCTGTTTAATGAAGAATTTGGCTGGCCCTTTTCCCTAGTTCCTGGGAGGCAGACTCTAAACCCTTGGAATTTCTCAAGTGATAGGAGTGCCTTTGTTGTTCATGTTGGGCCCTGAAATTTTAGGCTAATGAGGTGGCTCATGGTGGGTCCCTATATAGATTATGCTAATGAGATGACTCAGGATGGGGGCTGGCCTTGCCCGAAAAACCAACCATGTGATTAGCAGGCTGGGGCTTTGAGCCATGTGATATCAACCAGACCTCTGGGGAGACAAGGGAGACTGGAGATTGAGACATATGGGCAACAATTCAATCAATTATGACTATGCAATGAAACCCCAGTAAGAACTCTGGACACTGAAGCCTGAGTGAGCTTCCCTGTTGGCAGTACTGTACATACTGTCACACATCCATGTGCTAGCTAGGAGGGTAAAGCATCCTGCTTGCAAGGGAAAGGACAACAGAAGCTACACTTTCAGCATCCTCCCAGATCTCACCCTATGCATTTCTTCCTTTGGCTAGTTCTGATTTGCCTCCTTTTGCTATAACAAAAACTATAATTGGAAGTACAATGCTTTCCTAAGTTCTGTGAGTCACTCTAGAGAATTATCAAACCTGAGGGTGCAGTGAGAACCCCCAAATTTACAGCCAGCTGTCACAGTGAGGGTGACCTGGGGACCCCCAAATTTGTGGTTGGCATCTGAAGTGAGGGCAGTCTTGTGGAAAACTAACCTCAACCTGTGAAGTTTGGCCCAATTTTGGGTAGTTGGTATCCGAGCAACTGCATACTCCTTCAATTCAAGCCTGGAATCTAAGAGTCATACAACTTGTTCCTCTCCCTACCCCTACAAACCATCACATCATAATGTTATCACTTATACCTTTTAAATATCTCTCACAAATCCACTCATTCTTCATTGGCCAAATAACGAATGCCTTTGTCCAGGTCCTCATCGTTTGGCTAGACTATTGCAACAGCCTCCTGACCAGACTCCTCTCTGTATCCATCTATGCCCATCTCCAATCCAGCCTGCATACTGCTGCCAAGGTGATCTTCATACATTTGCAAATTACCCTCTTGCTAAAAGTTTACAGGGCTCGTCATGATACATAGGTTATACCTACCATTCCAGCTGTTTTAAAACGCCTTTAAATACCTATTTTATCAAGGCCTTATTATTTCTTTTAAACATTGTTTTTAAAGTTATAATAAAGGGGAAATTTATGGTAATATGGTCCCCAAATTAGGTAAATCTATAACAAACAGTCTATAAAAGTTTTTAAGTTGTGAGAGGCAATCAAAATGCCATGGATGTTCCAAACCATTTATGTAAACACACAATTTCTCCTCCTCTCTACTTTCAGGCACATCAAACAAGGAAGAGGTACTGCGAAGGTAAAAGACCTTCCCAGCTAATTCAGAAGGGCAAAGTAAGATCATGCTTTTATTTCACTCTACCAGTCAGAGTAAAGAAAGACTCTGCCTATGGCTAAGACCAAAAAAAGTTCCAGGCAGCAGCTGTTGGAAGGGTTTTTAATATGCTAAAATGAAAACACTGAACTTAGGAGGAACTAGTCCTGGGCAAGCTAGAAAGATATAAACATTCTGATTACATATGAGAATTACACCAAGCCTAGATGAAGTGATCAAACTAATTAATTATTGAGAAATATGCCGGTTTTTAAAAAGATAATTTATTTGATCAAACACTTATTCTATGACTATGCACTATTACTATTTAATTTGCTTGCTAACTTTTTATTTACAAAAACAGACATCTAGAAAATTCTTAAAACTCATCTCTAGCTCAGCGCCCCTGAGGGGAGTGACTTTAAAGACTATAGTTCCAACACTCCAGGCCCCTCTCCTGCCAGGCAGAGGCAGCATATCTCAACTACAAATCCAAATCCAGGTATCTGAGGTATGCCCAACCTCCCACAACCTTTACAAACTGTGTTAATAAATACACAAAGAAACTACAGTGCTGGCTTTCTTTACCATGCAAGCAGCAGTTTTATACCTATATTATTTCAATAAATTCTCACCTTCCATGGCCTTCTAATTCCTTTGAAAAAGTCAGGCATCCACATGGGAAGAACAACAGCTTCCCTTAGCAACCTCTTAGCTTCTTCCAGATCTGCTATGTCATCCCTTTGTAAGAAGAGCAAAGTTTCATGCTTATTCAGGGACACCTTTGATTTATGATCAATACTAATTGTTTTAATTTTTTTTAATTATGAAATTTTTCTTACATTAAGAACATTATTCTAATTTTTACTGTATAAAATGATCAGTGAAAACATATTGCAATTATAAATTAGGACATGTTATTCAATTAACAACCTTTGTCAGTTATGTCAACATCAAATTAGTATGAAAATGTCTTGGTTATATTCTGGAAGAAGAACTGTCCTACCAATTCTGCACACTCATATTACGGATGAAGTCATAATCAGGAGATGAATGGATAACAAGACAAGACTCACACCAAGCCAACCTACAATTTGTTTTCTCCACTACTGTAATTCAAGAACTTAACAGACTAACCAATGAATGCTAGGATTCCTAGAGATGATGTCTCTCTCAAGGGCTTCCACCAGATCCTTATCATATGCAGCACCATCAAATTTTGGAATTTCACCATCACTTGCACCGTCTTGCGTATTTTTCCTTCCCTGGGGACAGGTACAAAAAAATGCTGATCAATAACAAGATAATTTTAATTAACATCATTAAGCTTGCAAAATATTGCATTGTAACCATTTTAAATGGCTTACTATTTTTTTAAATACTGTTTGCTAATTACCCAAATGCCATCCTCCCCTATTTAATTCATCAGAAATAGATGAACTGGCCAACTTTATTAGACACTTCAAATTTACATTCTTGAGGGGACAGTTGCACGTAAGACTGAAATGAGCTAGATACCTCTAAATTTGTGGATGCAATGGATTTCTACCACCACTGAAAAATACTTGAGTATTAACACAGAGGAAGAAAAGAAATCAATTGAAAACCTACTGCATGGCAAGAAATCTCACATATATTATCTCATTCAATACAACTACCCTACAAGGTAGGTATTATAACCCTATTTTTACAGATAAGGAACTGGGACTCAGAAAGTTAAGTAACTTAAGTTCACAATTATTAAATGTCAGGGTACAGATTTTAACTCAGATCTTCCTGACTCCCCAGATCCATGCTTTTTCACAGCATCAGACCACCTCATGCCTGGCTGAGTCAGCTTAAAGCTTAAAAGCAGGTTATGGTGGAGAGGGATAAATTAAGAGGATGGGATTAGCATACACACACTACTATATATAAAATAGGTAACCAACAAGGACCTACTGTATAGCACTATACAGTACTATACTCAACATTTTGTAATAACCTATAAGGAAAAAGAATCTGGAAAAAATATATATATATATATATATAAAATGTGTATAACTGAATCACTGTGCTGTACACCTGAAACTAACACAACATTATAAATCAACTATACTTCATTAAAAAAAACAGAAGACTAGGTTATGTATGGCAGAACTATCCTCCTACGCATCCAGGAAAGAGGCTGCAGATGAGGAAAGAGGTGGGACTCTGAACTGCATCTTACAAAGCCTTTTCCCTGTCACTGTAAGTACCCACTCAGGGTTGAGGGTTTCTTCCTAGTAAGGTCCTTGGACCACATCATAAAGTCACTGTAATGACAACGATAAAAGGACCTTTTAAAATAGTATCATTAGGACCATTAAAGCAATACACTTTACCCCAAATTCTTTATTTAATAATATAGTAGCTTTAAAAAAGAATTATATGCTATGGAGTCCTGCCAAGATTTACTCGGCTCTGAAGAGCTTTAAATGAAACATGCTCAGCGGCCAGAGATAGTTCAACCACTGGAACTACTTCAGCAGACAGAGCCAAGCACCTCCCCAGAGCTTCAGCTCCACAGTTACTGTTAATGTAAAAATGAAAGGAAATATGGTCCAAAAATGAGTCCGTTTCCTAAGCTTCAATCTGAAGAGAAAGAACAGGATGAACCTCTCCTACCACACTCCATCTGAGATAAACTCCATCTGAGATAAGTGCTGAGAGAGGCCTAAATGGCTCCCTTTGGGCAAACACTCTAGCTCTTTAAGCCACTAGGTAAATGACCAAACAGTACTCTGGTGACTTGACCCCAAAATGAATAATTTACTGTCTCTGGGTAGCATGGCAACAGTATTAAGCTAAGTTTTCAGAAAGATTCTTGTATTTCAGATGACAGATCCCAATACTGACACTTAAAAGGAATAAATTTCTGGCATGCCTACACAACAAAAATAACATCAACAAATTTAAAATAAGCACGGCCTAGAATCACATTTTATAATAATGATAAGCCAAGGCTAGTCACATTCAAACAAATCACTGGGAACACTATGTAATCATTTTAAAACTCTTCTAGAAATAAATCAACCAAAGAATGCAACAGACACTGATATATCTGGGACTTAACAAGCTTTGACATGACTGTAACTTTATTTTATTTATTTATTTATTTTTGGCTGCGTTGGGTCTTCACTGCTGTGCATGGGCTTTCTCTAGTTGCAGCGAGCGGGGGCTACTCTTCATTGCAATGCACGGGCTTCTCATTGCAGTGGCTTCTCTTGTTGAGAAGCACGGGCTCTAGGCACGTGGGCTTCAGCAGCTGTGGCACACGGGCTCAGTAGTTGTGGCTCACGGGCTCAGTAGTTGTGGCACACGGGCTTAGTCGCTCCTTGGCATGTGGGATCTTCCTGGCCCAGGGATCAAACCCGTGTCCCCTGCATTGGCAGACGAAATCTTAACCACTGCATCACCAGGGAAGTCCTGACATGGTAATTTTAGACTTACCAAAAAATTAGTATTAAAAAATATAGGCAGAGTCATTTTAATATGAATGTCCAAGTGGTGGGGGAGGATTTGATAAACACTACCAAGGGAAAGGAAAAGCTGCACACTTATCTGGAAGTAATAGGAATCATAGGATTTTAAGAACAATAAATATGTGACCATCTATGTCCAACACATTCAGTTTCAGATCAGTGAATGAAAATACATTATCTGCCCTCACTGAGCATCCAGTCTTGTGGTGGAAACAATTAACAAGTAAACAAACCCAAAACATACATAATTACAAACTGTTAAGTGCTATGAAAAAACTGAATGATCACTATAGCTAAAAGGTATTGAGCAAAAAGAATAGGTTGGAGAGACGATCAGAGGCCAGCTCACTGGGCCCCTATAGGCCGTGGGGAGGAATTTAGATTTTATTCTAAGTACATGGGGAAATTTTTGAAAAGTGCTAAGCAGGGGAATGACAGGATCTGATTTACATTTTTAAATGACCCTGCTAGCAGCGATATGGAAAAAGGATGGGCTGGAGGGAGAAGGAGAAGCAGAAAAACAAAGGCCTATTGCGGTAGTCAAGGTCAAGGCTCTCAATTCACAGAAGAGGATACGTGTATAAAGCTAGTCAAAAAAAAAAAAAAAAAAAAAAAGGTTCTGAAGAACCTAGGGGCAGAACAGGAGTAAAGACACAGACTTCGGGTAGACTTGAGGACATGGGGAGGGGGAAGGGTAAGCTGGGACGAAGTGACGAAGTGAGAGAATGGCATGGACTTATATACACTACCAAATGTAAAATAGATAGCTAGTGGGAAGCAGCCACATAGCACAGGGAGATCAGCTCGGTGCTTTGTGACCACCTAGAGGGGTGGGATAGGGAGGGTGGGAGGGAGACCCAAGAGGGAGGAGATATGGGGATATATGTATATGTATAGCTGATTCACTTTGTTATACAGCAGAAACTAACACACCATTGTAAAGCAATTATACGCTAATAAAGATGTTAAAAAAAAGAAGCTAGTCAAAGGACTTGCCCTAGCACCCAAAGTTTCTCAATGGTAGAAATGAGACCTGAATACAAAATAAGTACTACAAAGAAGATTCTAGAACTTTTTCAAACCAAAATGGTGAGGTCACTAAACAACAAATTAAGGAAACTAAAAATAAATAATTTATTTGGTTATATTGGGAAATCAGCAAAATGGGTGACAATTATCCTTCATAACAAATACTCAGATAAATTAAAATAGGGATATCAAATATAAGTTAGTAGCTCTGGTTTCAGTTAACCAACTAGATTAACTACAACACCTAAAAGAAGTTTAGTTTTCAGGCAATAAAGCTAACCTCACACAAGATATTATTACCTGTACAGTTTATAATAATAATAATAGCTGCAACATCACTGAAATGATCTTAGAAATCTTTGCTTAAATTTTCACATTAATTAATTAGCAAAAATTTGATTATTAGCATGAAGGCTGATATACTTTTTCTCATTAAAGCACAGTATTTTAGCTTCTTTTTACGAGTGTCTAAATTACCCATATCAAAAAGTTTGGGGCTTCCCTGGTGGCGCAGTGGTTGAGAGTCTGCCTGCCAATGCAGGGGACACGGGTTCGAGCCCTGGTCTGGGAAGATCCCACATGCCGCGGATCAACTAGGCCCGCGAGCCACAACTACTGAGCCTGCGCGTCTGGAGCCCATGCTCCGCAACAAGAGAGGCCGCGACAGTGAGAGGCCTGCGCACCGCGATGAAGAGTGGCCCCCGCTCGCCGCAACTAGAGAAAGCCCTCGCACAGAAACGAAGACCCAACACAGACAAAAATAAAATAAATAAATAAATAAAAATTTAAAAAAAAAAGTTTGTTTATGATCTTTCATTAGTATTCTATTTGAGGAAGATGAGGCTAAAATTAGTGACCAACTCAATATTATAGAGTCAATTAATGACACAGATTGGCCTAAAATGCAAATAATAGTTTTTATATTTCACTGTGTGCCATCTAAGAGAAACATGCTCAGTTACTAGCTCTGGGTCTTACGTTTTAAGAAAAATGTTGACAAATAAATTATACCGAGAGAAGAGTGATAAAGGGTTCAAAACCCATGTCATAGGGAGGAGGATCAGGGACCCTAGAGACATTTAAGCTGAAGAAGAAAATGTTAACGGAGCAACATAACCAACTGACCTCCTTGCCTGTATGGACTCTGTATTACTCCAAAGGAAAGAACCAGGACCAGTACAAAGTGACAGAAGACGTAAATTTCAGATCGACAGAAGAAAGAATTTTCTAACAATGAGTCCATCCATCAAGGGAGTCATCTCTCTTGTAGGTAGTGAGCTACCCGACGTTAGAATCACTGGCTAATTAGTAATAAAAACCACCGGCCCCCAATCACAGGGATGTCTGAGCTGAATTATAGCTGACCTTTGGTTCTTTGGGTAAAGCCACTGCCTCTCACTTGCCCACTTATTCATCTGTTTCCTGAGTTCAACAGCCCAAGGCAAGTGCAAAATTGCTTGGAAATCTCACTGTTTCTTTTTTTTTTTTTACGTGGTCTTTATTCTGTATCATACCTGTGTTAGTTCCCCACTGTCATGTTACCTTTACAGCTAACACTCGTTTACAGCTTGCTATATGCCAGGCACTGTTCTAAGCACTTGACATAACAATCTTAAAGGTCCTATGAGTTAGGTACTTGTATTATTTCTACCTCATAGATGAGAAAACTGAGGCACCAAGAGCTTGAGTAAATTGTCCAAGGACACACAGCTAGATCCTAGGCAGTCTGGCTCCAGAACCAGTGCTTTCAACCCCTTTGTACACTATGGCATAAGGCTGCACACTTTGGGCTACTCCTACCCCAGTGTGAGAAGCAAACACAGGAAAAGTTAGACAAGATCTCTAAACTGATATTTTAGAGATAAGACTTTATTATTTACAAGGGAAAGTACATTGATAAATGCAAAATGCTTACTAATTTCAGTGTCATGCCTTGCCTTGGAGTGCTAATACAAAATACATTTAAGTTGAAATAATGAATCAATAGCATTCTGCTTACTTATCAATAAGTGCATTCTTGCAGCAATATTTATGAATACTTACTCTGTACCAGGCACTATTCTAGGTACTGGGAAATAGCAGTGATCCAAGCAGACAAAAATCCCGCCCTCAGAGGCATACACTCACATTAGGGGACACAATATACAAACAAGTAAAACACAGTAAAACATTCAGGGACAGAACAGCAAGTAACTACTTTACTATAATCTAATGCAATAAAATTAAAAAAAATAAAAACAAAAGCAAAAACCAACACCATTAATCAGCTGCCATGAGAGAAAAAATTTGTGGAGTGATTTAATATCCAAAGGACAGAACAGGATATTTCTTAAAAACAAGTCACTGATAATACGAATGGCCAATAAACATATGAAAGAACTTTTAACCTCAGAAGTTATCAGATAAGTACACCATACATGGTAGATATGCTGGTAAAATCACAACGAGATTCACCCACAAGAGACAGACAATATCAAGTGTTGGCGAGGATGTGGAGCAACTAGAACTTTCGTGCTCTGCAGGCAGACGTGGAAATTGGTATAATCACTTTGGAAAACTATTTGGTGTTACCTACTAAAGTTGAACATATGCATATCCTATGGCCCATCAATTCCACTCCTAGGTATATGCTCACTAGAAAGGTATATTCTCACATATATACCAAAGGATAAGTATAAAAGTATCCAAGGTAGCATTATTAATAATAGTTTCAAACTGAAAGCAATCCAAAAATTCACTAATAGTAAAACAGATTCAACTGTGGTATAATACTGTATATTAATGAAAATAAACAAACTTCAGATATATGCAACAGGATGGCGAAATCTCACCAACATATGTTGAGCAAAAAAAGCCAGACGAAAAAAGAATACTTACTGTACGTAAAGTTTCAAAAAAGGTATAACTAATTTATGGTATTAGAAATCGGAATAGTGGTTATCTTTGGAAACAAAAGTGGCAGAATAGTGGTTACTTTTGAGAAAGAAGTGTCAGGGATCAGAAGGGATCCTGAGTATGGCTTCTGAGGTGCTAAATGTTCTATTCTTGACCCCTGAGTGATAGTTACATGGATTACATGGTAGTTACAGAGGTTAAATGCAGTCAGCCGAAGCGGACTCTTACTGGTTTGTAAGAGCCAATTATTAAATTTTCAGGAATTTTTCTATAAAAAAACAGCCATTGATAAAAATTAAATTACACAAACAGAATAAATAATATTAAAAACAAAAGTGGTAATTACTCGAAACTCCTCACTTCTAACTATTTAACTATTACCTATGCACTTAAGGTTACTTAAGTCTACTGTGTCTACACTATAGAATGGTAGGCTACTACCCATCTTATCTTGACTCTGAGTTCAGTGACCTCATGTTGGTAGCTTGAAATCCATCATAGTGAAAGTATTTATACCAGAGAAACCAGCAAATGCTACAAAACAGGGCTTGATTTCTAGTTTTCTTAACTGTCTAGACTTAAAGTAATGGGGAAAATATTACATTTAAAAGTGTGTCATTTCTATAGTTGTTACAATGTAAATAGCACAAAAAATGAAGGAAATAATTTTCCAGTATTTGAAAACCATGATCTGATTCATCAAAGTTGCTCAAGTGATTGATCAATGAGTGAAGTTCCCACATATGTTTCTGTTGTTTCACTTTCATCTGACTCATTAATAAAAACAAAATATCAACCAATATCCTAACAGAACTACATTCCTAATCATCTGTCAACTGCAACCATAGGTTTGCAAGAGTTAAGCAAAAAGCAGCAAAGGCATTCTGTGAGGGTCCATTGGCTCTATAAAGTTTACACTAAAGAGTACTGTATATTTTATTATTTGTAAATTATATGCTGCACATCCTTTATATCAGTCAGATTTATAATAAATTTGTGTGTAAATATGTACGTGTTTATATACACATACACTTTTTTTTTCTTCAGAAAACTAGTTATTAAACATTTACCAGTACACTGCTGGTGAGATGATCATCATTCATCAAATATACCCTTATAATGTATATACTTTTCTTCAATAAAAAGATTTTTTTTTAAGTCACTGTTCACTTGTATAACCACCGATCAACAGTTCTCAAAAGAATACTCCAACCCAGTTTACAATGTCTCTCCATATCAGACATCCCTACATTTAATCAGAGAAGGAAAATATTCAAAAAATGGCCATTTGTTATAATTCAATGAAATGAAGTCCTTTAAGTTTAATAGCTTTAAATGAAGTCTCTGAAGATGATTTACCATACTTTAATCTGAATTCTATCTAAAAGCACACACAGCTTTAATCATGAGATCATAATGGAAGCACTGCTCATTTCACTAAGAGTTAATTAACCATAAACCATAGTCTTATAAATACTTGAGAATCAGAATTTTATTAATTAAATTTATTTTTGGTTTATAATACAAAAACATCTATTCTGCTACCTAATAGTTTACTTTTAGACTATTCTTTTTAAATTAAAAAATGCATTTGCTATTTCTATGTATATTTCTACCCTGACTCTAGACTTAGATAGTAAAATAAAAATAACCATTTTTCTCAGGTACATTCAAATAAGACTAAAAAATATGGCTGTAAAGGTTAATTTATTCATCTGATTCCCTCTCATCAATAACAATCAACTTGAGGCCAGGAGTCACATATTAAAGTTTGCCTTCCTAGTACCTAGAAGTATGACTAACACAAAGTATGCACTTAATAAAGGTACATTAAGTAAATGGCGTAACAAACTGGCCTCATGATGACTCTGTACCTCCGGGGAAAAAACTGTAAGGCTTGAATAACAGATCACTATACACAGTGACTGTTATTTATTGAAAAATAGCATTTTTAAGATTGGACCTAACTTGAAGCCTGTTAGCAGTTTAAAAAAAAAAAGAAGAAAAAGATTTAATCACTCTCAGAAAGTGAACTGGTACTCTTAAAACAAATAGATATTTGTGATACATTAAAATAAGACAGCAAGCATTTTCAAATAAGAGGCTGCATAGCATAATGGTTAAAAGCTCAGGTATTAGAGTTCAAATCCTAGTTCCACCACCTACTTGCAGTTGTAACTTCAGTGTCTCAATTTTTTCATACACAGTACAGTGAAAATAACACTGAGTTCACAGGAATTTGTAGGGAGGACTGGTACAGGTTAAGAATGCTCAAGGCAGAGTGAGACCTGTTGCTACTGCTTTTATTACTAGCTGCTTCCTCATACAGCTCACAAGACTAAACTAAGAATCCAAAGATACTGAGAGTCTTAAGCAAAACATGTAATTTCTCCTGCCCTCTCTTTTTTTAACCTCTATAAAGTTAAGTGGCTAGAGCAGAAAAGCAGCTTTCAAACTTCTGACCATGACACAAAGTCATAAATTCATCTTAGATCATGAGCTAGTGTATACAAATATATAACTAAATTTTTACATACTTATATAACAAATTTTTTTCTCAAAATAATACTGTCCTTATAATGGGCAATGCAGTCTGAATTTTCTAGTCTATTTCATTTTTTTTTTTAAGCTGGTTGCAACACACAAAACTGATTTTAAAAAACCAACACTGAGGACCCTTCAGTACTCAATTTCAAATTAGCTTTCAATGGCAATGGATATCTGTCAGTTTCATCTAAACTGCCTCAAACCCTATCACCGCTTCCAGTGAGTTTAAGGACTCCAGTATTCTAATGAATATCTGAGTGCTTACGATGATCATAACTGAACCAACCACACCTTTCAAATTCTAATGAAGTTTCTATGAGTTTGTTGTTGTTTTTTTAACTGTAATCCCTTTTGTTTCCAGAGTGACTCAGAAAGTCTCTTTTATCTTCAAACAACTGTTCTTTTTCTTTTATTAAAGGGCTTATTTTCCAGTGACATTCCGAGTACTTACATGTGAAAGAAGAACAACTAAGATTTAGAAACTTATTTGGAACTTTTTAAGTAAAAGACTATTTACAATACCCAGAGAAATTTATCTGACATTCAACAAATGCTGCCTGGTTGTTTTGTTCTTTGCTTAAGAATCACATTTAAAAATCAACATTTATTTAATTTTTCTGGAACTCTTTTCAAATCCAACCAGACTTTTAATCTAGTTTGGTAGGGATACTACATAATATGAAAAATACTAAACTAAAGAGGAAAAAGATCTTTGATTCACACAGCTCCATTCCTTACTCTATGACTTTGGGTAAGATACTTTAGCTCTATCTCAGTTTCTTCATTTGTAAAAATGGGGATAAAATGACTGCCTACTACTTGGGATTATTTCATAAATTATTGTGTAATCACTCCAAATGGTACCTAGCAGGGAAGCATCCAATAAACCATGACCAAGATCCTTCTCTTGTGTTATGTGAAGTTAAGATAACTGAAAGCTCCTTACCTGGTTCTAAAAGTTTACCTAAAAACTACTAGCAGAGTGATGGGTGGACTTCAGCCACTACTTTATCCTCTAAAATGCAAACCAAGGTTCGCAGCACAAAAATGAAGAACAGAGGAAGAAACAAAGATGACATATAAGATACAGATTTTTAAGTATCCATTATACGGCTTTTGATAATGGGGAGGACCAGTTCAATTTCATCAGCAGGAAAATTTATTTATTTATTAGTACCCCTCACTAATCCCAAAAGGATCTGAAATGGAATCACTTACTGTTTTATGCCATAATAGCTCGAACAAATCACAAACATAAAAAAATCTAATTCATTTTCAGTGTCCTAGTGAGGTAGAGAGAATATGTCTTTGGCTCTATCTCATGAATAGAAATACTGAGAAAACATCAGTTTTATTCCATTATGGTCTAAAAAACCACAAGGTGTAGGAATTTGGTCTGTGTAGAGTCCTTACCACTGACTGAAATCATATATAGTAAAAATATTCAAATATAGTATGTGATTTTTAAGGATAACCACTTGCTATTAGTTATAAGCTGTATTTTCACGATAAATATCACGGCATAAATGTGATGACATATAGAACCCCTAGCTAGGAAAATAAACTTCTTTGTGGCAATTCAATAACATCCTCATTCATTTATGACATCATAAAGGAAACAGGAAATGCTATCACTAAAAATTTATTTTTGTCTTTTCATTAAAATTAAGGCTAAGAGAAATGTCAGGTCATCCTGGCTCCTTACTCTGAAAAATTATTTTCAGCACATATTCCTAAAGTCCATTTTAAGGACAGCACAGAATTTCTACCCAGTATTATGTTTACTCACCAATCAACTTTCCAGGTAAAGTAAATGTACATACTGAACCCTAACCAAAGGAAATTTTCTCATTAAGGAAAAAAATCTTGTTTTACTCTAAAATTTAAAGATAAATCAAAGTTTAAAAAATTTTTATCAGGGGCTTCCCTGGTGGTGCAGTGGTTGAGAATCTGCCGGCCAATGCAGGGGACACAGGTTCGAGCCCTGGTCTGGGAAGATCCCACATGCCGCGGAGCAACTAGGCCCGTGAGCCACAATTACTGAGCCTGCGCATCTGGAGCCTGTGCTCCGCAATAAGAGAGGCCGCGATAATGAGAGGCCCGTGCACCGCGATGAAGAGTGGCCCCCACTTGCCACAACTAGAGAAAGCCCTCGCACAGAAATGAAGACCCAACACAGCCATAAATAAATAAATAAATAAATATTAAAAAAAAAAAAGAAGAACTACAATCCCGCAACCTGTGGAACAAAAAGCACATTCACAGAAAGATAGACAAGATGAAAAGGCAGAGGGCTATGTACCAGATGAAGGAACAAGATAAAACCCCAGAAAAACAACTAAATGAGGTGGAGATAGGCAACCTTCCAGAAAAAGAATTCAGAAAAATGATAGTGAAGATGACCCAGGACCTCGGAAAAAGAATGGAGGCAAAGATCAAGAAGATGCAAGACATGTTTAACAAAAACCTAGAAGAATTAAAGAACAAACAAACAGAGATGAACAATACAATAACTGAAATGAAAACTACACTAGAAGGAATCAATAGCAGAATAACTGAGGCAGAAGAACTGATAAGTGACCTGGAAGACAGAATGGTGGAATTCACTGTTGCAGAACAGAATAAAGAAAAAAGAATGAAAAGAAATGAAGAAAGCCTAAGAGACCTCTGGGACAACATTAAATGCAACAACATTCACATTATAGGGGTCCCAGAAGGAGAAGAGAGAGAGAAAGGACCCAAGAAAATATTTGAAGAGATTATAGTCGAAAACTTCTCTAACATGGGAAAGGAAATAGCCACCCAAGTCCAGGAAGCGCAGCGGGTCCCATACAGGATAAACCCAAGGAGAAACACGCCGAGACACATAGTAATCAAATTGACAAAAATTAAAGACAAAGAAAAATTATTGAAAGCAGCAAGGGAAAAACGACAAATAACATACAAGGGAACTCCCATAAGGTTAACAGCTGATTTCTCAGCAGAAACTCTACAAGCCAGAAGGGAGTGGCATGATATACTTAAGTGATGAAAGGGAAGAACCTACAACCAAGATTACTCTACCCGGCAAGGATCTCATTCAGATTCGATGGAGAAATCAAAAGCTTTACAGACAAGAAAAGGCTAAGAGAATTCAGCACCACCAAACCAGCTCTACAACAAATGCTAAAGGAACTTCTCTAAGTGGGAAACACAGGAGAAGAAAAGGATCTACAAAAACAAACCCAAAACAATTAAGAAAATGGTCATAGGAACATACATATCGATAATTACCTTAAACATGAATGGATTAAATGCTCCAACCAAAGGACACAGGCTTGCTGAATGGATACAAAAACAAGATCCATATATATGCTGTCTACAAGAGACCCACTTCAGACCTAGGGACACATACAGACTGAAAGTGAGGGGATGGAAAAAGATATGCCATGCAAATAGAAATCTAAAGAAAGCTGGAGTAGCAATACTCGTATCAGATAAAATAGACTTTAAAATAAAGAATGTTACAAGAGACAAGGAAGGACACTACCTAATGATCAAGGGATCATTCCAAGAAGAAGATATAACAATTATAAATATGTATGCACCCAACGTAGGAGCACCTCAATACATAAGGCAACTGCTAACAGCTATAAAAGAGGAAATCGACAGTAACACAATAATAGTGGGGGACTTTAACACCTCACTTACACCAATGGACAGATCATCCAAAATGAAAATAAATAAGGAAACAGAAGCTTTAAATGACACAATAGACCAGATAGATTTAATTGATACTTATAGGACATTCCATCCAAAAACAGCAGATTACACTTTCTTCTCAAGTGCGCATGGAACATTCTCCAGGATAGATCACATCCTGGTCCACAAATCAAGCCTCAGTAAATTTAAGAAAATTGAAATCATATCAAGCATCTTTTCTGACCACAACGCTATGAGATTAGAAATAAATTACAGGGAAAAAAATGCAAAAAACACATACACATGGAAGCTAAACAATATGTTACTAAATAACCAAGAGATCACTGAAGAAATCAAAGAGGAAATCAAAAAATACCTAGAGACAAATGACAATGAACACATGACGATCCAAAACCTATGGGATGCAGCAAAAGCAGTTCTAAGAGGGAAGTTTATAGTCATACAAGCCTACCTCAAGAAACAAGAAAAATCTCAAATAAACAATCTAACCTTCACCTAAAGGAACTAGAGAAAGAAGAACAAACAAAACCCAAAGTTAGCAGAAGGAAAGAAATCATAAAGATCAGAGCAGAAATAAATGAAATAGAAACAAAGAAAACAATAGCAAAGATGAATAAAACTAAAAGCCGGTTCTACGAGAAGATAAACAAGATTGATAAACCATTAGCCAGACTTATCAAGAAAAAGAGGGAGAGGACTCAAATCAATAAAATTAGAAATGAAAAAGGAGAAGTTACAACAGACAACGCAGAAATACAAAGCATCCTAAGAGACTAATACAAGCAACTCTATGCCAATAAAATGGACAACCTGGAAGAAATGGACAAATTCTTAGAAAGGTATAACCTTCCAAGACTGAACCAGGAAGAAACAGAAAATATGAACAGACCAATCACAAGTAATGAAATTGAAACTGTGATTAAAAATCTTCCAACAAACAGAAGTCCAGGACCAGATGGCTTCACAGGTGAATTCCATCAAACATTTAGAGAAGAGCTAACACCCATCCTTCTCAAACTCTTCCAAAAAATTGCAGAGGAAGGAACACTCCCAAACTCATTCTATGAGGCCACCATCACCCTGATACCAAAACCAGACAAAGATACTACAAAAAAAGAAAATTACAGACCAATATCACTGAAGAATACAGATGCAAAAATCCTCAACAAAATACCAGCAAACAGAATCCAACAACACTTTAAAAGGATCATACACCACGATCAAGTGGGATTTATCCCAGGGATGCAAGGATTCTTCAATACACACAAATCAATCAATGTGATATACCATATTAATAAATTGAAGAATAAAAACCATATGATCACCTCAATAGATGCAGAAAAAGCTTTTGACAAAATTCAACACCAATTTATGATAAAAACTCTCCAGAAAGTGGGCATAGAGGGAACCTACCTCAACATAATAAAGGCCATATATGACAAACCCACAGCAAACATCATTCTCAATGGTGAAAAACTGAAAGCATTTCCTCTAAGATCAGGAACGAGACAAGGATGTCCACTCTCACCACTATTATTCAACATAGTTTTGGAAGTCCTAGCCACAGCAATCAGAGAAGAAAAAGAAATAAAAGGAATACAAATCAGAAAAGAAGAAGTAAAACTGTCACTGTTTGCAGATGACATGATACTATACATAGAGAATCCTAAAAATGCCACCAGAAAACTACTAGAGCTAATCAATGAATTTGGTAAAGTTGCACGATACAAAGTTAATGCACAGAAATCTCTTGCATTCCTATACACTAATGATGAAAAATCTGAAAGAGAAATTAAGGAAACACTCCCATTTACCATTGCAACAAAAAGAATAAAATACCTAGGAATAAACCTACCTAGGGAGACAAAAGACCTGTATCCAGAAAACTATAAGACACTGATGAAAGAAATTAAAGATGATACCAACAGATGGAGAGATATACCATGTTCTTGGATTGGAAGAATCAATATTGTGAAAATGACTATACTACCCAAAGCAATCTACAGATTCAATGCACTCCCTATCAAATTACCAATGGCATTTTTTATGGAACTAGAACAAATCATCTCAAAATTTGTATGGAGACACAAAAGACCCCCGAATAGCCAAAGCAGTCTTGAGGGGAAAAAATGGAGCTGGAGGAATCAGACTCCCTGACTTCAGACTATACTACAAAGCTACAGTAATCAAGACAATATGGTGCTGGCACAAAAACAGAAACATAGATCAATGGAACAAGATGGAAAGCCCAGAGATAAACCCACGCACCTATGGTCAACTAATCTATGACAAAGGAGGCAAAGATATACAATGGGGAAAAGACAGTCTCTTCAATAAGTGGTGCTGGGAAAACTGGACAGCTACATGTAAAAGAATGAAATTAGAACACTCCCAAACACCATACACAAAAAGAAACTCAAAATGAATTCGAGACCTAAATGTAAGACCAGACACTATAAAACTCTTAGAGGAAAACATAGGAAGAACACTCTGACATAAATCACAGCAAGATCTTTTTTGATCTACCTCCTAGAGTAATGGAAATAAAAACAAAAATAAACAAATGGGACCTAATGAAACTTAAAAGCTTTTGCACAGCAAAGGAAACCATAAACAAGACGAAAAGACAACCCTCAGAATGGGAGAAAATATTCGCAAACGAATCAATGAACAAAGGATTAATCTCCAAAATATATAAACAGCTCATGCAGCTCAATATTAAAGAAACAAACAACCCAATCCAAAAATGGGCAGAAGACCTAAATAGACATTTCTCCAAAGAAGACATACAGATGGCCAAGAAGCACATGAAAAGCTGCTCAACATCACTAATTATTAGAGAAATGCAAATCAAAACTACAATGAGGTATCACCTCACACCAGTTAGAATGGGCATCATCAGAAAATCTACAACCAGCAAATGCTGGAGAGGGTGTGGAGAAAAGGGAACCCTCTTGCACTGTTGGTGGGAATGTAAATCGATACAGCCACTATGGAGAACAGTATGGAGGTTCCCTAAAAAACTAAAAATAGAATTACCATATGATCCAGCAATCCCACTACTGGGCATATACCCAGAGAAAACCATAATTCAAAAAGACACATGCACCCCAATGTTCATTGCAGCACTATTTACAATAGCCAGGTCATGGAAGCAACCTAAATGCCCATCGACAGAGGAATGGATAAAGAAGTTGTGGTACATATATACAATGGAATATTACTCAGCCATAAAAAGGAAGGAAATTAGGTCATTTGTTGAGACGTGGATGGATCTAGAGACTGTCATACAGAGTGAAGTAAGTCAGAAAGAGAAAAACAAATATCGTATATTAACGCATGTATGTGGAACCTAGAAAAATGGTACAGATGAACCGGTTTGCAGGGCAGAAGTTGAGACACAGATGTAGAGAACAAACGTATGGACACCAAGGGGGGAAAGCCGCAGGTAGGGGTGGGAAAAAAAAAAAATTCAAACTACCTCCTCATCCTCCTCTAAGTAAACGTGGACTACTATTTAAGATTCCAAATGATTTCCTATGTAATTTTGTCATTTTTTATCTTTAATTATTAGAATTGTGATGATATTTAATATAATTTTGAAATTCAAAAAAAGAAAAAAAGCTCCATTTTACTTAAGATTTCTGTGTGTGTGTATTAAGAAATATATACACCTCTGAGGTTACTGATATTGCAGAATGGCCTTCAAAATGCAAAGACTGCATAGGTTTTTGATTCAAAGTTTTTTTTTAAATCTCTTCCATGTCAAAACCAGGGTCCTCTGAAAAGCCCACTAAAAGTATAATAAGCAACAAACGTCACAGGCTTAAAGTGAGTGGGTTACAAAGAGGTAGTCTTGCCTTGTCATCTCTCCCTCTTGCTCTACAATCCTTGTCCCTACTTGTAGAGGGTTTTTCACTCTTTGATATAGGATGTGCTCGGCCTACAGGTCCCCGGGCTCCTCCTCCTGGCATTTCTTTCCTCAGAGGTCTTACTTCTCGATTGGGACGCCTTATCTGAGGTGGAGCTCTGACAAAAAAATAAATACATAAAATTAAAATTAATCAAAGGCAAAAGTATTTCAATACTACCTTAGTCAATAAAACTATTAAATCAATAAGCCCATAAGGTCAATTTTTCCCCCTTTTGCCAATTCATGGCCACAACTATTAGGTCAGTTTTTAAAGTGCTTTTCTGTAAAGTATACTGGTTGATACAAACGTTAAATACATATAAATGACAGATACAGCAGCAATTATTTTGTCAAAAATAACATTCACCAATAGAGGGCAATACAGACTATTCCCATCTAATAATCTTAATAGTGTAACAGAAAATCAATTCCTTTATTCATTACTGTCCTAAGCCAAATAAGTAACTTTAAAAAAAATTATTAAAAGCTGAAAGGACAAGAATTCAAAATATATTTATTTGCATAGCTTACTAGTTTATCCCTTACAACCAAAATGATTTTCTCTGCTTCCATGTTGGAAAAACCATTTCATTCATCAAATTACAAACAGCAGGGCTTAATGAAATCTTCTTAATTTATGTGCAAAGTTTATGTGTAAAAATATTACTCATGCTTTGAGGGTGTCAAAAATCACAGGATCATTCGAATTATACAGGCCCCCAAATGTGAATCAAGAATTTTGATAACTATATGTGGCAAAGGATGTTAATTCTATTTATGGTGGTGATCATTTCGCAATATACACAAATATTGAATCATTATGTTGTACACCTGAAACTAATGTAATATATGTCAATTATACAGCAATTTTAAAAAAGAATTTTGATAAATACATAAATATAACTATGCTTACAAAGTGGCATATTTTGTCTCATGTAATGTGAAACATGTCTTCTTCAAATAGTGAAATTATGGGGCTTCTCAGAACAGTATTTATTTGCCTCTCTCTGGGTGTTGGGGGAGACTCCATCACTTTGTGTCTAAGCTCTTAGTTCTTCTTCCCTGAACTGTCTCTGCCTCTGTTTTCCTACCTTCACTCTCTTTACAGCTCTGCCTGTATTTGCAGCCCTTCACATCCCATATGTGTGTTCCTTTTCCACCCATGTGCCAAAATCTATTCTTATCCCTTTTCCAGCTTCATGCTTTTAATTCATCTAACTCATCACGGAGTTTCTCTTCCTGGTATCAGAAAAGGTTTCACATGTGTATAACTCAATGAACTCAGCAAAACAGGAAAATGGATGAAAAGCCAGGAAGGTTGAAAACTCAACCTAATTAAAAAATAGTTAACATATTGCCGCATCTTCAGACTACTGGAATTAGACCGCTACATGAAAGTGCTGAGGATGAGAGAGGCGGGTGAAAAGTGTATGTCTTTCTACTAGGTTACCATACACTGACATCTGAATCCTTGGAGTCTAATCCAGTTAAACAGTTATTTACTGAACACCCACACCTGTTAGGAGGTATATATCCTCTACTGTGCTAGGCCCTAGGAGGAGACAAAGATGAATAAGCAATCTTGAGAGGAAAAAAATCCACAGGAAAGGAACTTGAAAATCGTGTATAGTGAAATAGTTATAAGGCATTCTCAAGTTTAAAGGTATTATTATGTTTTTGGTTCTAGCGCATTATTAGTCTTTTAAGTATTCTGTCAATAAGGTAAAAATGTAATGAGACTGGTAAAGAATAAAAAACTAAAAATGTTATGTTGCTCTATTCCTAGTATTTCATTGCAACCATTGTTTTTTGAATGAATTTCTGTTTTCTTTTGATGAAGAGGTGTAAAGTAGTAGAGTAGAACTTTACTGTTTTATATATATATAAAATATATGTATGTATGTATGTATAATGTCTTTCCTGAATCGGATTCCTGGCCAAAGGCAATAAAAAGCGACTGACAATCTCTTCCACACAGAACACACGTCAAGTTTGCCCTTCTGTTAGCAGCTGCGCCTGCTATTTAAATAGCCTGTCATTGTTTGTGGTCCTGCTTTCTGGAGGCACAGCCAGCCCGAAGCTTTCGCTCACAAACAGCAAGCCCATCCTTTACAGCTGCGCGCCAGGCTGCCCGGTAGGCTCGCTGAGGAGGGGTGAATTGTAGGGACCCTTGAAACACTTCTTCTGCCTCCTCAGCTTGTGCTCTCCCACCTCAGCTTGCTATTTAGCGCTCACTGAGGAGTCCTGCACACACATCCAGTTCAGTAAAGCTGTGCTGTGAGAATTATGTCAACGCTCGTACATAGGCTGCACTCCAAGTGTTTGCTGCTGCTGACCTTGTCCTGCCACTCAATATTCTGACGGGCTCATAAATGGTCTGAATGAAACTGCTCAAGAGGCCAGATGTGGCATTTGTGGCAAGTCCCACGTCTCACAGAAAGTGTGCCTGTGCTTTGCAGGTCTTCAGTTCCGTCTCACTGCAGTTTGATATTACATTCGAAACAGACTCTGTCAGCTTCCCAAAGGACATCCTTGACTCTGTTCTGTACTTCTTCCTCCATTAGGGCATCACTGCCCAATGGCATGCTTCAATTTAAGGACTCAGTGACAGCTTCCAGGTTGTAAAAAGTAAGTCTCAGGGCTTCTTTTACTGGTCTCTTTTTAAAAAGAGACTTTATTAGTAGGGTTGCACAGCATCGTCAGCCTCTGCCCCAGTGGTCAAACACAGGCTGACACCCTGCTAGCTTACAGCATTTCAAATATAGAGAATAACTGGAAATCTGCAGATAAAAGAGTAGCATGTCTACACTGAGCTCAGTTCTCCTACTGGAGGATATTTCCCCGCAGGAATGGGAAGAAAGATGCCTTACCCTATCATATGCAAATAAGCCTGACTTCCTCCAAAAGCCAATACTCTCTTTCTAAACCATATTAAATATCAATATGATATGTAAATGTTCTTATAGCACTGCTTGTAATAGTAAACACCTGGAAACAACCCAAAGGTCCAGAATCAGAATAGATGCATAAATTATTATACATTCACATAATGGGATACTATATTCACGTGAACATGAATTACAGCCACATGCAATAATAATAGATCAAACTCAGGACCACAATGTTGAGTGAAAAAGTAAGTTCAAAGAACACATACAGTATGATTCGAAGCAAAACAAGATACTGTGTAGAGATTAAAATGTATGACTAACTCTGAAAGAGGAGGGAAGGGAACAGGATGCAGAGGAGCTCACAGGGGGCCTTCAAGGTAACGCTAATGTTCTTTTTCTTAAACTCCATGGTGGGTACATAGATCCTACTGTATTATAACTCCTTATTCCTTACATAAATTTTATTATTCATATTACCTACTTGGTAGTTAATAAACTTTAAATATGATGAATATAACAACACCACTAATTAAATTATTTGAGCACCTAAAAAAATGAAATTATAGGGTTGCTACAAAGCTTTTGGCATGTTCTAGAAACACACATGTGGTAGTGATGTGGGCTCAGAGTACACATCCTCAGTTGAACCTACTGTATTACTGCCTGGCAAATCTCCATAAAAGATTGTGCAACAGAAATAGAACTGTCTGTGAGACAGCACCACTCATCCAGGATTCCAGAAGTCAAAGGGAAAGAGACGTCTTCTGAAGATGCCTTCATTCCACACCATATTTAGAAACAGGGTCAAAGGTACTATCACAATTTTCTCCAATTGCTATACAGGCACCTTCTTAAAATTCCCATCTATTCAGCTCTTTCTATTTCTTCTAGCTTTCTGTTTCATGATTATTCTAAATTTTTTGGTTATATCTGTTTGTTCATACATTGTTAGAATTCTAGTATAAGAATAAGAAATTTGGAACAGGTCCTATATATGCCCAAGAACATAAACCAAATTACTGAAACTTCTGGAAAAGGAAGAAAAATAATCTTACTTTGCTATGACATTAATCTATATGAATTAAACAGGAAAACATACCTCTCCATAGCTAATGAAAAAAAACACGAGTTCCAAGTAGTTCATACTGATATTTTTACTATAAGGACTTGGAGTCAACACACGAGACTTTGAGTCCAAGAGAAATTATTTGGTAAGAAATCAGGAGGCAAGAAAACAAAGCTTAAACAGAAATTAGAGGACTTATTTTAAATTAATGATTAAGAACTTTAATGTCCACTCTCATCAAATATATGACTGCTATTTTTTCAAATCAGAAAATATATGTTTATCTAATAAGCACAGGAACTATACTGGCTGTTGACATAAAAACGTTGCAAACACTATTCCTCCCTTCACAGAAAAACAGCATGGTGATCTGGAGTTAGCATTAGATTTAGAATCCTAAACCCTGGGTGCCTTCCTACTCCCAGGTCCACCAATTACTGATTATATGAGCGTATCACTTAACATCTACAAGCCTCATATTCTTCCTCTGTAAATGGGGATGATTAATACTTAACAGAATTTTTTAAATCTATTTTTCATTGAGGTATACCATATATTCAGTAAAATGTACATATATTAGGTATACAACTCAATAAATTTTGGTACTGTATAACCACCAGTAGAACAAAGAGCATTTCCCAATACCACAGGAAGTTTTTTTCATGGTCCCTGTTAGTAAATATCAGCTGGTAAAGGTAACCACTATTTTGACCTTACTATCATAGATTAGGTTTGCCTGTTCTAGTTTCATAAAATGGAATCCTATAGTACATACTCTTTCAACATTACCTGTGAAATTCATCCATGTTCCTGAATATAGCCGTTTATCTTTCTTCACTGCTGTGGACTATTCTATTGCATAAATATACAACTTATCAATTCTGTGAATGGACACCTGAGCTGTTTTCTGTTTGAAGTTTATTATTAAAGCCTCTATGAATATGGGAATTATCCTCATGGTAAACAGAAGCATTCATTTCTTTGGGATCTGTACCCAGGAGTAGAACAGCTGCATCATAAAGTGTACATAAGATTAGCTTTAGTAAATATAGCCAACGGTTTTCCAGAGTAGTGATGCCATTCTACACTCCCATCAGCCATGTACGAGAGTGCCAGATGTCCCACCCTAGTCATTCTGTGGCGGGGGGGGGGGGGGTGTAATGGTGTCTCATTGTGGTTCTACCTTGCCTTTCTTGAATGGCTACAGATGTTAAACACCTTTTCAACAAGGTGCTTATTAGCCATGTGAATATCTTCTTTTGTATAGTATCTGTTCCAGTCTTTAGTCCATTTTTTTTTCAACTGGGTTGCCTGACTTTTTCTTATTGATTTATTGATCGTTGTTCTTTATATATTCTGGATACAAGTCCTCTGTCATACATATGCATTGCAAACATCTTCTACCAGTATATGGCTTGCCTTTTTTTTTTTTACTGCCTTTCTACCAGTATATGGCTTGTCTTAATGGTGTATCTCTGGATGAAAAGAAGTTCATAACTTTAGAATTCTGACTTATTGATCTTTTATCTTTAATGCTTTATTGTCCAGTTTAATAAATCTTTGCTACCCCAAGAAGATGATAATATCCCTTCCATGTCTTCTTCTGGAAGTTTTATTTTATTACCTTTTTACATTTTAGGTGGTGATCTATTTCAAATTAGTTTTTCTATACGATGTGAGGTAAGGGGTCAAGATTTTCCTCACCACATGGACATTCAATTAACCCAGAAGCATTTACTGACAAGACCCACCTTTCCCTACTGAATTGCAGTGGTGCCTCTTCATAAATCAAGTGACTCCATAGAATTTAACCTTTAATAAGTTCTAGTTCTAAAAAGAACTTTAGAAATTTTAGTTATTTGCTATCAGAAAATTATAAACAAATATTTTAGTATGATATATTCCAGAGTCTGTTCAAAATATTAATTTTCAACAAATATCTGAACTTTTGATGAATGCAAGATACTATGCTACATAATATAAAAGGCTTTTTGTATACTGGGTTAAGGCTTCCCTCACTATCTAACAAGCAAATCAATCACACTGAAACACATGGAGTACTACAAGCCATGCTGACACGCGTTGTTTTATATCCTCAAGGGTACTTTTTGTGCAAAAAATCTCTTCAAAGGTTTACTTTGATTTTTTAAATATTCAATTTATTAAAGTTAAAACTGCAAAAATTCAGTCAGTCCTTAAAGCTTTTAGATTCACTTACAAATCTTTTTCTATGTACAAGAGTAGCAGATTTCAGAAGTCACTTTTAAGAGGCTTTTGAATAATGCTTGATGCCATTTACAAATCTGGCTAATTAAATGCCACTAAAATTTTTAACATATGTTTATAAATGTAATATATTTTATTTCCTTCTTAGTTCTTCAATTGTCTTACTTAACAAAGCATAACTTACATATAAATACTTTCATAAACTTAGTAAGTTAAACTTATAAATGAGGTAAGCCTAATTTCTCCTAAATGCTCCCCAAAAGTACTTAACATAAATTTTCATGTAAAATCACAGATCTAAATTATTCCATAATACACTTAAAATTGGAATTGCATGTTTATCACCCTCATTAGCCATATTGTCTTAAATTACAAGTACATAAAAATAATAAATAAATATGTACATATCCTTTAACAAAAAATACTACTATTACAGTTTTGAGTCTCTTAGACATTTCTATTCTTAATTCTAAATGTCACTGGAGTCGAAAGATGCTTACCCATTACAGAAGACAATTATCCAAGTTAACCAAGGTAATATTTAGCCAAAAATTTCAGCTGGTATGAGATCTGGAGCTGCAGACATACTTCTCACACCAAATATTATACAGTCCCATTTAATATCACAGGGGCTGCCCTCTTAGCATTTTGATGTTACCCACAACTAGGTATTTCAGCAAGAACAGGGGTGAGATTCTTGTCAGAGACTCTGATGGGACATATTAATCCTTATTTAAAGTTGCTAAGCTAGTCATTCTATCACTTCTAAGGTAGGGGAAGGGGACGATAACATTACTAATTATTTCGTCTAATGGTAGAATGCCACTACTCCCAGGCAGGTTGATTATTTAATTTTACCTTGCTCTTCTTTGGTTCTAAAGATAGGCCCTTGCCTTTTCCATTTAACTCTAAAGACCTCTGAACTTGAAAAACTTAAAATATTTAATTTATCTTATGTCTAACTCTAAAGACCTTAAAACTAGATGGACAATGGCATTCTTTCAGAGTATAGGGACTACACAACTTTTACAGATTATATTAAAATACTATCATTTGAACTTTAAATATCTCATAGTTCTTTATCTAGTTTATAGTCAAGTTCTGAAAATATTCTACTGATTTTCAAAACACTGGACTATAAAAAAATATGATATAGTCCATGCATTCAAGAAGCTTATAGTTTAGCTAAAAATATATACATATTTTATGTATTATATTGGACATCCCTTTCTATTCACATATAAATCCTGCAACTAAAGCCTCGCTGAAGAAGAGTTCCCAACTAAACTATAAATAAAAGTCCTCAAAAACAACAAACTAGAGGATAAGACCCTCAAGAACTTATGATAAATATATAGATACAGTTTCTCTCTAATGAATTGAATTTTCTATCTTTCAGTTTTCTTTTCTGTAACATTAAAAAAAAAATTCTGGATAAAATGTAACAAATATCCTGTTTATACATAGGTGATCTTACCAGAAGATAAGAGAAATACCTAACAGCCAAAAAATAAATAAAATACAGCTGACGGCATGGCAGTCCTTGAGGGTTTCCAGGTCTCAGCCACCTAAGGGCTTGAGATTTAATGAGCACAAAGTGAGGCCTGAGACAAGGCCTGAGGCCTACAAATGTCAAAGCTGAACTGAGACGGGCAAGTGAAGCCAGGACTCTCAAAGGGCAGACTTTAAACACGCACACGGAAGAAACAAGTCCGTCTGTCCATCTGAGCCTATGCTCTGTATGTGTGGAGTAAGGTACAAGTCTCCCCTAGAAACAGTAACCAGGGCCTGCACTCGTGTGATTTGGGATTTAGTTTTATACTCCCTTAAGTGAAGAAATTTACCTAAAAGTGGTCCAGGCAGGTGACATCCTGAAGGCACCTGGCTGAACCCAACACAGACCCTCTGAGGAGTGACATCCCCCTAAACAAGCCACACATTAGAATGACTCAAACCTTGAAGGGACATTCTCAACTTTACCACAAACAAGAGCCATCAGAAATAACCAAAAAGATAAGGCTCCAAATAACTTCTGATAATAGAACTATCAGTTATGAACTATAAAAATGAATGTTTAAAATGGTTAAAAGCATAAAAAAGAATTTGAAACAAAAGAAACACAAGTCTTAAGTAGTGTTAAATAAAAATAAATCCATATTCAGATAATCTGTAGTGAAACTATTTAACACCAAGACAAAAAATAAAATCATAAAAACAATGAGAGAGAAAAGAGAAGTTATCTACGAACGACAATTAGACTGCGCATGCAAACCAGAAGGCACCATCCTCCTGTCACTGATGTCGTCTGCAAAGCACAGAGAGAGTGGGGCTGGATATGAGGAGCTGAAGTGAATATAGAACGAGCAGAGGGGCAGCACTAGGGAACAACAAGAGGAGGAGATGAGAGAAGAAGGGGCCACAGTTAGGAAGAAAAAAAAAAAAAAGAGGAAGGAAAAAAGAATAGTACAGTGTAACAGAAGCCAAAAGAAGAGGAGCATTCCAAAGAAGAAAGATGGTAAATACTATCAACTGTTACAAAAGTTAAATACCTTAACTCTTGAGAATTTGGCATTCCATTTTAAATTAGGAAGCGGTCTTCAAGAAGTCAGTCCCATACTGCAATGAATAGAGATCCAGGATTTCTACTCATTAAGGAAAGAGAAGCAGTGAAAGGCAACACAGGGAGAGTACACATCACAGCAGTTTGCCAGAGGAAAGAAGAAGGGAGAAAACAGTGGTAAAGCGCAGCAAGGCAAAGATTTCTTTCAAGAAAAACAAAACTGATGTGTTATGACTTCATTCTGACTTACCACTATCTTGTTCCCATTCCTTAGTTTATCTCTAATGAATTAAAATGTCTATCTTTCAGTTGTCTTTTCTGTAACATAAAAAAAAAACGATAGAAATACCAAGTTTTTAGGCACTCATTGTAATAAATACCTAGAATTCCAAAATAAAGATTTCAAATGAAAGACTACTGAGTTCTACAAAATAAGACAAATGCTTCCTAGAAAACTTACATAAAAGAAATAAAATAGCCAAATGGAATGGATGTCCCCTCTTGGGACACTTTAGGTGAGAATTTAAACCCTGGAAAACACCTGCACCCCTGCCGTCACTCTCAGATGATCTTGCTTGCTTTTCTCCCCTCATCGAAATAATCAGGAGAGAACTTCCACAAGCGCTCACCTCCACATCTGCCCACTTCTCTGCGTCCACAGCCTTTCTAACTAACTGCTTTCCCTCCAGCTACTCTGAATCAGCTATCCTGCCCCCGCTGCACCTGTACACTGGATTCTGCCTCCTCTTGCCTACTCAGGGATTGCTCCAGTAGTGCCTCTTTCTCCCAGGCATCATCAATCTTCCCCTTTCTACTGCAGCATTCTCATCAGCATACAAAAGTCTCTGAAACAACAACAAATTTTGATTCCACTTCCCCAACTACCACTCAATTTCTACGCTCCCCTTTTCAACAAGACTCGCTGAAAGAACTGCACGCGTTCATTGTTTTCAGTTCCTCTCTCCCCATTCTCTGAACCCACTCTATTATTCTCCACCATTCCACCCAAACCACGCATCATGGTCACCAGTGAGCTCCATGTTGCTAAATCCAATCCAATTCTCAATCCTTATCTTACTTAACCTACATGCAGCATTTGATAAAGTTGCTTAGAATCTTTAAGCTTCAATTTCTTCTAAAAAAAAAATAGGGATGATATTAATAGTACCTATTTTAGAGGGTGGTTGTGAAGATTAAGAAAAAAACCATGTAGATAGTTTATTAGCATAGTACCTGGTTCACAGTTAAAAACTCAACAAATGTCAATGATTATTGGTTAATCAGCACTGCTACCTAATTCTTCCCATAGTCTAAATATAGAGTCCATCCCACACTCCAGAAACAGAATTCTGGAAGAGAATATGACTCCAGAATGTTTAGAAATGAGTATAATCTCAACCTGCCAATCATACTCAGCAATAACCTACTCTACCATATGAAGAATGACCTTAAAATTTCTTTCTTAAAATTCCATACTTGCTGATGATTCCTAAGTAACTGCTACTAATCCCAATCTCTCTTAAACTCTGGTTCTCATTTCCAATTCCTATTCAACAGCTTCATCTAGATATTTAATTACCTGCTCCAATTCTCTCATTCTCTTATCTCATTAATCACCAAATCCAGTCCATTCTACCTCAGTAATGGCTCTCACACCCATTTTACAAGACTGTAAGCTCAGGAAGGCAGGGACTGTGTCTGTTTCTGCATCCCACTGTATCCCCACCATAGTACTGGCACCCAGCATAGTACTTGGTATACAATAGGTGCCAGCATCCTAGGTTAAGCTTTCCAGAATGTCTGGATTATTTTTCTGATGGTTTCTTGAGGCCAAGGTCTGTGCTGTTTTTTTAAATTACCTTTATACTTTCCACAGGGCCAAAAATAAAGTTGAGTATATGATGAATGCTCATAAAATATACGTTGGATAGAGCAATAATAGTGCTTTTCTTCCTAAGACTTGAAAACAATTTTACAAAACAATCTCATCATGATGTACATTTTACAGAGGTGAAAAATGAGGCACAGAGAAGTGAAATTAACTTGGAGGACCACTCAATTAGTGGTGGAACTGATACAAAAGCTTGCTCTCCTACCTCCCAATCCCAGGAAAATTTCCCAGAGCCTGGGTGAGATACCAGTAAGGATGAGACGGCAGTTTACTATCTATCGGTACTTGACCTTGGCTTTAACTGATCTTTTTCCAGTGCAAACTAGGATTTAATATGCGAGCAGTTACTTAATCTATTAGGGTACCCAAAGAAAATATAAAGCAACAATTTTAATACCAAGTCAACAAGAATTTCCTCTTTGCTGAAATGCTACAGAATAGCACAAATTTGATAAAAATCAATCATCCTATCTATCTGTATACAGAAATACTCTATGCCATTTCCCTTGGTTCCAGATGAAATAACGTTAGAGAGCCTATCAGAGTTCTCTTTTTCAACCTGTATGGAATAAGCCAAATGATTATTTTCAGGCTTGTGTATCCTGTTGCTACTGCCATATCTCCCAAAAGATGTAACTTTAAAAGACCTAACACATTTACTTTTTAAGTTGAATAAAGAATACTTTATTGAATATAATCTATGTCAAATACTGTTCCAATACAGAAAATCTTAGCTTCATGGCCTCAGGTCTCACCAGGAGAGATCATTTTAAAATGGCCTCATTAAAGAGAATGTGCTTAATAAACTTACATGGAAAATATTATAAAATAATTTAATTAATACATATCTTGTATTAAGGTATCTCCTTTTAACTTAGGACACTAAGAATGATCTGGAGGCTTCATCTCTTTGGAGTTTAATTCTCATATTGCCAGAACCTCCCATTATAATCCTACTTTTGTAGCTCAATTTCCTCATACTTAAGGCAATAAATCTAATTCACTTTAAAAGGTTGTTCTGATTTATCCAAGCAGCTGCTGGTAAACAGGATCATGATTAAACCCAGAGGACACATGACATATAAGGTATAACTTCGAACAATGTGGCAAACCACCACCGAAAACCACCAGTGGTAATGGACATTACCTCACTGTGCCATAACAGGGAGAGAGGAGAAGTTTTGTGTTAAAGTCCATGAGGTGAAAAGGACAGACCCACAAGCAGGGCTACCAAATTAGTGGCTAACAATAAACCCAACAGATGCGTCCCGGAAACATTTTGTACAAAACAAGGTAAATTATACTTTCCGACTGGCCTACACTGCAATTTCAGTGTGGTATTCTCAAAGAGAAATTTTTAAAATTACATTATTTATTTCATCGAGCATTTTCAGCTTCTTTATTCTCCTACCACCTCTAGTAAGAATTTAATCAAGTGGTTAATAGAACTATATATATTAGGATATATAAATATCAAAATAGACCCATAGATACCACCAAGTATGTGCAGCAAAGTAACATGGCAGAGTGGATATAAATAAGACTCCTGAAGTTGAGGAGATCTGGGTTCAAATCCTGGCTCTGCCACTTTCTTGTTCAGATGACTTTGGGAAAATAACAAACTTTGTAAGCTTCAATTTCCTCAGCTGTAAATGACAGCTTCATATGATTTATTCATAACAATAGATCAGCAATAGTAATATGGGTACACAATACAAGTAGCTACTTCAGAGGATCACTGTAGGTTTAAATAAGATAGTGCTTGTAAAACATAAATTGACCGATAACTAGTCATCATGCTTTTCCTAAAAATGACTGCCCACTTCATGAGACTTGGACATTTAAAAAACCATATTCTCTCTGCCAGAGTTATTCAAAATGTTTCAGAAAACTAAGGATTTATATAGAATGGACAGGAAGGAAAAAAAATTCCTTAAGGAATTTTACAAATGAGGCTATGTCATTTTTAAAATTCTGTTAGTCTCTTCGTATTTATCTGAAAGAACGCAGTAGTCTTTTATTTCAGAGCTGATGATTCACTTTACTTATTACATGCCAGGTACTGTCCTAAACATTAAATTTTCTTAATTAATTCCATGAGGTAGACACCCCCATTTTACAGACAGTGAAGCTAATGTTTAGAGGTTAAATAACTTGCACAAGGTCATAAAGCAAAGAGGTGTCAGAAGTAGAATTCAAACTCAGATCTCGTGGGCTCCAGTCAATTGTCTTCCCATTACACCAAGAATATCTAAGGACTATATCCACTTTTCACTATCTCTAGGTGGAAATTTTATTACTTTTCTTTTATACGACCTGTAGAAGAAACAAAATTATAAAAGGAAAAAATTACACAATTTTAACCTCCCATAACTTTTAACCCTAAACTTACAATCTTAATATTTGCTTATTCTATCAGCTCATGCACACATTCTGTGCTACAAACCTGTGTAAAGTTTACTTCATTAACATCTGCCTTACATAGGTATCACTATGATGTTATTACTTGGTGAAGGATCTGTGGATTTGCTTATGTAAAGATTTTATTCTTAAAGTTTAAAACTGCTAATCCCATGATACTACTCAAGGTATTAAACAGAATTCCTTCACTAGTAGAACCTTGTGGAGTTGTTGGGTGTTTTTCCACTGTTGTTGATGATATATGTGGAAATGGGAATCTTTTTTCCCCAGGCAATATACAGTCTTAGATTTGCTTTTATTAAGGATTTCTGAGCCACAGAGAAAAAAAAAAAATACACACAATGGTTATACACAAGGGAAACTTTTTTAAAAATTTAGTATGGAGGAAGGACGTTTGGAGAAACATATTCTGGTCCATTCATCTCTCACTTTCATTGAGAATAACAATTAAAACACAAGTATAAAAATAAGTCAGATTTGTGCTATGGGCAGTTAAAGGAGGCCAAAGAAAAAGAAATAATTGCACTGGTGTTTCTCTAATGAGGAGAAGTTTTCAGGAAAGTGTTCATCAATGGGAAAATGCCAGCCACACTTTCTATTCAGTCTGAGCCACAGATATTAGATATTAGAGTTATTATCTGTGGCCACTGCCTTCTGAAATACATCACGGTGCTCTAGCAATTACGAACAGGTACTTCCTATACTGAAAGTTATTCCCAGGACCAGATGGCTTCACTGGCGAATTCTACCAAACATTTAAAAAAGAATTAATGCCAATCCTCCTTAACTCTTCCAAAAAACTGAGGAAGAGGAAACACTTCCAAACTCATTTTATGAAGCCAGCATTACTCTGATACCAAAGCCAGATAAGGACACGATGAGAAAAGAAAACTATAGACCAATATCCTCAATGAATACAGAGGCAAAAATTCTCAACAGAATATCAGCAAACCAAATTCAAGCAAATTCTATTGGTCTATAGAAAACTATAAATCAATATCCTCAATGAATACGGAGGCAAACATTCTCAACAGAATATTAGCAAACCAAATTCAATATTAGCAAACCAAATTCAAATACAACATGACCAAGTGGGATTTATCCTTGGGATGCCAGGGTGGTTCAACATGTACAAATCAATAAATGTGATACACCACATCAATAGAATAAAAGACAAAAATCATACGATCATCTCGATAGATGAAGATAAGCATTTGACAAAATACGACATCCTTTCATGATAAGAACCCTCAACAAATTGAAGGAACATACCTCAGCATGATAAAGGCCATATACGACAACAGCTAACGTTATACTCAACAGTGAAAAACTGAAAGCTTCTCTTCTTGAACAGCAGCAAGACAAGAATGCCCACACTCTCATCACCTTTATTCAGCATAATACTGGAAGTCCTAGCTAGAGTAATTAGGCAAAACAAAGAAATAAAAGGCATCCAAATTGGAAAGGAATACGCAAAATTGTCTTTATTTGCAAATGGTATGATCTTAAATATAGAAAACCCTAAAGACTCAACCGAAAAACTATTGGAAACTAATCAATGAATTCACTAAAGTTGCAGGATATAAGATCAACATACAAAAATCAGTTGTGCCTCTATACATTAACAATAAAACATCTGAAAAAGAAACAAAATTATCCTATTCACATTGGCATCAAAAACAATAAAGCACTTAGGAATAAATTTAACCAAGTGAAAGATCTGTACAATGAAAACTACCAGACTTTAATGAAAGAAATTGAAGAAAACACAAACAAATGGAAAGATATCCTACATTTATGGATCAGAAGATTAATACTGTTAAAATATCCATACTACCCAAAGCCATCTACAGATTCAACACAATCCATGTCAAAATTCCAATGGCGTTTTTCACAGAACTAGAAAGAAGAATCCTAAAATTTGTATGGAAACACAAAAGACCAAAAATAGCCAAAGCAATCATGAGAAAGAAGAACAAAGCCAGAGGCATCACACTTCCTGATTTCAAACTATACTATTGATACAAAACTATAGTAATTAAAACAGTATAAAAACAGACACATAGACCAGTGGAACAGAATAGAGAGCTCAGAAATAAACCCCTGCATTTACAGTCAACTATTAGGTGACAAGGGAGCCAAGAACACTCAATGGGGGAGAGGATAATCTCTTCAACAAATCCTGTTGAGAAAACTGGATAACCACAGTGAAAAAATGAAATTGAACCCTTATCTTACACCACTCACAAAAATGAACTCGAAATGGATTTAAAAGACTTAAACATAAGGCCCGATACTGCAAAACCCTAGAAGAAAACACAGGAAGGAAGCTCCTTGATATTGGTCTTGGCAATGATCTTTTTAGATGACACCAAAAGCACAAGCAACAAAAGCAAAAATCAACAAGTGGGACGACATCAAACTAAAAAGCTCCTGCATAGCAAAAGAAGCAATAAAAATAAATAAATAAAAAGGCAACCTACCAAATGCGAGAAAATATTTGCAAACCGTTAAGTCAGATAGGGGGTTAATATCCAAAATGTTAAGTAAATATATATAAAGAACTCATACAATTCAATGACAACAACAACAACCCAATTAGAAAATGGGGAGAGGAACTAAACAGACAGTTTTCCAAAGAAGACATCCAAATGACCAACATGTACATGAAACGATGCTAAACATTACTAATCATCAGGGAAATGCAAATCAAAACCACAATGAGATATTACCTCGCATCTGCTGGAATGACTATTATCAAGAAGACAAGGGATAAGGGTTGGCAAGGATGTGGAAAGAAGGGAATCCTTGTGCACTGTCGGTGGGAATGAAAATTGGTTCAGCCACTATGGAAAACAGTATTAAGGTTCCTCAAAAAATTAAAAATAGAACTACCAGACCATCCAGCAATTCCACTCCCGGGTATATAACCGAAAGAAGTAAAAACAGGATACTGAAGAGATATATGCATTCCCACATTCACTGCAGCTTTATTTACAATAACCAAGATATGAAAACAATGTAAGTGACCACTAACAGATGAATGGATAAAGATGATGTGGTACACATATACTACAATGGAATATTATTCAGCCATGACAAAGAAGGAAATCCTGCCATTTGCAACAACATGGATAAACCTTGAAGGCATTATCCTAAGTGAGTTAAGTCAGACAAAGAAGGACTAATGCATGGTACTTATATGCGGAATCTGAAAAAGCCAAACTTGTAAAAACAGCGAGTTGAAGGGTAGTTACCAGGGGCTGGGAGATGGGGGTGGGGGCAGGGAGTTGGGAAGACGGTGTTTAACGGTACAAACTTGCAACCAGTAGTTAAATAAGTCCTAGAAATCTAATGCACAGCACAGTGATTAAACACTACAATACTGCATCACATACTTCAGAGTTGCTAAGACACTATATCTTAATTCCCACCAGAAAAAGAAATGATAACTATGTGACGTGATAGAGGTGTTAGCTAAGGCTACTGTGATAATCCTATCACAATATATAAATATATCAAATCAACAGACTGTACAACTTAAACTTACACAATGCTATGTCAATTATATCTAAATAAAAATAGTGTCAGCTTTTAGCTTTAAACTAGAAATGTATTTCTAAATTAATGACTTTCAGGAAAAAACAAGGTATTTATTACACATACATAATATTTTCAAGTCTGATCCATCAAAATGCCATTATATTTACTTTGGAACTTCCTATGACTCTTGAAACAGTGCTTTTTGAGGGGTAACAGTCACCTTAATCCAAAACACCTGAGGGTGGCTACATCTGAGGAAAGCACTATATTATTGTAGACCTTAAAAAAGAATCATCATCTAGTGTTTTTATAAAGGGAATCATAAAATTATCTCTAACTCAGTGGAAAAAATCCTGAAGGAATAAATTAACTACTTTTCACAGTTCTTTAAATGCTTTTAGGAAATTTTAAGAGATCAACAAGCTAAATACATGATCACAGCTACTAACCAAAGGGATATTTATTTTCTATGATGCAACACTCTGGCCACAATATACAACTTCACAAAAAAGGGGACTGAAAGCCAGAAAGACCTAAGCTCAGCTCCTGGTCTAGCCTAACTTACAGGTCAAGGTCTCCCAGACCTCAGTTTCTTTACTTGTGGAATTAATGAAGTTACTCATTCAATGTTGGCTGAATGCCTACTATGTGCCAAACACTGTGTAAGCAGTGGAAGTTTGCTATTTGTTATTTGTTTCGAGTAAATAAAAACATGGTCCTTGCCCTTGCAAAACTCCTAATCTTGTCAAGAGACAAAGAAACACAACATAACTAGGATGAACACTGTTATGTGGGGGCAAACCAGAAAAGGCTGCAGAGAAGACAAACAGTTTAGCTGAGACTCGAAGAATGAATATGAGTTGCTTAGATGGGGACTATGGTTATTCCTTGAGGAAGAACAGACTATGCAAAGACAGGAAGACAGCAAAGAAGAAGAAGAGAGAGGTTTAATGCAGATGATGCACAGACAGAGCATCAAGGAGATAAACTTCAAGCCTTATTGCCACACTAGGGAATTTGCCCTTCCACCTTTAAGGAAAGGTTAGGTTCCTTCAACACTAAGATTCAGGAAACTGGCTGTATGCCCAACCAGATGAATCCAATTTGTCCACCATTTCATCTAAAGCTGTTAGTCTTTTAAAGCAAAAAAGCTCTGATGCTGACATTATGAAATCTAAAAGAACTCGCTTAACTGATAAATTCATCAGTTAAACTAAAAATTTAGGACTAGCAGTAGATTTCTATTGTTTCGATTACAGTAGTAAAATATTCCAAAAGCAAGATATATGACAAATGATATACTTCTGTTCTTTATCAAATACAAACCCTGTAAACACACACGTGTGAAAATTATAAATAGGTATTAAATTTACATGCCCCCCAAAACAGTTTTTCATACTTTGTTCAAATTAAGCTTTACTCTCTTCACTCTGAATATCAATTAACTATAGAAGTACCTAAAGAGAATATAAAGTCCCATTTACCTGTGTTCTGCAGGTACAGGGGGCGGCCAAACAGCAGGATCTCTAAATGGTTCATCTTGACAGGACACAGGGAAATCTGGGGGCTTGTCGATTTTAAAACTTTCCAAAGTGCTGACAATACTTTTAACCTGTTCGTATTCTTCCAATAATTCCTGCCGAACCTTAAAAAAATAGCCTTTATGCTACAAAATATTTATATAAATTGCAAATAACAAATTGCTATAGAATGCTAGTTTTCTTAATGTCTTTCAAAGTATGCAAAATGAGTAATTAAAACATAGTTAATAAAAACAACTATTTAAAGTTACATAGGAGGCCAGGAATTGGTTTGAAGACATACGTGTAATATATATCTTTTCTTAGTGCAAGTCGTTATATATCTTTCATGAAGAAATCTTTCTACCAAAGAATGTGATGACCATTAAGACAATTTAAAACAAGCAACTAAGTTAGTAAGAAGTTAACCATTCCCAGAAATCTATAATGTTATGCTAAATACTTTTAATATACTTGTAAATAGCTTCCTCAAAAATTGTCAGCCAAAATGCTGATAGGAAATCAGCATTTCCTATCCCCAATATCACAAAATACGAAATGCCTGTCGTGAGCATCTGAAAGCCTGAAGTGGTGTAATATTGATACTAAGACTTACCCATTTCCAATTTAAATTCTGCCTCACCAAAGTCTGAATTCTTTTCGCCTTGTTTAAAATCTTTCAAGTCCTGGCTAAAGTTTATTTTGAGCTCAAAGGCAAGATTTTTCCCATATTTAAAAAGCTTCACTGAGCACCAACTATGTGGAAATTCTCATGTTTTCAAACTTTGAGCCCAAACTAATTTTCAAAGACAAGCAGATAATAGATTGAAAATTACATTTATAAATTAATTTTAACAATTTTAATTTTCTTAACCAGAAAGCACACTTTACTATAAAGCAGAGCATAAGAAACTTTCCCTTAAACTTTATCTCAAATAATATATAGAAAGGAACATATAAAGGAGTCACAGAACCAAAGAAAAATCTAAATTCAACTAATATATGCAATTATATGCTACACTTAGAGAAATGAAATTTCAGAACCTAATGGAAAGAAACATAGTAGAAGTACCAGAACAGAAATGGTCACTATTTAACACAATTAAGAACAGGTCAAAAATATTTCCATGCTAGATTAATAAACAACTCTTGCCTAGGGCTAGGATGCAGGATAGAACACAACTAAAAATTTCAACTTGAGTTAAAGCGAGTGTATTGTTCTCACTCAACATAATTTGGTTAACACTTAAGTTGGAAAATAAGCCAAATTTACCCTGAAAACTTAGTAAAACATCAATTTCTGACCAGTGGAAAACTTAAAAGAAACACTTGAAAGGCATTAGCACATAAATGAAACTTCAAAGAAATGCCTGACTTTGTACTTTTAATTTTAAAAGGATTTTAAGTTTTAAGAGTAAGTGGGGAAATTCTAATTCAAGTTTTTATTAACTGTAATATTATATAACCAAGTTGTATAGTCAAGAGACACAGCAAATATATTAGTGTTTTTTATTAGATTACTGACTCCTTTGTATTTGTAAGGAGTCTTTCAAAAGAAGAGGAAATCTTCTTAAGGGAAAAGTTTTATGAAATGCGTCAAAATTACATGTAAAATGAAAAGGGCAAGGGCAAGTAGAAATACCTTACTTCAAAAATTTGTAATCACACAATTAGTCAAATGATCAGGAAAAAGAATTAAAAGTAGATTCAATTTGAATTAAATATCTTCAAAATATGTCTCATAAAATATATTATCAAAAGTATATAAAATATTAACTGCGAAAGAAAATTATTCAGAGTACATTTTAAATATATTTCAGTATTCAGACAAATAAGAGCTATTTACAAAATCTCAAACTAATTTTCTAACTCTTATCTTTCAAGTATAACAGACCACTGCCCTCATTCACTGAATACTTGAACATGATCTTACCTGCTGCCATTTGCCTTTGACAGCTGGGTCTCTGATTGACTGGCAATGTCTCTGAATCTGCTGTATCACCCCCTGGTAATATACCATTGATGAGTCATAATTTCCAAGAAGTGCATATTCTCTTCCTTTCTTTGCATTGTCACAAATCTCAGCCAAATTCATCTTTTGGAGACCTAAACATAAAATATGACTTTTTATTAAGTTTTCAGTACTGACTTTAAAGCATTTCTTATTATGATTTAAAAGATCTGCTTAAAACTATTTTGAAAGTCAAAATGGTTCTCTCATTCTTTGAGGTTATCTGAATGCATCTTATAATACTGAACAAAATTCCCAATTTTGGAAATACAAAGGAGATCACAAAAGAACACACAAAGAGACAATAAGGAGACAAATTACACAGCTCTGAACTATCGATTTATGTTACAGGTACATAAATTAGACACTAGTTCTCCTTGCTCATTTATAATTACTACAAGCTGCAATAATAGTAAAGATGAACTTGCTTTATTTTAGTCAACTTATTCTTGACAATGTAAAAATAAATATATGAATATCTCACATTTTCCAATGACATCAATTAAAACTGCAGAAACTATTTCTCACTAAAACTATTTGGCCCCAAGAACAAAAAGTTAAGGAACTTTTTGACTTAAGGAACACATTTTAAAAGAACAGCCTATAGTTGTCCATGCATCATTTATATACATTTAATTGTTCCATACAATTTAAATCTAAGCAAAAACCTGTGAATTAAACTACCTGAGCTCTTTTTGCTCCTCATCTTGTAATCTTCTATGACCATGTCATTTGTAGCTTTTTGTCTGTGCAAATAACTATTGTTAATCTTTCCCCTTCTATAAGATGCTAGGAAAAAATATCATCTGAACCTCTGGTTTCCACCAAAGCCCTCCAGCCCAGTTAATTCTGGCTTTTCTTCCAGGCTTCTCTAAAGTCTCCCAAGATCATCCAAGGCTTCTAAGCAAAGTTGCTTTCCACCGAAAACTACAAAGAGTAGGAAGTCCAGAGATACAGGAGAATGACATCTTGGGAAAGAGTCCAAATTGACCTACTCTTATTTCCTGGAACAGTAAACCAATGAATACACTTGGTAGAGAAAAATCAAAATACTTCTCCATGCCCTCCTGAGGGAATTAAATTTTGACGTGGGTAGCTTGGCTCTTCCTCTCTACTTCTTATCTATTCTTAAGGGGCTCAAAAACTCTTCCTCAAAATTAACCGCCTCTAGTTCTAGTCATTTCAGCTGACTCCAGTACCTTTTTGAGAATAAAACTGTTTCCTTTATGTGTTTTGGCATATTATTTGCCCCTTCTCCAGGCGTAGGTTCCTTGAAGGCAGCATCTATGTTACTTGAGAATCACACTGCAGCAAATAGTACACTACTTTTACACAGTAAGAAATTTCAACATTCAGTAGATCTACCCACAGAAAATAGGACAACCACGGAAAGCCTCCTCTTCAAATTAGAACAATTCTTCAAATTAGTCATTGTGAGACAAAAGCATTAATTCTGCTAATATGTACAGGCACACAAATATGCAGACTGAAAATATCTCGATGTAAAGCAGGGGTCAGCAAACTTTTTTTGGAAAGGGCCAGAGAGTAAATATTTTTCGCTTTGAGGGGCAATGGGCAAAATCGAGGATATTATGTAAGTACTTATATAATGAGACCAAAATGTCCACAATTTTTATTGACAAAATTCAAAATATTATAGTAGTAATAGTTGAGTACAACTTTTTGCAAAACAGGTCTACTAATAAGAATGGAACTCTTCTGTGGGGGGATATTTCCTGTAGTTCGGATTCAAAGTTACTGTTCCCCATCATCAAAATCAATTGCAAATGTTCATATGTTAATGCTGCTCTTTAATAAGACTTATGTATTTCATGTTTAAAAGTGTCTTTTTACCCAGATAGGTACTGTCACATAATGATATCAAATCACAAGCATATGATTTCATCCAGCATAGTCACTGTTTGGAAAGCATTTAAAGATTCTATTCTTCTCTTGATATGTCTTTTAGCATGTCATTACATTGCATGTTAATCACTTCCAATTGAAGGGTAAGTGGAAGTATCTCAATTACACAGTTAAATGGATTTCATAATATGGAAATTTCCTTTGCACTTGCATCAAAGTAGTTTGAGTTCAAAAAAATATACTGAAAATCTGGGTGGGAATGGAGATCTCACTTCTTTGCTTTAACTTTTGACAGCAAGGAAAGCTATATAAAATAGCTTGGTATTACTTGTGATTCAAACATTAGTTGGCATTGAAATAACTTTTAGTTTTGCATATAAGCACTGTTTGGTCCTGTAATGTTCAGTTGATTCATAAAGAAACATTATCAAGTCTGCAGCCAAACTGATTTCCAAAGCCATTCAGTGTTCAGTAATAGTGGGTGAGAGCAGTTCCTCTCACTCAGAAAAATTTCAAATCAGCCCTTAGCTCAAACGATTACAATAGAACTTTACCACTACAAGCCACCAAACTGCTGTGTGGCAGGGGCAAGTCTATTTCTGACAAAAATTCATGGAACTGACAATGGCTAAGTCCTCAAGAGCAACACTCGAGTCTTAAGACACTAATGGTTCCTTACTACATGAGAGATTCAAATATTCTCTGCAAAACACCTGCTGATAAAAAAAAACAGTGAAGGGCTTCCCTGGTGGCACAGTGGTTAAGAATCCACCTGCCAATGCAGGGGACACGGGTTCGAGCCCTGGTCCGGGAAGATCTCACATGGCACAGAGCAACTAAGCCTGTGCACCACAACTAGTGAGCCTGCGCTCTAGAGCCCGCGAGCCACAACTACTGAGCCAGCATGCTGCAACTACTGAAGCCCGTGCACCTACAGCCCGTGCTCCGCAACAAGAGAAGCCACCGCAATGAGAAGCCCGTGCGCCGCAACGAAGAGTAGCCCCTGCTCACCGCAACTAGAGAAAGCCCACGCGCAGCAACGAAGACCCAACACAGCCAAAAGTAAATAAAATAAAAAATAAATAAATTTTTAAAAAACAGTGAAGAGCCAACAACTTTAGCCATGCTACATTTTCACAGCTTTGTAAATTTGTTCACCTAAGCCTTTTTCTGTTCTACACATATTTTTGGCCACCCCGAGTTTCAACACATCTTAACAGATTCTACTTCAGGTTGTACAGAATTCGTGTTTTCTCAACTTCTTATAAGTATTCCTGTCTGTAGCTATTCCACAAACACTATTCATTAAATGTAATTTTTCAGTAACTTCAAACTCAGCATTGACTTTTCAAATAAACACTTAAGCTGTTTTGGTAACATCTGTCAATTCATCAAGAGCCAAGGAAAACCACTCAAAATCATTTGCCTTGTTTTTTTTAATTGATTATTGATGTCCTCAACTCTTCTAGCAACTGTTCTCACCAGAAGGCTAATAGTCACAAGCAAGTTTATTTTCTCCAGACACATTTCTTTGGCTGCTACAATCAAACAAGATTTACTTAAATTACCATTGGTAAATGACTTCCTTGTTTGGCCAACAAATGAGACACTCAGAAACTTACTCTGGGTGCAGCCTGATTTTCATTTTTTAATTTTGTGAAGAAATTCTGCTTAAAAAGATATTCCTTTTTAAGTTTTCTAAGTTTTCTAACCACTGCTTTCCTATGAATTGGGAATACCATGACGAGTGATTAGTCTAGTAATGTCAGTGTAAATTGTATGTCTTTAGCACAGCTATAGTGTCATTGCATAATAATCACAATGCTTTGTCATTTAGTTCGATATTCTACACTCCACTGTGCTTTAAAAGTATAAATATGTCAAGTCCATTTTTCTCATCTTTTCTTGTTTTGACATGATGGGAATCCGCTGACAATAAATGAAGTAAAATGTCACAGTACAGTGATATGCAGGGCACCTGAAACACTGTGATTATAGTGCACACCAAGCAGCAATGCAAAGCAATGAGAACATCACAAAGTCTCTACTCCAACTACTGAACTCTGCACAAAAGTAGCTATAAACAATATGTAAACAAATGAGTGTGGTTGTGTTCCAATAAAACTTTATTTACAGACACTGATATCTGAATTTCACTTATTTTCATGTCACAGAACACTATTCTTCTTTTTTTTTTTTTTTTTTACTATTCTTCTTTTGACTTCTTTAACCATTAAAAAAAATGAAAATAACATTCTTAGTTCATGGGTCATACAAAAATAAGGAGCAGACTGAATTTGGCCCCCAGACTATAGTTTGCCAACTCCTGCTTTCAGCTTGTCTTAAGAATCTAGGAAAATAAACACATATTAACCCAAAAGAAGTAGAAGGAAGAACATAATAAGGTTAAGAGCAAAAATCAGTAAAATAGAACAGAAAAAAAAAAAAAAAAGATATTTCTATGTAGCCAAAAGCTGGTTCTTTGGAAAGATCATTAAAAATGATTAAACCTCTACTATTACTAACCAAAAAAGGGAGAGAGAAAACACAAATTACCAAAATCAGAAATGATGGAGGGGTTATCACTACGAACTTTAGAGCTATTAAAAGGCAAAAGAGGGCTTAATGAAATGGACAAATTCTATGAAAGTCACAACATACCAAAGCTATTTCTCAAGAAGAAACAGAGTAATTAATCTGAATAGTCCTCTGTCAATCAATGAAATTCAATTTGTAATTTAAAATCTTTCCACCAAAAACAACCCCCAAAAAACAAAACAAACAAAAAAAAACCCCAAAACACTCCAAATCCAAAAGGTTTCACAAGTGAATTCTCTCAGGTACTCAGGGAAAAAATAAACCAATTCCAAACAAACTCTCTCAGAAAAAGGAAGAGGTGGAAAAACCTCCAACTCACATTTTAAGGCCAGCTTTACCCTGATACCAAAACCAGACATTATAAGAAAAGAAATTTACCTACCAGTATCCCTCAGGAATACGGATACAAAAATATTTAAATTTTAGCTAATCAAATTCAGTATATAAAAAGGATAACACATTATGACCAAGTGGGGTTTATACCAAAAATTCAAGGTGGTTTCTATTAAAAAACCAATCAATATAATTTTAAGAGACCAGAAATGAAACATATGATCATCTGAATAGATGCAGAAAAAGTACTGGACAAAATTCAACACCATTAATGGTAAGAACTCTCAGCAAACTGACAATAGAATTTCCTCAACCTAGTAAAGAGGCTCTATGAAATACCTGCAGCTAACGTCACATTTACTGTGAAAAAACTGAATGCTCTCTCCCAAGATCAAGAAAGAACAAGGCCAGTATATTTCCTCTCACCCCTTCTATTCAACGTTAGAACTAGAGGTTCTAACCAGTGCAACTAGGCAAGAAAAAAATAAGAGGGATAAAGATTAGAAAAGAAGAAGTAAAACTGCTTTTATTCACATACAACATAATTGTTAATGGAGAAAATCCTAGGGAATCTATAATAACTACTAGAACTAATAAGTGAGTTTTGTAAAGCTTCAGGATACAAGGTCAATATTCAAAAATCAATTGTATTTCTATATATTAACAATAAACAATTGAAAACTAAAATCAAAACAATGAAATCATTCAAAAATATTAAATATTTAAGGGATAAATTTAACAACTCATATGCAAGATCTGGACACTGAGAAAGTAAAGATGACCTAAGTTAATGGAAATACATACGTGTATGTGTATGTGCACATGCATTTATGAATTGAAACTCTCAGTAATGGTAAGATGTCAATTCCGTGGAAAGTGATCCACAGACTCAATGAAATCCCAATCAAAATCCCAGCAGCCTTTCTTGTAAAAATCTACAAGCTGATTCTAAAACTTAGATGGAAATACAAAGGACATAAAATAGTCAAAACAGTTTCAAAAAATAGTGAAGTAGGACAACTTATATTGATTCCAAGATTTATTATAAAATTACAGGAATCAAGACAGTGTGGGATTGGCATAAAGATAGACACACAGACCAATGGAACAAATTACAGAGTCCAGAAAGATCCATACATATATGGCAAATTAATTTTTGACAAAGTTGTCAAGGCAAGTCAATGAAAAAAAAACCTTTTTCCAAAAAAGGGTGCTGAAACAACTAGATATCCATATGGGGGGGGGGGGAAACTGAATCTCAACTCTTACCTCACATCATAAAAATTAACTCAAAATGAATGACTGACCTAAATATAAGAGTTAAAACTACAAAACTTCCAGAAGACAACCCAACAACCTAAGATTGTTGAGGTTTTTTGCACTGGTCCTCCAAACTCCAGTTCCCACAGGGCAACACATAATGGGCCAAGTGATATCAGCATATGCAGGAGACTGCATTACAGGAGAAGAATCCTAAGTTTAGGGAACCCAAATCTATTATATTGAACACCATGCATGCCTACCCTTTGTTCCAAATGAAGATATCTTTCTTTCAAGGCTGTAAGGAAGCCTAACCTTTGCTCTGGAGGAAGACACTCCATCTACCCTCCAAGGCTGTTCAACTTGGTATCTCAATTCATCTTGGGGAGTCCCTTTGTCTCTTCTATTTTGAATCATTTTTTTTTGTCTATCACGTGCCTTTCTTTCTGGTTTTACTCCCTTACCTTTACGGAAGACATTTTCCATAGATGGGGGGTAAAGTTTCTGAGATCATGCATGTCTGAAAACTCCTTTATTCTACCCTTATACTTCAGTAATAGTTTGGCTGGCTATTGAATCCTCACTTGCAAATAATTTTCCTTCAAAAATTTAAAGGCATGGCTCTATTACCTTCTAAGTTTCAAGATTAAGTTGAGGAAACGGAAGTCATTCAAATTCCTGATTCCTTATATATCATCTGTCTTTTCCCCTTTCTGAAAATTTGTAGGATTTTTTTTGACAAAGTTTTCTAAAACTGTTGATGATATGCTTTGATATGGGTCTATCTGGGATTCTTTCAATCTAGAAATTAATATCTTTCAATTTTAGGAAAACTGCTCAATTAGTTCATTGATGATTTCTTTCCATTTTTTCTCTCTTTCTAAAACACCGTTTATTTAGCTATTGGACTTTCTAGGTTGGTCCTCTAATTTTCTTATCTTTTCTCTCCTATTTTCCATCTCTTTGTCCTTATGCTCTACTTTTTCGAGATTTTCTCAACTTTATATTCTAACCCTTCTCTAGAGTATTTTCCTCCTTTTGCATTTTATTATTGAAGTATATAACGTAGAGGTCCACAAGTCTTCAGTGAATTTTAACATTGGTTACACCCAGGTAACACCCACATCAAGATACGGAACATTTCCATACCCCATCGGATCCAGGTCTCCTCACAGTTAGTACTTCTCCTCTAGGGCAATTACTATTCTGACTTCCGTTACCATTGAGTTGTGCCTGTTTTTTTAAAATAACCTTTATTGAGGTATAATTTTTATGCAATGAAATTCACTAATTTTAAGAGTACAATTTGATTTCTTTTGAAAAATGTATACAACTGCATACATTCTTCTGTTCACTAATCACTAAAGATTTGTCTTTTCTGGAATGTGACATAAATAGAATGATACAGTATATATTCTGGTGTCTGACTTCTTTCATTTAGAATAATACTTTTGGGATTCAACCATGCTGTTCATATATCAGTAATTTAACGCTTTTATTGCTGAGTAGTATTTCATTATATGGATATATCAAATTTGTTTATTCATTCACCAGTTCTCCATATGGCACTTCACAGAAATAAACACAAAAGTACAGGATACATCCTTGACCAAGGCTTCACAGTATTTCCACTGAGGTTACATCCAAAATTTCAAGGTACAAGAAATATAATCCATCATGAGGGTGAGTCAAAGGCTACAACATATAGCTGAATCAGTGCTACTATCAAAAGCGCTTGATAATCTAATAGTTACTATAAAATAAGTACATCTAAAAACATAGGGTCATTTAAAAATGAATAGGCACATGTGAAAAAGAATCAAAAAGAACGTCTAGCATTAAAAAATATAGTCACTGAAATGAAAAACTCAATGGACTGAAAAAATAGCAGATTAGGCACAGATGAAAGGGGAATCAAGAAACCAGAACACAGAGCTATAGCAACTGCCCAGAATGCAGCATATAGAGATAGAATAAGTAAGCAAAGATAAGAAATGCAGAGAGCAGAAAGATACGATCCATCATATGTCTATTATGAATTTTAGAAGGAAAAAAGGAGAGAGCAATATCCAATATATAATGGCTAAAAAATTTCCAAAATCTATAGAAGACAGTAATTCTCTGCTTCAAAATAAATAAAAATAAATCCACATCTAGAGACAGTGTAGTAAAACTGAAGAAACTAAAAGCAATAGAGAGAAATGATATATTATCAACAAAGGAAAAATAATATATTGACAGCTAGCTTTTCAAAAAGAACGCTGGAAGCCTGGAGGCAGCAGAACAGTACCTTGCGTGTGCTGGGGGTGGGAGCTGCCAACCTAGAATCGCATACCAAGCTAAACTCTTCAAGCGTGAAGGCAACAGAAAAATTTCAGACAGAAAAACCTGGGTAGGGATCCAGGCACCACAAATTTTCTGTTGTGACCTCAGGCAAATCATGTAATTTCTCACTTCTACATCTGTAAAAGAGGGAGAATAATATTTCTCACCATAAGGTTATGGTAAAAATTAAGTGTGATAATACATTAGCATCATTCCTAGCGTATGATGACACTGAACCAACGTAAACTATTTTACTCCACACTCAACATTAAAACAGAGGTTTGGAGCAGCTAATTTTTCCTCAAAAATAACAGTAAATCACCGGATCCAGTTTTCATTATAAATTCCTAGAAGCTATACCACAACTTTAATTACTTTTAACCATAATCTTGAAGTATGAGAGGGTTTTTAAAAATCTCCTTTAGTTTAAATTAGAAGAGTTTCTAGGACTTTTAAACGGTCAGGTTACATGTAAAGGAGGCATGAAATATTCTGGCAATGTCGCACACTTGACAATACTTCTCTTACTGAGGTATAATTTTATCATGTATTCAAAAATGAATCAGCATCTTCTTGCAACATTTACTACTGAACTGATCCAGTCATGCTGCCCTATACAGAACGATCCAAGTAATATCTTCAAGGAGAGTTCTGTTCTCAGAATGAAAAGAAGAGCTCAGTTCAAGTTCATGCTCAGACCAAGAAGAAAAAAATATTGCTTCACTTGGTTCTAGATAATTATGACTTGTCTCCTTCATGACTCAGATCTAAACATAACAAATAAACCCCTGGTTCCAAGCTCTCCCTCCAGCTGCACCTCCAACCACACCCTTCCCCCCACCATCCTGCACAAAACACACGCACACACGCGCACACACAGCTTTCTCCTCCAACATACCTGGATTTTTATCTTATACCAAGACTAAGACATACATTTGGGAAAACTAATAACTAGTTTATTTTCAAAACCCAAAATTGCTTAGGATGTCACTAATAATTCTTTTTTAAATTAAAACATGGTATTTATAATTCTTTTGTCTCCACAGTAATGGTTTTTAAATAGGAAAGAAAACATTGTTTTCAAACTAATTTTTAATGTGAGTGATATCTATCCAATTCAGTTATAATACATGTGAGGCTTAAGAAAAAAGTCTGCGTTAAACTATTTTTATTCTTACACTTCTGTATTTCTCTCACATTGCTCCTTTTCCTTCCATGAGCTGTAAATTCCTGAAAGTAGATATTTATTCTAGAAACACTGAAGCAGCCTCAACTATAGCAATGTGAACAAAATAACAGTAGTTAGAACAGTGGTAGCAAAACAACAAATTGAGTTTAATTTTCAGCATTTTGTACCACACTGAATTCAACCAATGTCCAGGCTCCACATATTTTTTTAATGTTTATCCAAATCACCAAATTCCAGTTTATTTCATGCAATGACTGCTATAAATACAAGCAATCAAACATATAACCACAACTTCTCAAATGACTGCAACTTGAAGTGTGTTTTAATAGCAATAAATTAACCTACTATGTGAATACTAGTCACCAAAATAGTTAACTTTGAAAGTCATGATACCTCCCATCTCTTTATGTGGGGTTCTATTCTCAAGGACTGTAGCTTGCCATGAACAATGGAGAGTATGACTTAATCATATTCCCAGAGATAAGAGGAAAATAACTGTAGCAACGAAGCTTTTTCATTTGTTTCCTCACCTGAGCTCACTTCACAAATACTTGAAAAACAGAAAAACAACTGTCTGTGCAACATGAGAGAATCTAGATAGAGAATTCGAACAGCTTAAATGTTTCTCAGAAGTAACCATTACAATAATTTCTGCCCATGTACTAAATTCCACTGGCATCGTTAAAACATTAAAAAAGATAGAAAATGTTTATCATCCACCACTGTCTCAAAATGGCAGCTTAAATTATAAATTTTATCTTAAGTGTATAAATACTCTTTTAGCATGAAAATAATAGTAAGAACATTTACTGAATGCTTACTCCACATCAAGCAATGTGATAAAAATGGCTTTCTAGACATCTAGTGGAGATTAAACAACGCACCTTGGAAAATTACTGCATTTTTTTTAAACTATTCTCAATCTACACCTTAAATTTATCTAGCAACTGCCTGTATATGCCTGACTTTTACTAGGTATTTTAAGGCATAGTTTCACTAGGTCTACCATTTGTATTACGATTATCGAGGAGAGAAAATGTTTAAAATAATGCTGAGTACATTAAAATATATACATATTTTCATTTACAAGTAGATGCTCAAATATTATTGAAATCATAATATGGATCAGTCCAAAAATGAGATGAGTCAGAGAATCAAAGAATTTTGGAGCTATTGGGATCTCAAATCTTGTATTGGAACTCCGTTTCTTTGAAGACTAAACTAAGGCAAAGACATTGTTACTATTAACAGTCTATAAAATAACATTTTACAGCACTTAAGGAAGCTTCATTTAAAAGAATAATCGATGAATCTTTTTATATAGATCAAATTATCATTTTGTAATGTAACTACTACCTGATCTACCTGCTTAATATGGTCAAGTAAAGTCACAGAACGTGGCCTTTTGTCAAAGAGAACTGACAATCCTGCCATGTTGTTGGTAAGGAAGGGGGAGAAGGGGAAGAGAAAGGCCTTCAGTTATCGAGCACTTCAGGTTCACCTCCGTTAAACTGTCTAATTTTCCCAAAAATCTTATAGATAGTATTAACATCTTTTTTGAGTGGGGCGCAGGTTGGGAAACATGCGCACATGGAAAATAAGCTGTAGTTCCTGAAGTGGACAACAGATCTATCTGACCCCTCCCACTGCACCACACTCAGGAAATGATCCTTGGAGAAATGTTCTCTGTAAAAGAATATCACTGTACATGTTGAGAAAATAAAGTATTGATCCAAAAGATCTGTAAGGGCCTTTCTAGTTTTAGTGTGATATTTACACAAATAGACAGCAATTATCAGTTTAAATGAATAAATCTAAAGTTATTGAGGAATGGTCCAATCATAAGTTCTTGGCCTGAATTCTCTTCTCTTCAGGAACACATTAGCATATTGGTTTCCTCAATATTTTAAGCTTCCCCTTAGTAAACCAATCAAATTTTAAGGAAAAAAAAAATTACACCGTCTGGTGTTTTGCTGTCATCTAATCAACGAAACAATTCTTACTTGTCCTAGCTCAGGTCCCCTTCCATAGTGGCTATTTCAAATCTCCACTATTCTCCTTTCCTAACCCCAATCTCATCTCTCATCAATTGACCTTTACTTCTATCCACCTCTTAGGGGCCATAAGCTTTGAACTCTCACCTTTTACCACCCAACCTATAAATACCTGTATCTATTCGCATCTCTTCCTTTTTTAGAGCTTCTCCCCTCCTATCAACACTAGCATGCTGCCTAGTAACACAGCTAGCACTTAGCTGCTGCTTATGAAACGTACCAAATTCATTCTAGCCTAATTCTTCCACCCTGCTCGCCCCATCCTTCCCTACTTTCTCAGGGACCTCGATCAGCTCTCTCCTCGCTCCTCGTTGCCTACATCGTCACACATTTCCTCTTTATTGGCTCTTTCCTTAATAGCTTGTCATCAATCTTTTAAAAAAAACAACCTACAAACCTCTTTTAGTTTGCCTCAACTCTTTTTCTTCACAGTCAAGCTTCTTTAAAAAGAAGTGTGACTGGAAATTTTATGTTAAGGAAGTACTGTTGAATTTTTTAAGTAGGTAATACTACAGTTCTATTTTTTTTTTTTAAAGAATCCTTAACTTTCAAAGATACATATTGAAATAATTACAGATAAAAAGATATGATATCTGAGGCTAGCTTTAAAATAATCCATGGGACTTCCCTGGTGGTGCAGTGGTTAAGAATCCGCCTACCAATGCAGGGGACACCGTTCGATCCCTGGTCCGGGAAGATCCCACATGCCACAGAGCAACTAAGCCCATGCGCCACAACTACTGAGTCTGTGCTCTAGAGACTGCGAGCCACAACTACTGAGCCCACGAGCCACAACTACTGAAGCCCGTGCACCTAGAGCCCATGCTCCGCAACAAGAGAAGCCACCGCAATGAGAAGCCCACGCACCACAACGAAGAGTAGCCCCTGCTCAGTGCAACTAGAGAAAGCCCGCACGCAGCAACGAACACCCAACGCAGCCAAAAATAAAAATTAACTAATTAAAAAATAAATAAAATAATCCAACTGCGGGCAGAGATTATAGATGAAACAAAATTGGTCATGTGTTCATTCTCCAAGCTAGGTGATGGCTACATGGGGCTCATTATTCTGTTTTCTTTTGTATATGTATTAATACGGAAACTTTTTTCAAGTAGCCTATGCCCAGATTCCTCTTCTTCATTTTTGCAAAGTTTAGAAATGATGTGCAGTCACCAAATCCATTGGACACGTTTCAATCTTTGCCTTACTTGCCCTCTCCGAGGCACCTGGACCACTCCCTCCCTGCTTCCTACTTTCCTCTCCTTCGTCATTTGTTATGATGCTCTCTGCGGTTCTTCTCCTTGCTCTCTGCCTCCTGACCTCTCAGCCTCATCTGTGGGCTCCCACTTCCTTCCAAATACACCCCCCTCTCCCCAGAAACTCAACCCCCCTGTAAATACTGCTGTTTCCTAAGAGTTCCATAGCCAAACCTCTTCTTTTTTCATAGCTACACATTGCTCCTATGTGAGCTGGTCCATTCTCTCCTATAACTACTTATCTACACGTAAACCTCTACCTCTGAGCTCTGTCCTGAACTCTGGATACAAATGCCTCCTTACCTGAATATCCTACAGGAACCTTGAACAAATACTCAAAAGTAAACTGATTTATCTTTATCTTTTGCCCCGATAAAAAGCTGTTCCCCCTCATCTCAGTCAGTGGTTTCACTATCCCATCAGTCATCCTAGCCAGAAAACTAAGGATCATTTGTCTCAGGATTCCAAATCTTTCTAGCCCCCAACATCCAAACTCTTATTAAGTCATATCAATTTTACCTCTTAAATACTCCTGCAATCCATCTCTTTCCATAACTCCGACTGCTTACTTTAGGCTCTTTTCATTTCCTTACTGGACTTTTTTTTTTTTTTTTTTTCTCTAAAACTGGTTTTCCTATCACCACTCTCCTGGATCCATTCTCCACACTGGAGCCAGAGGTCTTTCTAAAATACAAACCCAATAAATGGCACTACTCCATCAGAAGTTCTTCAACAGTCATCCCATGTTGAGGAAAAATTCTAAACGCTTTGTCATGGTACCAAGTACTTCGAGATCTGGTCTCTCCCACTACATTGCAAGTATTCTGGGATTTAGTCATCAGAATGACCTAGGGTTCCGCAAACACAAAGCACTCCAATTTTTCCTTTGTTTTTGTCATGCCATTTGCCTAGAATGACTTTCCTCAGCCTCTCTCCAGTAAAAGCTTAAGCAACTTTCCTAACACAAGTCAAATGTCATATCATTCTGGAGGCTTCTCCTAATCTCCCTAGACAGAGTCAGGCTCTTTCTTCCAAAGGGTGTGGAAAACGGCATCAGTGGTTGAGATCCTGACTTAGATGAGTTAGACCCACTTGGGATGAAATCCCAGGTTCACACCTTATCAGCTATGACTTTGGGCAAGGTCTCTAAGGCTGCTTCCTCATCTCTAGATAACAGCAGCGACTTCACAGGATTGCTGTGAGGATTAAATAAGGGGTTGCATGCAAAATACGCCAAAGAGTACCTCCCACAGAGTAAGTATTCAATACACGTCACTGTGATATTACCACGTACTCCCACTCGCGGCTCACAGCAACTTGCACCTCTCTCCCACACTACTGTGATGACACGAATGTGTGCCCACGCAGGACACAGACTATATTCTATCATCTCTTAATTCCCACCACCTGGCATATATTGCCTGGCACATAACAGGTCCTTAACAAATCTTGAATGAATAAATAAGATATTTCAAATCCTTATACTGTATACCATAAGGTCTTGATTTTTTTCTAGTGGTCTTACTAAACCTACTTTTTATCTCCTCCTATGAAACTGCTACTTTAAGTATAGTTTACAGAGACCAACTTCATTTAATGGAAATAAAAGGAATTTTATAGTGGCCTTATGTTGTTTTCTTGTTTTAAAACATACACAAAATAAGCCCACAATACATCAATAATTTTCCAACATACCACTGTAAAATGCCAAATTTCTAAGATGGTATTCTACCTGTCGAAAAATGTTAAAGGGTAGACAAGGCAGGTTTTCTAAATCTGTGTCAGCTTCCTTACCGCCAGGGCCTGAGCAAACTTCAGGTGCTAAGGTGTATTCCAGAGCATTAAAAAAAAGAAAGAAAGAACATGGCGCTTTTCATTCTGAAAAATGGTCCTGAGAAATTCTGAAAAATGTTATAAAAAAGAAAATAATTATTACTACCCACTGCTAAAAAAAAATGAAATAAAAAGACAAGTCTGTATTTCAAAAACATTAGTTATTTAAAGTTGAACTAAGGTTTCAAATAGAATCAAAATATGTGTAGGCAGTGTTCAGGCTAGTAGGCGGGGGTGGATCTTGACCCTCAATAAATAAAATGCAAAATGCAAAACGGTAAAAATATCAGATACTACCATATAACAGCATGGTATCTTTTCTCTACTTCTACACTTAACCTTTAAACATTAATGCCCTTTGAGTAATTATTAATCAATGGGTTTAATTAATGCAAACGCCTCCTAACTACTTCAGAACAAATCTGATCAAATACCTAGAAATAAAGGAGGGAATCAGGGAAAAGGAGAAACGCCTGTTAAAATATAGTTTTTCGGGTCTCCCATCAAACGTGTGCCATACATACGGTTCTGCACCGAGAGGCAGCAACCTGTGGGGGAGAGGCGCCGAAGGCCCGAGGCCCTGCAGCCTGGGCGGCCGCTCCTCCCAGAGACTACGCGGGGCGGTGGCCGGGCCGGGGTGGGGCCAGTGCTGCAACCGGGGCGGGCCAAATGGCGGGGCGGAAAGCCCGAGTCTCACCTCCACTTCCCCTTCCCAGCGCTCAGAACCCAATTCCGCGACCACCCCAGAGCCCCCCTCAACACAAAGAGAAAGATTGTCTCTCCCCGCTCGGCTCAGTTTATCGGTCTTTCCCAGCTGTCGGGGACGCCGGGCTTTGTAGTTCTCCCGTCCAGGCCGCCCCGCCAAGGCCGCGAGCCCAAGGAGCCGCTGAACTACAATCCCCATCATGCCATGCGCGCCCGCGGCTCTCCCCGTCCCGCACGGCACGCACTGCCGCCCCCGCCGCGCACGGCCCCCGCCGCGCACGGCCCCCGCCTCTCCCGCGGCGGGAGCAGGGGTGGGGCTGTCAAGCCGGATACCCCACCACCGGCTCTGTAGCTGGCGCCCGTCTCCTTCGGATCATTACCTAGGTGCCGCAGGTCGACCGACCGTTTTGCTGCGGTCCAGGTGGGGTTGGGGTGGGGCATAGGCCGCCGCCGCCGCCGCCGCGGAGTCCGTTAGTTCGCGACGTGCGTGTAGAGGCGGCGGCGGCGGCGGCGTACGGTTGCCATGGCAGCCGTGGGCCTGTAGGGCGTGGGGCTCGAAGTCAGCTCTGGGGAGGAGCCTGGGAACCCACCCAGATGCCGAGGCAGGGAGGCACTAGGGTGCGCCTAGGAGCGGAGGGAGACGGTGGCATTGAGTACGAGGGGTGACGAATTGAACTCCAGTGCTGCCGATGAGCCCTGCGCGGCAGCGTCCAATCCCCGTGGCAGGACGCGTGTCCGTTCTCTCGGCGAGCGCGTCGAGCCTGCTCTATTCTGAGAGGATGCCTGTGGCGTCAGAGGAAGGAGCGGCACCAGGCTCCTTAAAGGTCGATGGTCCAGCCCTTCCCTCGCCGCCTATCCCGGCATCCCCGCGGGCTCTGCCTCGAGGCATGTTTGGAACCTAAGCCACCTCTTTTGGGTTTTTTCACCAGTAAAACCGAATTTGCAACCTCTCACACCTCCTTTCTGCCGTTTTCTGTGTAGGATAGAAACGAATCATTTAGTAAAGTGTAATGCATGCGGCCTTTAGGATTATTCGGGAGGCTTGAGAATTTGTAAATGGCATTGATTTCACTTGAACATTGATCTATAATATTTCTTAAATAATCGTATGTGGGCTGGCCATGACCCGTCTCAGAGATGCCGTGAGTCTAAAACCCACTTCTTCGTTCACGCCCTGCCGCTACACTGGGCGGCTGATAACCAGGGGCAACTTAATTGGTCTGATGCTCAACGTTTCAATCTGCAAAATGGAGATAAGAGCCATTTCACAGTGCTCGTGAGAAATAAAAGCACTGATGCTGATGAAGCATTCTAAAACAAAGCCTGGCATTCAACAGTAACTTTAAAATATTAGTCCTTTGATCCATCGTGATAAGAGCCAGAAGGGTGGGCTCCTGGAGGTGAGGGTGTGGTTTGACTGAAGAGGGAATTTTTCTGTAGTGATAGAAAAGCTCTATATCTTGCTTAGATTTGGGTTCCAAGGGTATATGCGTTTGTCAAAACTCATTAAATGCTACACTTGAGATTTGTACATTTCACTGTAGGTAAATTTACCTCAAAAAAAGAACATTAAAATAGCAGCTATTATTATTAGAGCTGTAGACTCTAATTGAGACCACAGACATATTCTAGGTCCAATTTCCAGAATATGCAGGTGAGGAAAATGAGGCCTACAGATTTAAGTAAATGGAGGAGGAAGGAGGCATTACTGACCCTGTCATTTTCTAGTAATAAAAGCCTCTCGAGAATTTATGATTGAAAATAGCAAGCTGCTGTGTGTCATCAATTTTCAGTCGGGGTCACCTTGGCCATAGAGATTTTGTGGAAGGCCAGTGTTCTCTCCAAGACTGCATATTCCTTGGGGGCTTACAATTTCAGGGTCACTTCTGGCTCTGAGCTCTTGTTTTCTCTAAACAGACTGACTCACATCTCACCTCCTGCAACGCTTTTTTCTCCTGCTGACACACAATGTGGAAAGCAGACTCTTTTCTTTGGTTGTTCGTATAGCAGACTCTTCTGAAGGTTTGGAGCAACCAAAGGGTTCTGAATGAAAGATGCAAATAACCTAAAATTATAATTCCCTGCTCTTAAAAGTCTTTCAGTATCCCAGCGGCCTTGGTATCCACCGACCCCCATCCTCTTTAAGTATGAACCGCAGCTTCCCACTCTCCATCATCTCTGTGGTCCCATCCCTCCCCTCCTCTTTTCTCTCCTTATATAGCACTTTTACTTATCTCTGTCTCCGAATCTATACTTAGGGTCACCTTCCATTCCTAAATTGTTTATCAGAGTATTTTCCTACACACAAAAAAGTGCCTTGCCAAGAGAAACTGTAATGCCAGCTATTAAAATAATTGTCTTCACCCCAGAATATTTCTGCATATTCTATTTGATTCAGCCCACAGTATAGTTACTCAATAAGTAAGCAGCTTTTGCACATGACGTGTTTAGGCTACCTACAGAGTGGATTCAATTATGAAAACTATTTAGTATAAGTGAGGAAGCAGTTGATAGTAGCTAGAATCTGATGTCCAAGAGAAAGAAAAGAAACCAAAGTCTTCGTGATCACAGCTTATATTGTGCAGAAGAAATGACAGCATTCAAACAAAATCCAGAACAAAACCTGAGTATGAAGCAATCACAGAAGCAACACCCGGACCTGTCACCTCTAGCAATTTGGTCACAACTGTGCATATATTTTAAGGCTATAAATAGACTCTCCTTTACTCCTGGGGAAGATGATACTGATCAGCTCCCAGCTGAACACATGTTTAGTCAGGGTGACATGTTCACCTGATCCATTGATCCTTCACCTGGTTTCCTGTGTTCACAGTCACTTGCATTTGCAAAGCAGCTGGCTGGGGTCGCAGTGCAGCCTACAACCATGAAGAGGTCTCCAAACGCAAGGTCCCAACGCATAACCCTCCTTGTTTTCTGAAGTTGGGATCCCAGAGCCTCCATGCAGCGGGACAAGCCCCTTGAGGAGAGCGGATGACAGCAGCGAAAGGAAACAGCTGCTTTGCAGGAAGCTGAAGGAGGGCAGTCACGCACAGGAAGACCACGAGCCACTGAAGCACAGCCTTAAAAAACCTGGCGTGGCTCTGGACGGCTGGGAAGCTACGGGGACTGCCCGTGAACTTTAGTTGGGTGTTTTCACTGGATACTTTCTACCAGTTCAAGTGATAGTTAAACACACTGTGCAAATTCAAAAGATAGGGCTGAAAGTAATAACAGATTAATCTCCCGAGATAGACAATATGGTCAAGAGCCACCGCCCTCATTAAAGAGACTTCGCGGGAATTCCCTGGTGGTCCAGTGGTGAGGACTCATCGCTTTCACTGCTGTGGCCCGGGTTCTATCCCTGGTCAGGGAACTAAGATCCCACAAGCCACAGGACAGCCAAAAAAAAAAAGAGACTTGGCGCTTCTGGTTCAAAGCCAGAAGTTTTCCCTCAGTTCTCAGTCCCCTGGCCTTGGTCGCCTTTGACTTTACCGACCTCCCTCCTTTGTGCTCCGGGACCTTGGTTCTCTTCAAAGCAACGTCACTCCGTTCCTCACCAGCTCTCCTGCCTGCTCTTTAAACGTGGGAATGGTTCCCAGCGTTCAGTCCACAGACCCTGTCCATGTGCAAGGCTTCATCTCGGCCCCGGGCGACGCTCAGATCTCCCTCACTGGTTCTGGCCCCCAGGTTCCAGCGCCGCACCAAGCACGCAGGGGCTTGTAGTATTGCTCCTAATGTTCTCTTCACCTGGCATGCTCCCCCCTCCACTAAATTCTACCTGTTCCATCAAAACTAACTCAGGCCTTTACATGAAACCTTTCCAGATCATTCCTGCTCACAATCCTACTCTCCTGCCCTGTACTCACAATATTTCCCACCTATATCACCCACCTGACAACTAACCATACTGCCTCGTGACAGATCATGTATTGATTTCTCATCGGCTTTTGTCTTTTCTCCTCACTAGACTTCAAGCTCCTCTGATGTGCATTTCCGGGTATTCCCCAAAGCATCTTTATAATACCTTTTCTGTAAAAAGGACACAATAAATATTTTTGATTGGTGGTTCCTTAGCTTTTCTCCTTAGTGCAACCTCTCTCTGGCGGTCCTCCCCCTTCTGGTACTATACAGGACACTTGCAGCCTCTTAATACAGCCTGAATCCTGTGGAAAGGTGGGGCCGCCCATATGGATTCAGGGGAGAGGTACCTTGGGAGACAGTTCCCTTAAGACTTTTGGTATGGAAGGAGTTCAGGAGATAAGTGGCACTGAGTCCAATGTGCAAAGTCACCATTACCCTTGAAGGTGTCCTAGAGCAGAATTTAGCAGGTCCCATCAGCTTTTTAATATGTAAAATGTGCTAGGCTAAGGTAGAGTCGGGTAAGACGAAATAGAATAGAAAGCGATTGAAAATTAAATGCAGACTGTATCTCATATTCCAGCAAAGCGTTGTGAGGCAGTTACTGAGCTACAGTCTTTCAGCTTCAAACCTACCCTCTACTGCTTTGAGTTGCTGGTGCTAGAACTGCACAAACCACACTTCTCCTTTGTCATCTGGCTACTGGGGGCCCTGGAGGCAGAGCATGTGCTGGAGGAAAGGGAAGGGACTTGCTCCTTGCCAGCATCACCCCCCCCCCCGCCCCCACCGACGGCCCTCTAGCCTGGTAGCGGTGTTTCCTGTCTCCAGCTTCTTACTGCTCTTCCAGAACCAGCCTTACCCCCCCTCTTCTCCCTCTACCCCCAACTTACCAGCATCAGCCAGGCAGTGCCCCCTTCAGAAGTCGGGGCCCCAGCTCCATGGCGCCTCTCCTCAAAGCTGCTGGGTTCTGGGTGGTGGTCCAGTGGTCCCTGGTGGCCCAGTGGTTAGGACTCCGAGCTCTCACTGCCAAGGGCCTGGGTTCAGTCCCTGGTCAGGGAACTAAAATTCCACGAGCTGCGCAGCACGGCCAAAAAAAAAAAAAAAGCTGCTGGGTTCTGATATCCACAGCCTCCTCTCTGCTCTGATCTCCAGCTCCCAAGGCAGTAGCTGCTGCTTGCAGCTAATTTGTTCAGTCCTCCCACATCTGTTTAACCAACTCCCTACGTTAAATTCTCTCTGTTGAAACACACTCTGGTTTCTTTTTTCCTGACTGGTGGACCCTGACCAATATGGATCAGGAAGTAAAATATGTGAATGTCGGTGGAAAAGAGTCAAGAACACTACCTTAGAGGAGTCAGGGTTCTTAAATAAACAAGCAGGTGTCCTGCATGTCGAGGGACCAGTCCTGACAGGTGGAGGTGCTCTGCATTTCAGGTCTGCGAAGAGCAAAGACCCAGCTCCTCCACAGCAGCTGTCTCTGTTGGACCCCAGGCCTACTCTGGCCCCTGAGCCTCACTGCCAATGAGCCTGCAGTGTTCTCCCAGAGCTTGGCCTGAACCCCAAGCTTCGTCTGGAATCTGACCTCTCTCAGAATGTGGAAACTCAGCTTTTTCACTTGCTTCCCTTGTATTCCTCATTGGCAAGTGGGAGAAAGCAAATAGCTAATGATGCAAAAAGCCAAGAAGTGGTACCAGAGGCCTCATAAAGTGAACTGGAATTTGGTGAATGGAAGGGAAGGATTAAAAAGATTTTCAGGGCAGCAATTTTGTCTCTCTGATGCAGTCTTTTCTTAAAGGTAATGGAGGAGATAATAAGACAAGGAAATGAAGAAACTTGTACCTGTGTTTCTGTCTTATCCAGCCAAAATGAGGCTTTGCTCTGTTTTATTCACGAACTGTACTTCTGCTTCAGTGCTCCCATTAGAAGTGAGACTTTCTTTAAAGACCAGAACTATTTTAGACCAGCCTCACTTAATCACATATTCCTAATGAAAAGAACTGCTCCCCATTTTAGGGCTTCAGAATATTTCCTATGTGCACCAAAATAAACACAAAACCTCTTGGCAGTAGCCTATGGGGATTCTCCTTGCTTGTGATTCTGTATCTCTTTATGCTAATTTAGAAATATGAACAGAAAACTCAGGATTCAAGGTTGTTAAGTGGATTTGTAGCACTCTGGAGTGTTGTGGGTACATAACTCAATGAATGAACCCATAGTCCCCTGTGACAGCTGGAGTCATGGTATTTCTTTGAGCACTGCAGTAAGTCATCGTGAATACTCTGCAAGTTGCTAATATATTCGCAATGCTTCTTTCCCCTAAGTATTGTAGGCCCTTATATTTAGTAGAAGGATACATAACCAAATGTGCATTACTCGAAAATGTTGGCAAGAGTTACTTCGTTTGTGACAAGCAGAATATCTTCTAGCGAATTGAAAAGCACGTCACCTTCTGATTCAGCCACTGAAGCGTGTTACGATGTAGGTGGCGTGTCACAGAGGAAAAGCAGCTTGTGATCAGGTTTTCTATTCTTAGAAGGCAGTCTTGTGGCAAGCAACCCCAGCCATGAAACATTGCAGGTCTGAATGAAAAACGGAACAGTTCAGCTGGGATCCCTTTCCTCCTTCCCGTTGCAAGAAAATACAAGCCACGCTAGAGGGACCCTCCCGTTCCTGGAATACCTCTTTTTCCCCCCTGGTTTCCTGTGTCCTGTTCTACTGTGACTGTAGAATGGAGAATGATGGGGTTGGGAGGCACAAATTCCATTTCCTTTTCTGGCTCTTGTTTTTCTGCTACATTTTAGGTCTTCTTTGTGATTTATGTGCATAAATGCTACAACATCATAAATATTGGCTGCATGAATCATTCCTAAATGGTTAACTACTCAAGCAAACCGTTCATCATCCCATCTCTCCTTGGTATTCTCTGCTTGTATTCACCAGGCTGCCGCCTTCCTTTCTCAAATCTCACCTCAAATTTCATGTTTCCAGAAAACCCTCACTAAGAGCTGTGATAAAGAATTCTAACAGCCCTTACTCAACCTCATCTCCGTCCCTTTTCCCCCCAACTCACGGGTTACCTGTTCTCGCTCTCTGAAAGTGAAGTTACAATGACATGAAGTAGGACAGCAATTACGCAAGTTTTGTAAAGTGTCTTCTTGATCTGTGCCAGGATTTACAGCCTCATGGCCAATAAGCATTTCAGTTTTGTTTTGTTTTGTTTAACATGTAAAACATACATGAAAAGTATAGAGTTGCATAACAACAACACCTGGTACCCACCACATCCTGATTTGGATTTTGATTATTTTTCAGATGCATGTTTTTTACTATTACTCTATCTCTGTGTTGTAAGCATTCTATAATATTATCTGTTTTCAAGCTTTATATAAATGTTATACTATGCTTTCTTGAGATTGCCTTTTTCTGTTCAAAGTTGTGTTTCTGAGGTTGATCCATGTTTATAAACGTGAAGTTAGTTCATTCATTTTATTTATTTTATTTGTGTGTTATTTTTGGCTGCATTGGGTCTTTGTTGCTGCACGCGGGTTTTCTCTAGTTGCGGCGAGCGGGGGCTACTCTTCGTTGCGGTGCACGGGTGTCTCATTGCAGTGGTTTCTCTTGTTGTGGAGCATGGGCTCTAGGCGTACGGGCTTCAGTAGTTGTGGCTCGCGGGCTCTAGAGCGCAGGCTCAGTAGTTGTGGCGCACGGGCTTAGCTGCTCCGCGGCATGTGGGATCTTCCCGGACCAGGGCTCGAACCCATGTCCCCTGCACTGGCAGGCGGATTCTTAACCACTGTGTCACCAGGGAAGCCCAGTTCATTCATTTTAATTGCTGTAACAATATAATACAGTTCGTCCATTTTCTATTGATGGATATTTAGGTCGTTTTCAACCTTGGTGTCTTCAGGCATTCAGGCTGCTATAACAAAAAACCGTAGACTGGACGGCATATAAACAACAGAAATTTATTTTTCACAGTTCTGGAAGCTAGGAACCAGCAGATTCGGTGTGAGATTTCTAGTCATGGACAGCTGTCTTCTTGCTGTGTCCTCACATGGCAGAAGGGGAGAGGGAGCCCTCTGGAGTCTCTTTTAAAAGGGCAATAATCCCATTCACGAGGGCTCCATCCTCATGACCTAATCACCTCCCAAACCCCCCACCTCTAAATACATACCATTACATTGGGGGTTAGGACTTCAACATATGAACTCTGGAGGTGGGACAGAAACATTCAGTCTATAGCAGTCCACCCCTGGCCCTCCAAAATTTATGTTGTACTCACATGTCAACTCAAAAGTGTAAAGTCCAAAATCTCCTCCAAATACCGTCTAAATCGGATATGGGTGAGACTCAAGGTAAGATTTATCCTGAGGCAAATTCCCCAGCTGTGAGCCTGTGAAAGCAAACGTGCCTTGTGCTTCCAAAATACAAAGTGGTAGGATGGGCACAGGACAGATATTCCCAGTCCAAAGAGGAGAAATGGGAAAGAAGAAAGCAGAGACAGGTTCCACCCCTGTGGCTCCATGGCTTGTTGGTCCCATCCTTTGAAACCTAGCTGGAGGCAGCCGTGCCTCCAGGGCTCCTACACTCTGTGGGCAGTATGGATGCTGCCCAAGTTTGCTGCCCGAGCCGCACCTGGGGCAGCCGAGGACCATCCTGCCCGAGCGCAGGTTGCAGACATGTGATGTAAAGCAGTGCTGACGGCTATCCCTGAGCTCCTGAGAGCGCCAGCGGCCCCTCCTGCTCTCGCCCGCCCTGAACACAGGCCTGTGATGGAAGTGGCAGCCCTGACAATCTCTGAATCACCTTGGGGGGAAAGGAGGGTTATTCTTCCGGTGTCTTGGAGAAGACCTCCTGGCTTCTATGGAGATGGCGGATCCATACCCACCTCCTTATCGAATGCTCGCTAGGCCACATCCTTAGTGTTCTCTCCCAAAGAGCCCTTCTCATTCTTTTCAATACGGACACTCTGAGAATTTTACAAATCTTTAAGTTCTGTTTCCTTTTTTTAGTAACAATTTCGTCTTTAAGTCATTTCTCTCTTTTCACATTTTACCCTAAATAGTCAGGAAGAATCAGGCTACTTCTGCAACTCTTTGCTTAGAAACTGCTTCAGCTAAATATCCAACTTCATTGCTTGCAAGTTCTAACTTCCACAAAACATTAGAACATGAACACAATTCAGTTCTTTGCCACTTTATAAAAAGTACAGCCTTTCCTCTATTGTGCAATAAAATGTTCCTCATTTCCGGCTAAGACTTCATCAGAATGGCTTTTTCCATCTCTATTTCTACAACATTCTGTTCAGGATTACTTAAGAGGATTGAGGCTTTCTCCATGGCTCTCATCAGAATCGCCCCTAATGGTCTTTTCATGGCAATGTTGGCTTTTTCTAGCAGGCATCTCAAAACTCTTCAAGCCTCTACCCATCACCCAGTTCCAAAGCCACTTCCACATTTTTGAGTGTTTATTACTGCAGCACCCCACTCCTGGGACTTCACTGATACTAAAGATTGTACAATGAATATTCTTGGATCTTACCTTGTGCATATGTATGAAAGTTTTTTTAGGATTTATGTCAAGAAGTAGAATAATGGATGGTAAAGCATGTTCATCTTCAATTTTCTGAGATTTTACCCATTATTTCCTAAAGTGGTTATTCCATTTACAGTCACAAGTGCAAAAGAATTCCTGCTTCACCATATCTTGGAATTATCCAGCATTTTGATTTTGCTGGTCTAATGAGCATGGAAGTATGAAGGTGTATTTAGGTTTGAAATGGGTGTCTCTGTATGAGTGTTGCTGGTCAGGAATATGAGGCTGAAACCAAGGAAGCAGAGGAAGTCAAATATAAATTAGACAGTGTATTATCTATTGCTGCATAACGAATTACCACAATCTTATGGGCTCAGGATAGCACACATTTATTATCACAATTTCTGTGGGTCAGAAGTCCAGGGACAATTTAGCTGGGTTCTCAGCTTCAGGGTGTCTCCCAAGACTATAATCGAGGTGTTGGCCAGAGCTCAGGTCTCATCTGAAAGCTTAACTGGGGAAGGACCCAGTTCCAAGCTCACCTGGTTGTTGGCAGGATTCGGCTCTTTGCAGGAAGTTGGACTGGGGGCCTTAGTTACTTGCTGGCTGTTGGCCAGAAGCTGCCTTCAGTTCTCTGCCCTCTGAGCCTCTTCATAGGGCAACTCATAACATGCCAAGTTGCTTCATCAAAGCCAGCAAAAGTAAGACTTGCTAACAAAATGGAAGTCAGTATCTTAAGTGATCTATTCGTGGAAATATCATTCTTGGCATATTCTATTGGTTAGAGGCAAATCACAGATCCCACCCATACTGTAGGGGGAGGGATTACCCAGAAATGTGATACCAAGAGGTGGGGATCATTACAGGTCATCTTAGGCTCCATCTGCCACAGGCAGGTATAATGGTTAAGGATATTGGTTAGCCTACCATTGCAGACCCAAACAACAGTGAGCTAAACAAGACTAGAGCTTTATTTCTCTCTAATTTAGAAGTCTGGATAGGCAGTATAGGGCTGGTATGGCAGCTCCATAATCATCAGGGAACCATGCTCCTTCTGTCTCATTGATCTGCCATTCAGAACAGGTGGCTCCTACCTCATTATACAAGATAGCTGCTCCAGCACTTGCCATTGTGCTGCATTCCAACCACTCAAATCCATTCTACATACTGTAGCCAGAATAACTGTAGCACAGTTGTGCTAAGATGCAAACCTAATCATGTTGCTCCTCTGGGTAAAAACCTTTCAGGGGCACTTCCAGCCTACAACAGAGCATCTCAAACATTTTTTACCTGTACTCAGTACAGGCATACATTTTTATGTACACACACGCACACCTATAACTGCAACATAAGTTTCATGCAACAAAACTCACCCTTGCTACATATCATAGTCTCTGATAGTCCCTGTTCTATTTCATTTATATTTAATTCATAAACTACTAAGGAATGTGGGAAAACACTGGCCTACAGGATATCCAGGGTATACGGTGACCCGGTTGTGCTTGCTTTTGCTTGCTCTCTGCATTCCAGCCTCCTCAGGCTCCTATATAACTCCTCTACAGGTGCCTATAATCACGTCTCCTCCCAACTGTCCATCTCACCTCCCAGCCCCTCTTGCTCTTCCAGAACCGGCTGAGGCATTCCCTCTGGAACCCATTTCCTGGCCCCCAGTCCCCTTCCGTGTGCCTCCCACCATCACACACTTTATGCTGATTCTAGTCATCTGTTCACGCTCTGCTTCCCCACGAAACAATCAGTTCCTTAAAAATGGGAACCATGTCTTTATGGCTGTTTACCCCCAGCTCCTGTATAGTGCCTGACGTCAAGTCAAAACTTAATAAATGTTTCTTACATGAATAAATAAATGAATGAATGTCACAGAGAAAAAAGTTCCTGCCAACATTTATTGAAAATCTATTGACTGTAGAGTATTGTGCTGGAGAGAATTATGGAAAAAAATAGTGGAACTTGACAGTGATAAATTTTTTAAAATAGGTATAAAATGACCTGTATTTATAAATAAGAAGTGTCTTTATATACAACGAAGTGCCATCAGATTTCTCACTGACAGCGCATTGAATGATGAAAGTGGGATTGAAGGAACACATTTTTTTATCCCTTCTCCTAACTGATTCCCTATTTTTATCTCTTATGAGAGAAACCTCAGACATTCCTCAGACATCGCTCTCCTAACCCAGGTCTACTCTCCAACAGCAAAGCCCAGTGTTGAGCCAAGAACAGAGCTGTTCAAGAGATAATGATCAAGTACCCACATGACTAATTCAGGGCCCTCCATATAGGCCCAGGAACCACAGTGAGATATCACCTCACACCTGTCAGAATGGCTGTTATCAAAACGTGTTGGCGAGGATGCTGAGAAAAGGGAGCCCTCGTGCACTGCTAGTGGGGATGTAAATTGGTAAAGCCACTATGGAGAACAGTATGGACGCGCCTCAAAAAATTCAGAACGGAACCATCATATGATCCAGCTCTTCCACTTCTGGGTATTTATCCAAAGAATATGAAAACACTGATTAGATGAGATATATGCACCCCCATGTTCATTGCAGCATTATTCACAATAGCCAAGATACGGAAACAACCTAAGTGTCCATCAATGGATGAACGGATAAAGAAGATGTGATATATATGTACACACATATGATGGAATATATGTATATGATTGAATGTTACTCAGCCATAAATAGGAATGAGATCTTGCCATTCACATGACAGCATGGATGAACCTCAAGGATATTGTGCCAAGTGAGATAAGTCAGACAGAGAAATTCAACTACCATGTGATTGCACTCATATGCGGAATCTAAAAAACAAAACAAAACAGGCCCAGGGAGCCCCAGTGAAGTAATGTGACATGTTACAGATCTTAACTTGGTTAAGGGCACATACAGCAGCTGCTCCAGATGCCATCATGAGCCAGAAAATTCAGAAACGCAGCAGGAAGGGAAGTGTGACTCCAATGTGGATTCAGTGTCTCACTCAGATGTTCCTTTGACCCTGGGAAGCCCAGTCTGCTCTGATCAATTCTGCGATCCCGGCTGGTAAATCAGTGAACAAAGCAGACCAAAAACATATGCAGACTATATTGGAAAGAATGAAGTATTGTCAGGTAACAACTTATAATTTGCTAGTTAATTTTAAGTCCCAAGTGCAGGAAAATAGCATTATAAATAACCTGACCTCTCTCAAACCACTGCTTTTTCCCTGTAGGTAATAATAACAGCAGCAGTTTACATTTGTACTGACTTTTATAGTCTATGAGAAGCTTTATCCCATTCGATCCCAGAGCGGCCCCGTGAGGTAGGTCCACGTAGTAACCCCATTTTATAGAAGAATAAAAAGAGAGGTCACACAACCACGCACAGTCACACAGTGAGTGAATAACTAGGACTATATGGGATTCTAAGTCATAATACGACCACTTGTTACAAGGGAATAGCAATCAGAAACCTGGATTCTAACCCCAGCGCTGCTAGCTGCTTAGCTGTGTGGTCCTGGACATTTCAGCCTTTCTGAACTTAATTTCCTCACCTGTAAAAAATGTACATAATAATACCTTCCTCAGCTGCCTCACAGGGTCCTTATGAGGACAAAGCTGGCAGTATGTTGAACATGCTTTATAACTGGGAGGGTGTTCCACAGATGTCAGGGCTCAGCAATCTTTTCTAACAAAATAAGGAGAGTAATAGTTGTCATCATCTTTTTACTTTGACAGGGGCTTTCATTGCAGCCTTTTGATAATTTTGCGGCATATTATTACCAACACAACACCCCTGTTGCTACCATCTCTACAGGTATGCCAGCAGCTGGCCAATGAGGGAGGAGGAAGCTTCTTTCTTCTAGAATGAACTTAGAGCAGTGATCAGTGTCACCTGGAGAAATTTAAATATACAGGCGTCTAGGCCTCACACTGCGGCCAATTAAATTTTAATCTGGGGGTGGGCAGGAACTGGGCATCAGGAGTTTTTAAAGTTCCTCAAGAGGACTGACATGTGCACACCGCTATATTTAAAATGGATAACCAACAAGGACCTACTGTAGAGCACAGGGAGCTCTGCTCAATATTATGCAACAACCTAAATGGGAAAAGAATTGAAAAAAGAATAGATACATGTATACGTGTAACTGAATCACTTTGCTGTACACCTGAAACTATCACAATATGGTTAATCAACTATACTCCAATATAAAATAAAAAGTTAAAATAAATAGAGTTCCCCAAGAGATTCTAATTTGCTGCTGAGCTTGGGACCCACTGCTGTAGAGACTACAAGTCTGTCTACTTGTTCCAGAGATGGAAGCACATAACCTGAGGATGTCTGAGGTCACTTGGGAAAGCGATCCAGAAGTTGGACCTCGGACCTCAAAGATCCTAAAGTCCCACCATCACATATGCAGCAGACCTCCTTTCTGGACTGGCACCTTTGGAGGAAAGCATGGGCAATGTGTGTGGTGGGAAAGATGCTAAACACACGGGAGAAGCCTGAACAGTGCAGAGTACCCTTCCTCATCACTGCTCCTCTATTAAGTCTGCTTCCACAGTAACTTCCCTACATCATAAGGATTGGAAAAGTGAATACATTTATTTTAAAAAAGAAATCTCAGAAAATAAGCAAATATTCTACAAGTGGCCAATCCTATAATTTTTCCCACCGGTAATAAGGAAATAATCATGTGTTATTTAATGTTAACTTCTTCCACTCAATTCCAATGCACTTGCAAATTAACATGTTCTGTATGTTTCATTTTAGAGTTAACCAAATAAGCATAAAATTACAAGTGTCATATATTTCATATCTATTAAAAGTATTTAGTTTCTAGTAAAAATACAGGTTTAGCTGTTTGGTTCAAATTTCTTAAAGAAATTTCCATTATTGGAAGAAAATATCCAGCAAAAAGCCAGGGTATTACTATAATTAGAACTTTACCTTTGTGTCTTCATAGGAGACAAAGTAACACTTCCTCAACTATTCACTTCCGAATTCCCTTCTCATACCAGAAATGGAGAAACAAAGTAAATAAAATGATTTGATTTTTCAGGATCCCCCTTTAGATGTGGGCACCAGATTTTTATACTTTTAAGGGTGGGGGGGACATCCCTCCCCTTAAACTGGTCCCATTAGAAACTATCTCAGGCTGAGTTACATTGTCTCATTTGATCACTTCTCTTACAAGACTTGAAACAATTTGGTTGCAGTAAACGCCTCTTAACAAAACCTGGAGATTTAAATACTGAAGAGATTTATCTCTCATCTGAGAAGAGTTTATGGTCCAGAGCAATGGCCTGGAGACAAATACCGAGGCCTCTGTGACCCCACAGAAGCAGTAATTAGGCAGCACTTTATCGTGATGCAGTGAGGGTGCGAAAGATGGAGCAGGGCTACTCTCTGGGGTTTAGGAATGAAACTGGCTTCCTGGAGAGTCAACAGAAGAAATCAGGCAACCTAAAAATATTTAAAGAGCTAGGACGCCCAGGGGAGAATTTCCAACCATTGAAGTGGAAAAGATTAGCATTTGCTAAGTCCGGAAAGGAGATTTTTAATGAAAAACTCAGCAAACTGCAGACTTTTATGACATCTTTAAAAATAATAATAATAATTAAGATCATACCT